>NW_024543083.1:8470000-9015000 GCF_018167655.1 Microtus oregoni | reverse complement strand
CCAGGATGCTTAACTGGACAGAAGTCTGTCTTTAAAGCTCATCAGAGTGCTACCCTCACCAAGGACAGGACTGACCAGAACTCTGTATTCTGTACCCACGTGGCTAGCTTAGGCTCCTAGCAGTGATTTCCAAAACAGGATGGCTGTTTGGGCTCAGGTGACTTGGAGTGGAATAGCAACACTCCAAAGGCTGAATGAAGTAGGAGGATCATATGAGTTCCAGTCAGCTTGAGCTACACAGGGAAACCTGATCTAAAAGTAGAGACAGATGGGGGAGGAAATGGCATAACTTTCTAATGAGCCCCCTTTTGGTTCCTACAAAGCAACCCTATTCAAACCAAGTACCTTGACCTTATTGTGCTACCTGTGTTAGCAAAACACGTCCTTAGGAACAGGTGTTTTGGGGAACCTGCAGAGCTAACTACCTTTCCATCTTCCCTCATAGCAGGATTGAGGGGTTAACATCTCCTGGGCCAATGCCATCTAGGAGGAAGGCTCACAATGTCCACACACTTATGTCAACACCTCCACCCCACTTCACCCTGTGGAAACTTTATAGGCAGCTTACACTATGGGCTTCTACCCTTAGGGGGCATCCTGGACTCCATTCAAGAAACCACTTAAAAAAACAAAAGCTGGGCAGTGGTGGCCAGCCTAGTCTTCAGAGCAAGTTCCAGGACAGTCAGGACTGCACAGAGAAACCCCATTTGGGGAGGAGGAGAGGGAGCTTCTATGGTGGGAGCTAGAGAGACAGTTCAGCAGTTAAGGTCACATTGCTCTTCCAGATCAACTGAGTTTTGCTCCGGTTCCAGGAGAATCCAATGCCTCTGGCCTCCGTGGGCACTTGCACTTATATGCCCACACTTCACACACACACACCACACACACACACAATTAAGGATAACAACAATAAATATTTTTTTAAGGCTTTTGTCTTCAAACCTGGTGTGGTGGCACATACCTTTAGTCCCAGCACTTGGGAGGCAGAGAGAGATTGGTGGATCCCTAAGTTCAAGACCAGCCCAGTCAATAAAGCAAGTTCCAGGACAGCCAGGGTTACACAGAAAGGAAAAAGAAAAACTGCTGGGGAATTGGGGTGGGGGTGGGGGGTGGGGGAAGAGACTTTTATCTTCCAAGCCTGTTAGCAAACAAGAGGGTTTTTTTGTTGTTGTTGTTATCTTCCTCAAGTCCCTAAAGTCAGTGTGAGAGCGCTTGTTCCAAGTAGATTGTCCTGGAAACATTCCTGCCTGGACACCCTGGGCAGGTGTCCTGGCCCTTTGGTTGTGAATTCTCTCTGGAGGGTGGGGCATCATGAGGTTTCTACTCTTGGGGGGGAGGAGCCCCACCCCTTCACAGGATCAAACCCACAGCACAGCTGGCATGTGGTTGGCCTGGCAGGAGGCTTTGGGCTTTGATGTGCATCTGCTTTTATCGGTGCCACCACCATCCTGTGATAATTTTGGACACGTGTGTCTCTAGGAGAGGCAGGTTAAGCTGGGTCATTCTATGTTTGCATGGGAGGCTTCATTCTCATGCCCTTAGATATTCCTCCAGTTAGGATCCACCAGCCTCTCTTCACTGACTGCCCTAGTCGACAGAGGACAGAAGCAAGTATATCTTCTCTAATCCCATGCAGAGGTCTTTGGCAGACCCGGATTAGCCTTGGTTGGTGATCTCTGCCCCAGAGCTAATGAGCTGCGAATATGCCCTTCAAAAGGCCAGGCTGTCTTTGAAGCCTGCACAGACTCACCCAGAATACCACAGGATCCCACCACCTCCAGCCAGCAGCACTTCCCAGCAGGGCTCTCCGAATGCATCGAATTCACCGGGCTGGGAATCCTAGTACGTCCCAGGTGGATCAAAGGACAGAGGCAGCCCCTCCTCCGCTGCTCATCCACCCTGGGCCACTGCTGGAAAACAGTAGTTTAGTTTGGTCCTCAACAGTTTGTACACGACGGGAAGAGCTTAGAAAGTCCCATTTGTTGAGCTGTTAATGCTACCTCAGACTCTGGGCTAAGTACTGTGCATAAAGAATCTCCTTCATTTGCCTCACAAACCTTGTTTTAAAGATCTAGAAATGGAGGCATTCTACCGTTAAAGCAAGCTCCCCGCGGCTGACAGATCCAGGCCGCCAGCGTAGGTCTCGTGGACTTCCAAGACCACCCATCTCAACATGTGGAACACTGACTGGATTGCTATTGAAGAAGCCTTGATCTACATGTGTGTGGGACCCATGTGCTTAGGGAGGAGCAGAAACCAGTCCATGCCTAAAATAAATCACGCTACCGGGCGAATGAGCGCTGGGAGTTCTCACTGCGTCTCGCGCACAGCTGTTTGGAGGGAAGATTTTGAACATAAGCTCTGTCAATGTCTACTAAATGAAGAAGGACAGTGGGTGGCTTGGCAGCTCCCAGGGACAACTTTTGCTCGCTAATGGTTTCTCAGAACTGGTGGCAGTCTCTTGCTTCGTGGCTGCACAAGAACACCCATAGTGCTCAACCCAGACGGTGAGCATTAATCAGGATTAAAGAGAGGCAAATCCAGGCGGGTGGTGGCAGCATGCACCTTAAATCCCAGCACTCCAGCTCCCGGAGACAGAGGCAGTGATCTCTGTGAGTTCAAGGCCAGCCTGCACCACAGAGAGTGTTCAGGACAGCCAGGGCTACACAGAGAAACCCTGTCTTGAAAAAAAAAAAAAAAGAGTGGGGGGAGGTTTATAAAAGTAGACTAAATAAGACAAATCTAACAAGACTAAACTGAGTATGAACTTAGTGCTTAAAAGCTTAAAGCTCACCGTGGGGGATGGAAAGAAAGGAAGAGAGAGGAAAGGGAATGCGAACGAATTAGTTGCTATAACCAAATACTAGAAACTGAATACATTATAAAGAAAAGAAGTTAGCTCCCAGTTTCAGAAGTCTGCAGGCTTGATGATGGACCTCTGGACATATTACAAAAGATGGCATACTGGTGGGAACAATTGTTAAAGGGTGAGGTCACGGGTGAGACAGGAAGCCAGAGATTGGGGCGCAGGCTTGCTCTTTGTAGCAACTCACTCTTGTAGGAAGTAACTGGAGTTCTACAAGAACTGGAGTTCCACACCCCTAGGAATCCCATTGCCTCCTACCATGTCCTGCCCCTTAAAGGTTCCAGTCACTACCCAGCTTCATCATACTAAAGACCAAGCTTTATGACCAGTTATGAGCCCTTTAGGGACACTCTACCTAATCATAGCTCGCTCTCTCTCTCTCTCTCTCTCTCTCTCTTTCTCTCTCTCTCTCTCTCTGTGTGTGTCTGTGTGTCTGTGTGTGTATGTGTGTGTGTGTGTGTGTGTGTGTGTGTGTTGAGGCAGGAATGTTGAGGATATCAAGACTAGATGCATCAAACACGGTGGTGCACACCTTTAACCACAGCACTTGGGAGACAGAGGTAGGTGGATCTCTGTGAATCAGAGCCAGCCTGGTCTACAGAGTAAGTTCCCAAATAGTCAAGGCTACATAGTGAGACCTTTTGTCACAAAGAAACAGAAAAGATGCCAGTTGAACAGACCAACATTATCTATAAAATAGCAGCCCAAACAGTCTACACCACACTGCTCAAATGCACTACAGTAGTCAAGGTAAAACTGTCCACTTCAGTGTGAAGGGCGCCATGGAGCGGGAAGGGCACTTCTGTGGACCTTGGAAAGCTGAGTGTGATGCAGTCAGGTACTGCGGAAGAAGCAGGGTGTATCTGTAAAGGAGCCTGCATAGGCAAACATAAACAAAAACAAAACTCAAATCTGCATCATGTTTCATATTGCTTCACTTAGGACTCAGGGGGTGCTGGGGACTGAGTGGCTCAGCTCTTCCCTTTGCCGACAACACAGGGGCCCTAAAGAAATAAAGTTGCAATGGCTAAGCTGCTTAGCCTCCCTGGCTTAGTGGCTATTTGTCTCCATGGAACTGGGATTGCTTTGTAGACAAGATCGCAGTTAACCTAATAACATCCTTGGGAGGCAGCCAGGAGAGAGATGGTGACAGCAGCAGTGGGGATTGGGCCCTTTGTGCTATACAGGTACTTGGAAAAGGACCAGGTTCCCCCAGTTCAGTGCTGTGACTTTCCAGCTGCAGTGCAAAGTGCAAGGCAATACCTTATTATGAGGCACAGTGGGAGGAAAATGTAGCCTCCTCCTGGACCTCCAGCATCCTTGGCAATTGCTGCCCAACTAGGTAACTTGCTGCAACTAAGTATCACTGCAACTAAGTGTCGCTTTGTGCCCCGAATTCACCCATTTTCTTTCTTTTTTTTATTTTTTAAATTTATTTATTTATTAAAGATTTCTGTCTCTTCCCCGCCACGGCCTCCCATTTCCCTCCCCCTCCCCCAATTGAGTCCCCCCCCCCCAGCCCGAAAAGCAATCAGGGTTCCCTGTCCTGTGGGAAGTCCAAGGAACTCCCACCTCCATCCAGGTCTAGTAAGTTGAGCATCCAAACTGCCTAGGCTCCCACAAAGCCAGTGCGTGCAGTAGGATCAGAAACACATTGCCAAGAGGACTACTGAGAATTCACCCATTTTCTTGATGAAATTTTAGTTCACATACAGGTTCCTGTAAACACGACCACTACGAAGACATAGACATCTCCCCATCACCATAAACTTTTTCGTACAAGCACCACTACAGACAGCACTCCTACACACACACACACACACACACACACACACACACCCCTGTCTGCCCCAGGAGGACACCATTTTCTGTAAGACTTCTTCATATAAATGGAAACAGGCAGCATGGAATCTTTTTCTTTCACAGGCTGTTCTGCCATCCCTCCTTCCTTTGGGTTGCTGAGCAGCGCCTGGCTCAGTCCATCCATCTATCTGCTCAGCAGTTTACCACACTCATGATGGACTCCTCCTAATTTTGAGATATTTTGAATCCAGCTCTCATGAACATTGTGTCTTCAGGTGGACATCTATTCTCATTTCAAGAAGCTGAACATTACGAGTGGGGTATGTCTACTTCTGTGAGACCACCCGACTTATCCAAAGTGACCGAGGTGTGTTTTGTGCAGGGGGAGCTCTCTTTGCTCCGGTCTCACCAGTACCTGGCTTTTATGTGTCTAATTGTTGTTCTGCTGTTTTTCTGCTTTGTTTTGCTTATTTTTTTTTTTTTTTTTTGAGACAGGGCCTTAGTCATGTAGATCTGACCGGCCTGGAACTCTTAATCCTCTGATCTTTGTCTCCCTCATCTCAGTTTGTTTGTTGAGACTTGTTACCTTACTTAGGCTGATCTTGAACTCACTCTGTAGCCCAGACAGGCCTTGAGTTTGTGATTCTCCTGCATTAAGTCTCGGAGTAACTGAGGATTACATGCCTGACGCACCAGACACAACTCTTACTTAATTGGGTTGTTTTCTTGTCAAGTTGTGTTCCTTATATGTCTTGGATATGAAGCTTTTATCGGGAGAATAGTTTGCAAATATTGGCTTTTTTGTTGTTGGTATTGTTTTTGATTTTCAAGACAGGCTCATTTCTATCGGCTGTTGAGTTCAGCCAATAAAATTTTCTTTCTCACATTGCATTTTTCCAATTTAAAATATTTATTTAAAAAATAAAAATAGGCCGGGCGGTGGTGGCACACGCCTTTAATCCCAGCACTCGGGAGGCAGAGGCAGGCGGATCTCTGTGAGTTCGAGACCAGCCTGGTCTACAAGAGCTAGTTCCAGGACAGGCTCCAAAACCATAGAGAAACCCTGACTTGAAAAACCAAAAAAAAAATAAAAATAAAATAAAAAATAAAATAAATAAAAAAAATAAAATAAAAAAATAAAAATAATGGGGGCTGGAGATATGGCTCAGAGGTTAAGAGC
This sequence comes from Microtus oregoni, assembly GCF_018167655.1. Classification (NCBI taxonomy): domain Eukaryota; kingdom Metazoa; phylum Chordata; class Mammalia; order Rodentia; family Cricetidae; genus Microtus; species Microtus oregoni. Next base: position 9,009,151 of record NW_024543083.1, on the reverse strand, counting down.
ATTGCCTGCCCTTCCAAAGGTCCTGAGTTCAATTCCCAGCAATTACATGGTGGCTCACAACCATCTGTAATGAGGTCTGGTGCCCTCTTCTGGCCTGCAGGCATACAGACAGACAGAATATTGTATACATAATAAATGAATAAATAAAAAAATAAAAATAATTTAAAAATCTATTTAATTCTTTCTCTGCTTAGATTTATCATATTTTCATTCATAGGAGAGTGGTTTATTATTATTATTATTATTATTATTATTGATATTTCACTAAGGATGGCCAGAACTATCATGCAATCATTTTTTTCCCAAGTATCTGACTCATTTTAGGTCATTTTCAGTCGACTTTTCCTTTTCCTTGAGGAAGTATGTCTTCTCAGGACTCCTTGAATGACAGACACATTTGAAGTACAGCCTGACCATTGAAGATGCTAAATTGATACAAATCTTGGTTCTATTGCTTTTCTCTGAATGGCACATGGCAGCCTGGATGCTTTCTCTTGAGTCAAAATTGTTATTGCTCTCTTCCATGTGCATGCCGATCGGGAGCTACTGAGAGGTGCTCCCCACCAGGGATGTGCTCTGTACTGGGAGGAAAGGTGAACGTGCTCCCCACTAGGAATGTGCTCCCCATCGGGGATGTGCTCCCCACCGGGGATGTGCTCCCTACCGGGGATGTGCTCTGTACTGAGAGGAAAGGTAAACATGTTCCCCACTAGGAATGTGCTCCCCACCAGGGATGTGCTCCCCACCGGGGATGTGCTCCCCACCAGGAATGTGTTCCCCACCAGGGATGTGTTCCCCACCAGGGATGTGCTCCCCACCAGGAATGTGCTCCCCACCAGGGATGTGCTCCCCACCAGGAATGTGCTCCCCACCAGGAATGTGCTCCCCACCAGGAATGTGCTCTGTACTGAGAGGAAAGGTGAACGTGCTCCCCACTAGGAATGTGCTCCCCACCAGGGATGTGCTCCCCACCGGGGATGTGCTCCCCTCCGGGGATGTGTTCCCCACCGGGGATGTGCTCCCCAACAGGGATGTGCTCCCCACCGGGGATGTGCTCTGTACTGAGAGGAAAGGTAAACGTGCTCCCCACTAGGAATGTGCTCCCCACTGGGGATGTGCTCCCCACCGGGGATGTGCTCCCCACCGGGGATGTGCTCTGTACTGAGAGGAAAGGTAAACGTGCTCCCCACTAGGAATGTGCTCCCCACCGGGGATGTGCTCCCCACCAGGGATGTGCTCTCTGGGTCTTTCCCCTTGAGATCCTCCACTGTCTCCTGCAGCCACGAGATAGTTGGCTTCAGCTTCCTCATTCCTAGTTTCCATCAGTTCCCTTACCACCCCCAGCAACATGTCACTTGTGCCTGGCACCAGGAAAGAGGCCACAAAAGGGAAAGCACACTGGGTACAGCTCCCCTCTTTTGGGACCTTCCTCCCTTGTCTATATCATGCCCTCTCCTGTGCTTTCAGTAACTTCCCCAGGCTCGTGTGGATTTCTATAGGGGTCTTTTGTCTGGTAAGACCTCTTTCTGTCCTTACCGGAAGCAGAAGCCTTGGGACAAACTGTTTAAATTTTTTTTTTTTTTTTGAGCCTGTCCTGGAACTAGCTCTTGTAGACCAGGCTGGTCTCGAACTCACAGAGACTCACAGAGATCCGCCTGCCTCTGCCTCCCAAGTGCTGGGATTAAAGGCGTGCGCCACCACTGCCCGGCTGTTTAAATTTTTTAATTATTTATTTTAGGGGGGTTGAAGACGCGAGGGGGTACACGCATGCCATGGTCCGTGTGTGGAGGCCAAAGGACAGCTTTCAGGAGGGGTCCCCCCTCCCCGCTCGGTCATGTGAGTCGCGGGACAATCTTTTTAAGGATGTATTGCATCACTCCCGTGCGTCCATTCTATAATTATCTTATCATTGTCTCACTGCGCTCTTCCGTTAAGCCCCTAAGCAGGAAACAGCAGGCATTTGCACTAGTTAAGAGTTCCCAGAAAGCTGGAATGAGGTATGTGATACATATACCCACAGGCACACACACACACACACACACACACGCAATCGGGTACAGGTGTGTGACCAGTGGTCATTTCCAGGGTCTTGGCATCTTACTCAGGGAGTGGAAAAAGAGGTTACTCCAGTTTGCCCCAAACCCTCTAACACAGGCAAGACAGACATCCTTGGGTTCCTCCCATGATCCTCTTTCCTTCACTATCTACCGTGCCCTCCAGGGACTGCAACAATTCACCCTGTTTACTCCAGAGCTCTGAGGTGAAGACACCAAGATGCTATGCAAAGGGACCAGTATCTGCTTAAGACACCCAAGAACAAGTTCTCAGTACAAAGAAGATTTATTTGCCCCAGAAAGACAGAGGGCAGGAAATAAGAGACAAAACCGAGGCAATGGGGGAGAAGGGCAAGGCCTGCAAGAGCCGCATGCTCAAGGGGGCCACTGTCCCTTAGGGGCACATTCTCATTCAAGCCACCACAAGAGTCTAGTCCAGAGACGGGTGCAAATGGTACACACCTGTAATTCCAGTTCTCAGAGGATGAAACAGGAAGGTCGTGAGTTCAAGGCCAGCCTGAGGAAGCTGTCTCAACTAGGTCTGTTGCTCAGCCCCAATGTTATCGTAAATCCCAAAGTTTCGCAGGGCGGTGGTGGCACGCCTTTAATCCCAGGCGGATCTCTGTGAGTTCGAGGCCAGCCTGGTCTACAAGAGCTAGTTCCAGGACAGGAACCAAAAGCTACGGAGAAACCCTGTCTCGAAAAATCCAAAAAAAAAAAAAAATCCCAAAGTTTCAAAAGCGAGGAATGTCTGCTCCATAAGATACTGGCGGTGATTCCACACGGGTGTAGAGGCGAGCGTTTAAATGCTAACGTTACTGGTGGTTACGATGGTCTCAAGTGTACAAGTGAGGCCAGTTTTCTGTCTGTGTAGTATAAGATAAAAACAGGCAGCGTTTCAAGCAGGAGGGATGGAAATAGAACTATGGGTAAATAATAGAACAGTTGGCATATGTGGATGGAAAAAGCTGTGACTATGGCATGTGAAAGACTGACACTTGTGTAAACACTGAGCTATAGATTCTATTAAAAAAACCTTCTGGATCAGAAATACTAGAATTCTGAGGCTACATAAGATGCCCACTAGCATATACACCGTGAGGCTCCATGGAGGATCAGGAAGCAGCTTATGGAGACATAAGAGAGGCATAGCCGGGGAGGGGCAAGAGTCCTTAGACTCTTAGGAAGGGTCTCTATTGCCGTGCACCACGCCCCCCCCCCCTCCCGTGTCTGCGCTCTGTGCGCTGGCACCCAGTTCCCAAGCTTCGGGCAAGGGGCAGGAGATTAAAATACACAGACACACACAGTCAGAGAGACAGCGACACGGGTCATCCTTGAATTCCCCAAGAATGCCCCCTTTATTGTGTTCAGGGGTAGATTATATAGAGAGAGCCACGCTCCAGCCAAACCCACCAGAAACCACTCTCCTGCTAGCAGGAACTCTTGAAGGTCTCATGCTCAGAGCAGCTGTAGGCACTCAGATCAGGGGATTACAAGAAATTCAGGATCTGGGGTCTCACTGCTCCCAACACTCTATTTAGCAGGTATCAACTCTGCACCGGCTACAAAGCCCCCTATACCTGCATTAGCCACCATTTTACCAGCCCTTTGCCAGGACATGTGAGGCTTCCATGATGAAAGAGTCAGGTCTTAACACAAACGACTTCCCCTGCTCAAGAAACAAGTGGGAACAGCTTCTATGGGAAACAGCGACGCAGGCTCCATAACTGGGAGGACACGTTGCATACGTTAGGACCCTCAGCGGACTGTGACAAGTCCGCCATGGCAGAGCAGAGCTGTTCACTTCGTGGCTGGGAAGCCCAGGAGAGATCAGTTCCCACAAACAAGCCCTTCTGAGGGCCATGATTCCCCCAGGCCCAGGTCTCATAGTTCCTGTCAACTAAGTAACGCCAGCCTGCAGACGGCACCTTTAACACAAGGGTCTTTGAGTGATTTGGGGTCCCAAGTGTAGCATCATGTTTAATGTGTGACCGACTGGATCTGTGACTTTCCCTCTGCTAGAAGTGCCCAGCCCACAGCCTGAGGCTTATGGATGACTATGAAAGTGGCCCACCACAGAAATCTTAAACCTATTTTTCAAAGCATGAACAGTTTTGTTTTTTGTTTTATTTTTATAACTCTGTCGCAGAAGTCTTGAGCACAAACATTGTAGGTGACAAATTGGGTCATGGTGTCAAAAGGATGGACATGTTTGGCTGTGCTGGTCTCCCCATCCCTCAAGAATCCTCTGGAAAAGCCTGGTTGTCAAACATACCCATGTGGCTTCTGTCCTAGTGTTAGCCCCGACTTACTGAGCTTTGAATCACCACCATTGCATGTCATCCTGCAGCCAGCAGCTCCAGAGGAGAAGTTCTTAGCTGGCTAATAGGCATATGAATCTTTCTATTTATTTATTTTTTTCAAAGATTTATTTATTATGTATACAGTGTTCTGTCTGCATGTATGCCTGCAGATCAGAAGAGGGCACCAGATCTCACTACAGATGGTTGTGAGCCACCAAGTGGTTGCTGGGAATTGAACTCAGGACCTCTGGAAGAGCAGCCAGTTCTCTTAACCTCTGAGCCATCTCTCCCGCCCCATATGAATCTTTTTAACTTTCAGCATTGCCAGTTCCCTCTGCTTCTCCATAAGACCTTGTCCTCTAAGTCACCACGACAGGGGCCTCCTGAGTTGGTTTCATGCTGTGTTCTTAGACCATCTACCCAGCAGGCTGATCTGCCTCTGTGGCTCACCATTCACCTAAGCAGCCACAAGACACTCGAGACTTTTGGTAAACCTGCGGTCAACTAACTTCCTAAGTTAGACACTTCAGTTTATACCTTTTGCCTATATTTGTCAGCTTGTGTGTTGTTTGATAAATAGTTTCTCTATGGAGCCATGGCTGCCCTGGAAGTTATTCTGTAGCCGAGGCTGACCTCAAACTCAGAGATCTAGCTGCCTCTGCCTCCTGAGTCCTGGGATTAAAGGTATGTGCCACCCTAACCAGCTACCAATCACACGTTAGGACCAGACTCCCTGAGGAAAGCACACATCACCCCAGCTCTCCTTCCTGCTAGGTCTCACCTCCAAGCAGTGGGATCAATGAGCCCACTTGTTTGGTAGACCCTGGAGGGTAGGCATGGTGGCCGGTCCTCGGGTGTCACGTTTGCAGAGACCCATCTTTGACCTGCCATCCCAAGTTCACCCAATGCGCGGCCGGGCCATGCGTGTCAAGCGATGTCACGGCTGGTAGTTCAGGCTGACTTTTCATACAACATCAGAGGAAGATGAAGTGCTAACAGTGTGTGTGGGATGCGCTCCAAGGTGACAAGAGTTGCTAGAAGAACCAAACCAGAGCGAGTGGGAGAAATTGAAAAGGAAGTGTGGGATTGAAGTCATGTCTAGAAGGATGTGTAGGCCCTAGACAAGCAGAGGGGAAGGAGGAGGACATTGTGGGTTAATGACAAGGTATAGGGATGATAATAGCACACTGTGATCTAAGGAGTAAATCCTATTAATCCAAGGACAGGGCTGGGACAGTGGTGGGAGGCCAGCACTCACGCAGAGGATGAGAGATACAACCTGGCAGTGCAATTTCTTTGCTAGGGGGAGATGCTCTGTCCTGCCCTCCTCCCACTAGACGCCATGGCCTGTGTGCACAGGGCCGGAGCCTCCAGACTTCCCAGCTGACTTCCCGAGAGCCCTCGTTAGCAGCAGAATTTGATTTTTTTCAGACAGAGCGAGCAGCTCCTTAGCGCTTCTCACTATCATTCCTGTCAGTCTTTCCCCTCATTGGTGGTCAGTTCTGGAGTAGAAGAGCCCCCCGACCCCTACTTACTGCCTTGAGCAGGGCCCAGGTTTCCTGGGCTCTGAGCTTCATTGTGCGTGGTTGGGGGGAGCTACCAGCAAAGGTCTTTTTCCTTCTTCAACCTGACAAGAACCAGGCGGGACCGAGGCAGTTGCATGGGCCATTTGCGTTACACAAAAAGGCAACTCAGCCCTCCTTCCTGCCGAGGCCCAAGCCGTGTTCCCAGTGGTCAGGATATGTGGGTGTCTTCTGGACGCAGGATAATCCAGCAGCAACCCAAGCATAAACTTATGCAGAGCCACCGGAGCCGGGCAGTCTCCGTTCCCAAGGAAGCATTGGGGAGGCAGCACCCTTGGAGCTCCCCTCCCCACAAACCGGGTCTCTCCACTGAGCACTTTGCAGCTGAGCAGGACTCAGGGAACAACAATGGGGGATCTGGGCCTGACTGAATGGGGAGGGGCGGGGCTTTGATAACGACAGGAGAACGGGGAATCTGTGTGACAGCAGCCCATTTATTGACAGAACCGCCCCCACCACTACCACCCTCGACAGGGGCACACACATCGTCCACAGGCTGCTGAGGCCAGATTCAAGTGGATACTGTTTTAAAGACACTAAAAATGGGCCGAGGCTATGAGCTCCGCTGTAGGCATGCTTGCCGAGTGTGCTCAAAGCCCCAGGGTTGATCTCCAGGACCATATAAACCAGGCACTATGGTTTGTGCCTCTATCAGCAGGTGAACACAGAAGCAACGGAAGTCTAAAGTTATCTTTAGCTTCATAGAGAGTTCAAGGCTAGCGTGGGATACATGAGACCTGATCTCAAAAAACAAAAAAACAAAACAATAAATAAAGAGGACAGTAAGTACCACCCTCAGGAGAGCCCACATGAAGAAGGTGGAGTGAGTGGTTATTCAGACAAACATGAGTCTGGGAGTCAACAATGTCTACCGTGCCCCTTCCCGTTCCTGTAGTATGGACCAGCCAGTTACATCTCCTCCCTTGGGCTTCCTCTTTGCCCACATACATGGTACTCATCCCTCAGGCGTTATCTGTTTGGAAAGTGTTCCATCCTCATCCATGCAATAGAAACAGGGATCCTGTAGTTTGCCACACATGACGGGTGGGAACCACTGTCTGAACCCGGACTGTGATGCTTCAGAGATTGATGGATGAGGGGATCCTAACCGCCCCCCAAGTTGGCTGGATGTGATACACCTGAAGCAATTTGAGGTGTTGTGAGGGGGCGAAAGGGGTATAAGGATATAAGAGGATGGATGATCCAACAGATTCCCTATGGGCTCCGAGACCATCAGAAGCATTTCTCCAACAGCTGGATTAAAGCCGACACATCCTAAGGACCAGTAGTGGGACCAGACCTCCATAGGCCCCTGGGGAGAAAAGCTGCGGGTGTCGTTAAAGGGTACGGATAGCCGGGTGGGGCCTCGGAAGGCAGGGTCTGCAGCTGAACAGCTGGTAAGTGAGACCCAGGAGTTCACATTTAATTAGAATTCCTGCCTAGGATGAAAGTTTGCGGCTGCCAGCCCAGGCCTTGAGCCATTGGTCATGGCCCATAAAGGCCACACACGAGTCACAGCGCAGACGGCGGCACTCGCTTTCCTATAGTAGGAGCCTCTGTGGTCCCCATCTGCAGCCCTGGACGCCCCAAGATGCCACCAAAAGCCCCTCTCTAAAGGCTACATGTGGCACCTGATAAGGTTCGAGGACACCATGTCCATGGGTAGGCTCTCTCTTCTTTCCCCAGGCCCTCCTTCCCACCTTTGATCCCAGCTATAGGACCACCATTCAAACATCCACATGCCCATTGGTAACTGTGGGCTTGGCAGAAGAACCAACCTGGAAGGCCCATAGTTGGAATTTTTAAAACTGTAAACAGCATTCTGGATGTATAGCGATGGAGTTGGCAGTGCCAAGCGGCTGCCATGCTCCATGACATTTCCCTGCAGGCTCCGGCAGAGAGCAAGGGAACCTGAAGGGTCACCAGCTTGGACATCATAGGCTGTGCCCCACATGAAAAAGCACTTCCCTGCTTGGTGATCGGCAGTGTGAATCTGAAGACACCAAATATTCTTCCATAGATAACTAGAATTTTCCTGAGACTCTGCCTCTTCCTTCAGTTCAATATTCTGGGTTTATTCGCTTGTTTTTGTTTTGTTTTCAAAACAGGGTCTTACTAGCTCTTGCTGTCCTGGAGCTCACTATGTAGACCAGGCTAGCCTTGAACTCACAGAGATCCACCTGCCTCCGCCTCCCAAGTTCTGGGACTAAAGGCATATGCCACTACACCAGGACAGTTTAATATTCTGTATTGTATGCTGCTAATATGCTTTCCCAGTGAGACTAGCTTTTAAGGAATTAGCATTTATTTACGCTTTAGTATGAACAAAGGATGTAAAAGCAGATTAATTTAGACACTTGGGAGTTAGGAGTTTAGGATACCAGGATTCCGAGGGTAAAAGAAGGTGGTAGAGGTGAAGAAACTAAGCTCCGAGCTAACCAGATGCAAACAGTCATTAAGCCAAAAGCAGTTCTAAGGCAGGTTGCTGGGGCCATGTTGCCAGGCTCTATATCCTACAGCTGTCCCTTGGTAGCTACTAGCTTAATTTATTTAACTGCTGCGTGGAAATTCTGAGCATGCCTCCGAGACCCTCACGAGAACTGTGTCAGCTAGCCTAGACGCCAGTGCACCTTGAGGAACTCTGTGTTAGAGGTACAGTATAGTATAGTATGGTATCACTGTTCTGCTGCCCTAAGTGCAGACTTCCTGGGGAGCCTCTTTTCAGAGATACCTCCTCCTTGAAGCCAAGTGGTACCTTTTTGGTCCCTCTCTGCATCGGCTCCTGGAGTTTGCAAACAAGTCCGTGGAGCCCTCCACTGCAGAAAGTCACTATGCATGATCACCCGACTTTCTGTTTCTCATGTAAATGAGGAGACCCCCGCTAATAAATCAGTTCTTAAGCACCACAAGTAGGTCCTCATCCCTCTCATTCTTCCTTCAGGCTTGCTGTGTGAGGTCCTGATTAACTAGGAGTCAGGTCGGTGGGCCTGTATCTCCTGGGAAGCTCTTCTCTGGATCCCTTCTCCTAAGGGCTTTCCTCCCTCCTCACTGACAGACTTTCACAGGACTGGCTGGCCTAGCCAGGAAAGGGTCAAACTGTTCGCAGGCAGGAATAGGGGCCTCTATGCTAATGGGGCGGGTGATAAATAAACACATTCCATTTAACTAAAACAGTCCGCCATCCCTCAGCGTTTACCCTGCCAACCAGGCCTAGCTTTGTTGCCGCTATTGGCAGAGGTCAGCCTGTCACCATATGAGGAGGCTCTCTGTTGGTGCCTGCTCCCCAACACAGTTTCAGACTGTCCTTCAAGATACAGTCTGCAGATGGGTACACCCTGGGAAGAGGGTCACGGTCTGCAGAGGGGTGCACCTGGGAAGGGGGTCACGGTCTGCAGAGGGCTACACCCTGGGAAGAGGGTCTCAGTCTGCAGAGGGGTACACCCTGGGAACGGGGTCTCAGTCTGCAGAGGGGTACACCCTGGGAAGAGGCAGCAGATGATTTGTTACAGTAAAAAAAAATGCACTTTTATTTCTTTGAAATATTTTTTTATTAGGAGTGTGTGTGTGTGTGTGTGTGTGTGTGTGTGTGTGTGTGTGTACCCACGTGCACAGGCACGCACATACCACAGCACCTGTGTAGCAGTCAGAGAACAACTTTCGGGAATCTTCTCTCCCAGGGATTGAACATAGGCCTATCAGCAAGCACCGTTACCTTAACAATAACTAATAAGTGGATACAAGAATACATGGGTTGTTATTTTTAGATGAATGCCAAAATATTAAGGACATATAACTTTTTAAAAAAATGTAGCCAGGACTGGTGGTGCACACTTGTGTCCCAGCACTCAGAACACAGAGGCAGGAGGATCAAAAGGTTGAGTCTAGCTTGGGCTACATAACAAGACTAGGTTGGGCTACATAGAAAGGCCTGCCGCAAAAAATAAGTGTATGCATGGAGTGTTTGGCTTTAAGAAAAATTAACAACTACTATATCTGTTTGGAAGAGAAGAATTTCTGGAGAAATTTTGCAAATGGCATTGTCCATCCCACTGCCAGGAACCACCAGAATCTCCAAAAGAGATGGGAACAATTCAAAATTTTAAAAAGGTTTGTGTTGGTGACAGCAAACCTTTCCCTTGGGGATGCCTGGTGGGAATGGCCCACTGGCTTCAGAAAGCCCTCAGCCCCTCCCTTAACCTGTGCTACCACAGCCGGGCCACAGAGAAGCAATCAGGCCCAGATACACTATCAGGACTTGTTACCCTGCCTGCAGTATTCAGTACTTCAGAAATGAGTAAGATTCTGATTATACCTTCAGATTCTTGGGGATAGATTTTATTTCTCCCTTGAGCCTCCAGCTATAGAATCAGGCCAGCACCTCCATGCTTGGGTTAAGCTAGGCCCCGGGGTTCTTAAACCATGGGTCACATCCTTATGAGAATATGGAATCTGCAGGGGGGCAGGGATTGTCAACAGTAGAAGGTGTCCAAACCTGCAAACAGAATCAAAAACTAATTCAAGATCATATGCATAACGAATCCAAAGTGTCTGTGGTGCACTCCCCTGTGTTACCCAGTAGAGTGCTGAGCACACCCTTGGGAACTCTGGAAAGTTGTGAAAGACCCGGATAAATCCAGACCCCTCTAGCAGGAAGAATAGAGCCAAAAATCTAGCAGGAAGAGAAGAGCCAAAAATCTAGGTTAGCCGGTTCAGTGACTCTGTTCCAGGAACTAGCTGACCATAAAGTTAGATTATAATCTTGAGAAATGGGGAGTTACCCCCTTGTGATTATCACTGGTATTTTCGGAATTTTCCAATGACGCCCTTCCTACCCCCTTTGGGTTGTGGTTTCTTCCCCTAAATACTCCTTCTCCCAGCTACTCGAGGTCGAACTCCTCTACCCCTGTGTGGGAAATGAGTCTCGGCCCCAGATGGCTGGCTCCTGTCAATAAACCTCGTGTGATTGCAGCAAGGACGGTCTCTCGTGAGTTCTTGGGGGGTCGTGTTATCCTGAGACTTGAGTGAGAGTCTCCCTACTCCGGGGGTCTTTCAGTTGCAGGAAAGAAGCAGGAGCCCCAGCTGTGCTGACTGATGATTCCGGGCTCAATAAGCTGTCCGGGCCAAGGGTACAAGCAAGGCTGTCTATCATATCCCTGATATGATACCCAATGAGGGGACAAGAGATAGCTCCAGCCATTAACAGCACCAATTCCTCCTGCAGAGGACCCAGAGTTGGGTTCCCAGCACCCACATCCGTCAGCTCACAACCTCCTGAAACTCCAGCTTCAGGGGAGTTTTTGAGGCGTCTTGCCTATTCTGGCACCTGTGCACGCACACACTTTAAAAATAAATAAAGCTTTGGGGGGCACCTAGTGTTAATGAAGAGTTGGATAATGGTTGCCACCTTGGCAGACTCTAGGATCACCGGGGATCTGGGTCTCTGGGGGCATGCCTGGGGGATGACCTTGATTAGGTTAGTTGAGGAGAGAAGGCTCACCCATTGAGGGTGGCACCGTTCCCTGGCTGGTGCCTCGGACTGTGTTAGTGGAGAAAAGAGTTCAGCGGAGCCAGCATCTGTTTGTCTCCGTTCCTTGAGGATGTGCTATGATCCGCTGCTTCACGCTCCCGCTGTCGTGATGACACTGTCATGATGAACTAACTCTGGCCTGTGGTCCTCAATGCACCCTTTCTTCCCCAGGTGGCTTTTGTTAAAGTATTTGTCACAGGAAAAGAAACTAAGACAACAAGCTCTCATTTAAAAAAAATTAAATCCCTACTTTCAGAAATCCAGACCGTCAATTGTAGATGAGACACAACATCTGTCTACCGTAAAATACAGGTTTTAAATACAGAAATAAACAAGCTAAACTGAGTGGTGCCCCCTTTTAGAGGCCCCCCCAACTTCCAGCATCACCCGTGAGCTTCCCATCACTTCTCTAGCAGCAGGGGGATCTACACTGAGACAGGTTATCCCTGCTGTCACCAGAGGGCTGGCCTGGGGGGGGGGGGGGGCGAGGAGCTGGCAAACCTTTGGAGGGTGCTCAGGACTTGTCATGTTAAATAGCTCTCTCTACTCACCAAATTTGCTCAGGGCACCGTGCTGAGCTACCCTTTGCACAGGAAGCACACCATAGCCAAACCATAACAGGCAAGCAGGCTCATGCAGACAGCCAGACACACCTGAAGGGAACCAAGGAGCAGCTGGGTCCTTTTCCCAAGAAGCCTAGGAACCTTTTCCACACAGAGGCTGGTCACTTGAGGAGCCATTACTGCTTTGTCTCTTTGCTGCCTGCTAGCGTCTTCTAACACAGTGGCGCTCAACCTTCCTAATACTGTGACCCTTTAATACAGTTCTTCATGTTGTGGTGAGCCCCAACCTTAAAATTATTTTGTTGCTATACTTCATAACTGTAATTTTGCTACTGTTATGAATCGTAATGTAAATATTGGCTATGCAGCCCTAAGGGGGTCGCGACCCACACTGAGACCCACAGGTCCTGTAGGTGTAAGGAAACAAGCCTCTCACTCAAATTTAGGGTTGAAGTTTTAAAATGTGAGCAGAACTGATGCCATGTGACACACACCTTTAATCCCAGCACTAAGGAGACAGATACAGGTGGATCTCTGTGAGTTGAAGGCCAGCCCACTCTATATGAGTTCCAGGACAGCCAGAGCTAAACAGAAAAACCCTGGGTCAAAGAAACAAAACAGCAACAACGAAGTGAGGAATGAGTCTTAAGGGATGGGTTGAGACTATACAAGTGACTTAAAGCTGCAGGAAGAATCAGCATCTATGCGGGGTAGGGAGAGTCATTACGGACTGAGCTAACCCAGCAGGACAGAGAGAGGCCATGCTGGGTAAATGATAGCTCCATTGGGGAGGAAAAGTTCACGATCATACTCCTACCAGCTGCGACTCCATCTCTGAGCCTGATTTGTCAATGCCTCACACGCAGGCCACTGTCTCCAAACAGACAGTTCCCATCATCGTGGGCTTGGGAGCTCGGCTTAGACAGCCGAGATGTGCCCGGGTGAGAACAGGTTCCAGCCCTCATCACGCCAAAGCCACGTACTGACTGCATGACGCTGGCAGCGGTACAAGGAGCTCTTGACAGCATCCATCTTCAGAAGATCAATATCCCTCACCTTCAGAGTGTAAGTGTCAAAGATCAATGAAATTTCTCCAAGGCCGTGAAGGTAGGGCTAGGCAGAAGCCGGCCCAAGCAAGCGTTTCCCAGGACCAAGCTTTCTAGGGTGATGACCAAGATTAAACAGCATTCTGCACTCGGGGCTTCTGAGCTTACCATGGCTCTAGAGTAAAGCATATCGAGTGCATTCTGAGAGGACCTGAGCCGTGGAAATGGCTAGGAAGAAAGACTAGAAGAAGCTGTGCTTTGCTGAGAGTCAACAATCACAAAGTGCAGCTTGGTGGAATACAGAGTCAAATGATTCAACCAGTGCACACCAAGTAGGTACTGAGACCCCAGTGCATTTAAGGCACAGAACTGGGCATGATTTGGAATGTGAAGATAAGCAGGGGAGGTCCATAACACATATCTGAGATGTTTATTCTTGGATGCACTAGGGGTCGAACCCAGGGCCTCTCACAAGCTAAGCAAGCATGCTACCAACTGAGTTACATCCTTGGCATGTTCAATTTTTGTTTGGATATAGCATCTCACTCTGCAGCTCAGGCTAGTCTTAATTCTCTATCCTTTTGTTTACAGGCATAGGCTACCAAGCCCATCTAAGATTATTTTATTCAGACATAGGAAGACAAATGGATCAGGAGACAACCACCATTCACAAGGTAGTTTCTTACCTGCTGTTTCTGAGAAGAGATTCCTATGTTACTAGACAGGGCCATACTGGGAGCTGGATTAGTTAATATCTATTGTTGTGACCAAACATCATACCAATGTGATTCACAGAAGATAGAATTTATTTGGGCTTCCAGCTCCAGAGGGTGGGAGTCCTTGATGGCAGAGTGAAGGCATAGTAGCTGGAGAAAAAGCTGACGGCTTGCATCTTGAACCACAAGCGCAAAACAGGAATAGCAAATTCTAAGTGGTAACTTTTAGGTATTTTAGGTCTTGAGTACTCTCTGTACACCTGCATGCTGGAAGAGGTGGCTGTGATCCACCATGTAGCTGTTGGAAATTGAACTCAGGACCTCTGAGCCATCTCTCCAGCTCCCTAAATGGTAACTCTTTAAACTAGCGGTTTTCAACTTTCCACATGCTTCAACCCTTTAATACAGCTCCTCATGTTGTGGTGACCCCTAACCATAAAATTCTCTTCTTGCTACTTCATAACTATAATTTTGCTACTGTTATGAATTGTAATGTAAATATCTGATATGCAGGATTAGCAGATATATGACCCACAGGTTGAGAACCACTGATTTGTACTCTCAAAGACAGTTGTCAATGAAACTCTTCTCCCAAGCCTCGGGTTAGGATTAGTGTCTCTCAACCTTTGTTCAGAAAATGTTCAGATTTTGACTTCACAGTTGATGAGAGTTTAGCAAGATATAAAATAATGTTTAACCAGCATTCTAAACGTTTTATTATGTGATTGCCAGGCTTTTGATTACTGCTAAGGAGTAAGAAGTCTGCTAATGATCCACTGTTCCTGTAGACTGCTTCCACCGCCTGGAAGATGTACTTCCTTTGTGTTCTGAGGCCCCACACTTTACTACAATGTAGCTGGTTAAAGATTTATTCTATTCTGCCCGTGTGGCAACTTAACTCTTGATAGATTATATAATATATATATTATATATATAAGGTTATATATAACATAAAAGATTATATAATCTTTTACTTAAAAGATTATATATAATACATATTATATATAAAAGATTTATATATATTATATATAATCTTTTTTAGTCTTTTTATTCTACTCTGGGTCTACTTTATATATCTTTGGAATCTGGAAGTTTTTGGCTTCACCCTTCAGCTTATTATCCGATGTTCTGTATAAATACATTGTTGCATGGAACTATTTTAATTTCAGTGTCTATATATATTATGTCATTTGGCTGCCATTGTCCACCATTTTTCTCCTTTCTTGAGCATGCATTCCTTTTTAAACTTTATGATTAGTGTTGGGGTAGAGAACTGTGCATGGGTGCACATTGTAGGTCAGAAGCCAACTTTGAAGAGTGGGTTCTCCCTTCCACCTTTACATGGGTTCCAAAGATTGGAACTCAGTTCACCAGGCTTGTGCAGCAAGCACCCGTACCTGCTGAGCCATCTTTCTGATCCTGAGCACATTCTTAAGAATACCCCTTGCGCTGGATGGTGTTGGCACATGCCTTTAATCCCAGCACTTGAGAGGCAGAGGCAGAGGGATCCCTGTGAGTTCCAGGCCAGATGAGTTCCTGGACAGGCTTCAAAAAGAAACCCTGTCTCAAAAAAATAAAACACCACCACAAAGAAGAAGAAGAAGAAGAAGAAGAGGAAGAGGAAGAGGAAGAGGAAGAGGAAGAAGAAGAAGAAGAAGAAGAAGAAGAAGAAGAAGAAGAAGAAGAAGAAGAAAAGGGAACGAAAGAAAGAAAGAAAGAGAGGGAGGGAGGGAGAGAGAAAGAACTTGTTGAAGTTCAATCATGTCCTCTGAAACATATGTATGAAGGATTGTTTCCTGGTAATTTTCTAAATTTGAGCTCATGTTGAGTGGACTCCATCTTTTAAAGCTGGGATCAAGAAGGTCTGGCCTTCCAAGGGGCTTCCGGCTTCCACCAGTCTCCCCAGGCTATAAGATCACCAGCCATGCTCCCCTTTATTGACAACATCTTAGTTTGGGGAACCTTGAGTCCTTAGGACATACAAATTAGAACCACACCAACATATAGGCTACAAATTCCCAGGGCTATTTTCACCATCCAGACCCAAATCAAAACAGACAAGCTTCTCTGCTGGCTCCTTCTGCAGATATTTCATTATTTAACTAAACATATAGTCCAGATATAATCCTAGCTTCATACAAAAGCCTGACTTCCAACCCTTGAGCCCAAAGAAGGCTGTATCTTCACAGAGGTGGAGACCCACCTCCACCTCCACAATGTGCTCATTGTGAGTGATCCAAAAGTGGCCCATCGCCAAAGTTGTGAGACCAGTTGACCATTGCCTGGAGCCTGCAGAACTGGACCCCAATACACCTCTTCTCTTCGGAAATCAGGCTTCTTGGGCATTTTGCCACGGTGGTAGGATGAAAGAGGGCTGCTTCCTCGGAAGGCCCAGTTGACAAAGAGGGTGCTGGCAGATGCATTGCCGGCACTGCCTTCGCCCGGCACTGTTGGAACAAGAGCCCATCCTGAATGAAAGAGCTACTACCACGGAAAAGAGCAAGCAGCTAGCTGGACAGCCCAGGGCCAGCTGTGAGGGCTGATGCAGGGTTCATTTTGACAGGCAGTTCTAATGAGCTACTGGCCAACATTTTTGTCAACCGTTTAGACATCGAGATCAAAGGGAGGTCACCAACTTGATGCCTGGCACAAAGCTGAAAGGGACAGAGAACACATTCCAGAAATGAGGCTCAAATGGTTTCGGCTAATTAGCATAAATAAGATTAAATTTAATCGGGATTAGGCAAAGCCCTGTAGTTAGGTCCAGAAACACCAATTGTAAAGTACAAGATGGCCAGACCCAGGCTTGGGAGCGAGTCACGGACAAAGGACCTGAGCCGCGGAGGGTAATATCGTAACTTAACGTGGTCCTGACTACCCCTGCTCCTCCTAAGTCCCTCCAGAAAGAATTCCCCAATGACCACACATCGCCCATGGGCTCAGAGCCTTAAAGACCTTGCTGCGTCGCTGGCTCCTTCTGAGCTCTGTTTCTCTTCCCTGCTTCAGTTTAGTCTCACTGTTTCAGTCATGACTTGGCTTCCTTTTACTCTTTTCTTTGTACTGTGTGTGTGTGTGTGTGTGTGTGTGTGAGAGAGAGAGAGAGAGAGAGAGAGAGAGAGAGAGAGAGAGAGAAGAGAAGAGAACTCTATGCTGATCTATGCTGTCTGGCTGAGCTGGAGCTTACTATGTAGACCAGGCTCTGTGTTTGTCTGTTGTCTGTGTCTGTCTGTGTGTCTGTGTTTCTACATGTGTATGTGTGTTTGTGTGTCTGTGCCTGTGCATGTGTATCTCTGCCTGTGCATGCGTGCGTTGTCTCCACCTGTGCATACTGTGTATCTCTCTGCCTGTGCGTGCGTGCGTATCTCTGCCTATGTGCGTACTCTGCCTGTGTGTGTCTGTGTGTGTGTGTCTGTGTGTATATTTGTGTAGTCATGGATGTGTCATGCACACTGCGGAGGTCACAGGGCACTTTTCAGAAGTCAGTGCTCTCCCTCCTTTTTGAGGCAGGGTCTTTCTCATTTATGTTGCTCTCCATACTCCAACCCAGCTGACCTAATCTTCCACCTTTCTTTAAGGGTACAGGGATTACAGACCCAGGTTGCTGATTCTGGCCTTTTATGGGTTTGAGGGAACCCAGATTGTCAGGCCTTCCTTCATCACAAATGCTAGCCCATTCTAGACCCTTCTCACATCTCAGCGCTTGGGGCCATTTTACCTGCAACTTCTGCCTCTCTAAAAACCAATGCATGCTAGGAAATTTGCAAGGATGGAGGCTCCTGGAAAGAAGACTGTGGGAACCAGGAGAGTGTCTTCAAATGAAAGAAGGAAGAGAAGACCCTGTCTTGCTCCAGCAAATATGTTAGAGCCAGAGGGGTGTGGTAGCTCATTCTATGTCAACTTGACACAAGCTAGAGTCATCTGAAAGGAGGGAACCTCAATTGAGAAGATGCCTCCATAAGATCTGGCTGCAGGGTATTTTCTTAATCAGTGATTGATGGGGAAGGGCCCAGCCTATTATGTGTGGTGCTTTCCTTGGGCAGGTGGTCCTGGATTCTATAAGAAAGCAGGCCGAGCAAGCTTCAAGGAACAAGCCAGTAAGCGGCACCCTTCCATGGCCTCTTCATCAGCTCCAGCCTCCGGGTTCCTGCCCTGGTTGAGTTCCTGTCCTGATGACTTTCAATGGTGGACAGTGACGAGGAAGTGTAAGCCAAATAAACCTTTTTCCTTCCTAAATTGCTGTGGTCCTGGTGTTTCCTCACAGCCACAGTGACCCTGACTAGGACCAGGGCTATGTCAGTTAACAACTTGACACCAACTACAGTCATTTGCAAACAGGAAATCTCAGTGAGAAGATGCTTCCATCAGATGGCTCTGTAGGCAATTCCGTGGAGGCATTTTCTTGATTAATGATTGATGTGGATGGATCCAGGGGACCTGAGTTTGATTCCCAGCACCCACACGGCAGTTCACAACCATCTGTAATTTTAGTTCTAGTTCTAGGGCATCTGACTTCTCTGGTCTCTGTGGGTACTAGACCACAAGTGGTTGGTTCACAGGCATATATCTGTGCAAAACACCATATACAAAAAAGAAAAAAGTTTTTTTAAAGAAAGCAGCAAGCTGAGCAAGCCAGTCATTCTCTCTCGTGGTCTCTGTCTCAGTTCCTACCCCGACTTCCCTTACTGAAGGATGAGACCTGAAGTTATAAGATGGAATAGACCCTTTCCCCTCCCAAGTTGTTTTTGGATCACGGCAACAGGTCAAATTAAGACAAGAGGGTGGAAAGATGTGGATGTCTGTTCAACAGAGAAGTCACTGTGCTTTTCATAATAAAGAGCTGTTTCCGGCCATCTCAGAAAGGTCTGGCCAGCAGAGCGAATGCACCCAGTCTAGCTAGAGTGTTGATGCGTCCCTGAACTCCTGTCGCAAACATAGCAAAATAGATTGCTGTGCTTGCTAGTGAGGAGACTGAGTTATCCTAGGGAAAGTTCTGGTTCTGTGCTATCACGTCGGAGCCAGCCGAGCTCTCTTGGAGAGGCACAAAAGCATTAATCCTTTTGGATGGCGGAAGAGGTGACAGACCACGAGTTGTCCTTCCAAAGGGATCAGGATGACCTCCAGCAACATCTGCAATACTTCTCAACCTGTCTGCTTTGCTTCTGGCCCATTAAGCTGGCCCGGCCTTCTGCGCAGGCTGCACCTGCAGGAGATAAAGTCGAGCTGAAAGCAGCGATGGTGTTGACAGCAATTCCCTAGAATCTTCGTCTTCTGCTTTGGCTCCGGTTCCTTCCTCCTGGCTTCTGGCTCTGTCGTCACCTCCGTTATTTGAACCTTGGCTTCGCTAATCCAATCGGCCAGGGAGGCTTCAAAACCTCGGGGAGGGTCAGAGTCACCTAGAAGACTTCCCAAGCCACTATTGCTGGTCCCTAGTCCAAGAGTTTTTAATTAAGTAGTTGACCTGAAAATTCAAATTCAATTTGGAATGCTGTAATCTTTGCATGTGTGTATGGTCATGTATACTTGTGCACAGGTGCACGGGGGTGCACATGAATGCATGTCTGTCTGTCAGTGTGGAGGACAGAGGTCAATATCAGACCTTCCTTAATCATTCTCCACCTTCATTTTTTAAAATTTTATTATATATTAATTTATATATATTATATATTTATAATTAGATAGATATGTATACACAGACATCCATCCATCCCCCTGGAGCTGGAGTTACAAGCAGCTGTAAGTCATCTGACATGGGTTCTGGGAACCAGATTTGTACTGTCTGCAAGAGCAGCTTCCCTCCCTAGCATTGAGATCTCTAGGTGCATGGTGTTACACCTGATTTGTTTCGCTTTCCCGACAGTGTTTCTTGCTGGGTGGTGGCATACATCTTTGATCCCAGCACTCAGGAGGCAGAGACAGGTGGATCTCTGTGACTTTGAGGCCAGCCTGGTCTACAGAGTGAGTTCCAAGACAGCCAAGGCTACACAGAGAAACACTGTCTCGAAAAACCAAAAGAAAAAAAAATGACAGTGTTTCTCTGTGTAATCCCGACTATCCTAGAACTCAGAAATCTTCCTACTTCTGCCTCTTAAGCGCTGTGATTAAAGGTTTGCGCCACCACCCTCAGCTGGGTTTTGTGTTTGTTTTTGACCTGGGTTCTGAAGATCAGACTCAGTTCCTCATGCTGGAACTGCAAGAGCTTTACTGACGGAGCCGTTTTCCCAGACCCCAGAAGGCTGAATCTTTATTTGCTGATTTGGGTATCGCTACGTCAAATAAGACAAATAAGAGTTGTCCACAAATACAAGTATCCAACTGGCCTAGCTTCTTAGGGCCTCTTCCGTGACTAGGGGTTGACAGACGTCTGGTTAAGAATCGTAACTGAGCTGGGCATGACCATGAGAGGCAGAGGCAAGTGGAGCTCTGAGTTCGAGGCCAGCCTGGTCTACTTCGAGAGTCACAGCATAGCCAGGGCTACACAGAAAGATTCTGCCTCAACAAAACATATATTTTATATATAATAACATATTATTATATAATGTATAATCATAATTATTACATATAATATGTTATATGTAATCCTATGTATATGAAATAGGATCGCTCTAGAGAGAGAGCTGAAACTCAGACCACAGTCTATGGTTAACAAGGTCTACCAAAGCCACCAACTGCCCTTTCGGCAGATGACGCTGAGCGGGAGAGGAGCGTGGGAAACAGGATGAGGGCGGGAGACGCAGCTCTCTGGCCGTCATCATCTTTCCCTTTTCTGTTAGTTCTCTGAGAACCTCCTACCACGTGTTTTGATTCCTCCACAGCCTCCAAATCATAGCTTTTCCAGAGACGCTTTCCTAAATGCTGAGTGCGAGTTAGGAGACCTAGGCCTTGACCCAGCCCAGGGCTGTGGTTAGAGAAGCTGGCCAGAGGCAACGCCCTCTCACCCCACACATCTCTACTTGCCTAGAAGAAAAAATAAAATGCCTCCTGGATACACACAGAAACCATCTAAGAAACTAAATAATAATAATAAAGGTGGGGTGCCATCAATAGTTAACGAAGAGGAAGTCCTGGCTTATGATGGGAAGGGAGAAAAGAGACTCATTAAACACATTTTTGTCTGTGCACATGTGTAGACTAGGGGTCAGCATAAGCTGTCTTCCTCTGGTGCTCTCCACACGTTTATTTATGTGTTTGGGACTGAGGTGTGACAGGCCCCGAACTGCACGTGAAGAATGTTAGCGAGGCCTCCCAGGGGCCAGTTGTCTCCCATTAAGTGGGTTCTGGGGATCAGACTCAAGCTGTTGGGCTTGGCAGCCAGCACCTTACCTGCCAAGCCCTCTCCCCTAGTTTTGAAATGGTTCCTCACTAAGCCTGACGATCACTAATTGGCTAGACTGGCTGGCCAGCGAGGATCTGCCTGTCTCTGTCGCCTAGCCCCAAGCGCTGGGGTTATTGCTGCCGTGTCCCCAGCATTTCTGTTCTGAGAATACAAACTCAGCTCCATCCCTTCACCGACTGAGCCCTATTCCCAGTCTCTACATTTTTAATACTAATAATAACAACTGTCAGAAGCATTCACAGGAACATTCTAGTCAAATGAGAAAGTCGGTGTTGACTGCCAGGTGGATTTAAAGTGGCCCTGGGAAAAATCTCTGTGCGAATATCCCTCTTTTAATCTAATTTCAAAGACAGAAGGGAAAGGAAGATGTCCACAATAGTAAAACGGCAATCGTCTGCACCTGGGCAGACCAAGCGTCGTCCCAGAAATGGGAGCGTTTGTGCACAGATGGGAGAGTCTGTGTTTGCAGCAGAAGCCAGAAACTCGGGAAGGGAGATGGCTGGGAACCAAGGTAAGAATGCTTGCCTCTATCAAGGTCACACCCAGACACAGCCCTGCCAATCACCCCCACCGCCGCCCTTCCCTGAAGAGAGCTGAGATCATTCCACAGAAAGAAAGGCGCTGCCTGGCCTCAGCGTCACAGCCTCTAACGTGGCGATGGCCAAGTGTGCGGAACACCTGCTGCAAATGTACACAGCCCATCTGGCACCACGGGGGAGAGAGACGGGAAACGAGCGGGCTCCGGTCCCGCCAACAAGCATGAACCTGGCGCTCCAGGCAAGCCTGGATCCTCTGTGTGGTAGCAGATTTGGTGCTGTGTGTAGAGGAGAGAGAGAAAGGGAGAGAGAGAGAGAGAGAGAGAGAGATTGATTTTCATCTGGGCCTCCAGAGAACCCTTACCTTCTCCCCTAAGAAATGCAAAAACACCCTTTAGACACATCTCAGGCTCTTTATAGCCCTCCAAACTTCTTGGAGGGACTTAGCTTAAAGCGTTCCCAATCCATTTAGGTTTTCCCGGCTTCTTAACCCATCTGGTCATTTTTACCATCCCTTCCTCTTCTCTCCACAGAAACAAAACACAAAAACAAAAACAAAGCTCGTGAGCTGTGACCAAAAGATAAAGAGGTCAGTGATCTGTTCCTGGATTCGCACACCTTCTGCTGGGTTCTTGGGTCTGAAGGGCTCCTGTGTGGCTGTGGCAGGTACGAAGGAGACTCAGACTAGACAGGAACACAGGACAGGACCAACGGACAGGTACATCCAACCCCCTCCTCCAGATGTTCATGGATAAGGGGCTAAGTACACAGATCTTTACACAGGTCCCTACCAACAGGATCTGCCACCTCCCATTGGCACAACGATGGCCACTAAGCAACCTGGGTGTTCTGGAAGAGTCTCCTTTTATATTGACTCCATAACGCAACCAAATGTCTTCAAAATTACATTTTTGTGTCCAGCTCATTTAAAAATCTCCCCTTCCATTCGGAATTGGTTCAAAAAGGTTTATCCACCCAAGTCTCCCAGCAGGTGGGGAATCAGGATGACTGTAGGTGGAAACCAACTGGAAGGTAGGTGTCCCGGGTCTTCATGATGTGCACAATTTCCCACAGGTGTCTGCTGCCCCTTCGTTCTGTTCCATGTACTTCTCCCCTAGGCTGCTCTCTGAGGAAACCCTGCCCATTAGCCTCTGGTGTGTGCACACGACACTAAGTGACTGGGGAGGACTTAGGGTGACAGGTGAAATTCTAGTAAGAATTTCAGGAGCCTAGCAATGTGTAAGGAAAAGATACACCAGACCACCAGCCTGCTGGGCTGTGGCTTAGTCTCCTTATGAGGATTAAAGCCGACTGTCCACTTGATCATATCTGATCACACCGAGAAGCACTTAGAACTTTAGCGTAGTACACTTCCCGGCAGCTACAAGAGAATTAGTGAAGGAGGAAACACCTGCCCACACTGCGAGATGCTACCCCATAGGGTGGGGGCCAGATAGAACACAAAGAAGACAAGGGTGACGTGGTAGCACAAGAAGCTGCTCAGGTGTTTGGCAATCCATCCTAGAGGTCATGTGGGGACATTTAAACCAGATCAGGGACGCAATGAGGGACTGCCAGGTGTGGTGGGTAGCACCCATAACCCCAATATTTAGGAGTCTGAGGCAGAAAGATGGAAAACCCAGGCCAATAATAAGTTTGGAACAACAGAAGGCAAATGGTGAGACTCTATCAAAAACAAACAAACAAACAAACAACAACAAAAAAAAAAACCCTGCTGGGCCAGTGAGATAGTTTAGCAGGAACTGCACCTGCCACCAAGTTCCATGACCTGTGTGATCCCTGGCCCCACACCACACAGTGAGAGGAGTGTTCTTTAACCTCTGTACATGCTGTGGCGCGCACACACACACATAGTCACACGTATACACACAGTCATGCATGCACACACACAGCCTCTCAGATACACAGTCATGTGTGCGTACACACACACACAGTCTCTCTCACATATAGCCGTGCATGCATGCACACAGCTTCTTAGACACACTGTCATGCATGCACACACACACACACACACACACACAGAGTCTCTCTCACATATAGCCATGCATGCATGCACACACACAATAAAATTATGAGAGAAAAAAAGACAGACAATGGGGCCGTTTATTGTGGGGATTCACCACTGTGAATACAGGCAAGTGGAGTCTCAAGGCAGGGAGCCATGGGAAGTAGGGGCAAGAGGTTTCAGATGAATCGACCCAAACCCAGGCAGAAAGCACAGGGAAAGAGTAGGAAGCCGTGCCTTTGAGACTTAGCAAGAGCTAAGGGAGTGTGAAGGCACAGAGATGCTCAGGGAGGACCAGGGCTGAAAACCACGTGCCAGGAAAAGGTGTACTAAGGCGTCATGTGACCCTCAGATGTGAAAATCTGAGTGAAAGTAAACTCCCACATGTTAGCAGTGCACTCAAAAATCTCTTAAGCCAGAGGCAGATGGTCCCAGATTCAATTCCCAGCACCTACGTGGTAGCTCATAGCCATCTGCAACTCCAGTTGCAGGGGAGCTGATGCCCTCTTCTGGCCTCTGAGGACACCAGGTATACGTGTACTACACAGACATACAGGCCGGTAAAACATCAATATGCATAAAATAATAAAAATATTTTGATCCCTTAAGTTACCCACAAAGTGCAGGAGAAATCACTGGCTTGGACTGAAGCACCTAAAGTTCTAGGGTGATATTATATGTGAACCCCCTCCAAACATAGTGTCATGGAAAGATACACACTGGAAACAATCAAGGATCAGGGCAGCCCTAAAGGAATGGAAGTCACCCACTGTTTCTCCTCCTCCCCGAGCCGCCAGCATGAGCCAAAGGACCAGCAGAAAGTCCCTCACCTAAGCCAGTGGTTCTCACTCTTGGCTGCACAAGGGAATCGATCCCAGTATGATGTGAAGCCCCCAGGACCCCTTGTTCTTCTCAAGAGCCAAGCGAATCTCTACAGGACAGCCTGGATGTCTACAGTGTTAAAACCTCCGAGAAGCACAGTGCAACCGGCTGGGCTCCATCCTCCCCTGCATCCTTTGCACTCCCAGGGAGACAAAGGGCAAAGCTGTCCTTTGGTTTTGGATTCCTAGTGACGATCAGAGGTTCAAACAAAGACATTTCCTACCCTCCGCTAATGACCCCTCTGGGTCTTCTAGATGTTTGCGCAGGGCCTCCTGATTGCTGGGTACGGTTGCCCGGCTTGGGGAAGCAGCCTTCCAGACAGGGCTTCCAGACAGCTTGGCTCTGGAGACACAAACAGAAAATAGTCACTCTGCCTCTCGGCCTCTTCAACACTGGGGAGATGGTGGGGTGGGGATCAGGGGAGAATTTCAAACGAGGGCAACATTTACTAGGCTTTTCTAACCAGGCTAGGATAGTTATTACTGCAAATAGCCGTCCTGGCGGCTACAAGTGTGTAATTTCTGCCTCTGAAGGAACATGTTCTCAGAGCTCCTTCTATCTCATTCTGTTGATGCAACGAGGAAAAATCCAGGCAGGGTCTCGCTCCCCACCCTCAAGGGGCTGGTGGCCTAGAGAGCTCAAAATCAAGCTCCAGACTTTTGACTCTGTCTAAGTCAGGCTCTGGCGCCTTTTCTCAGCTTGTCACTTGTATCCTTACTCCTGAAGATGCTGCTCTCTCCAGACAGCTTCCCCGGGAGGACTTTTGAAACTCGGCCCTCGGGGAAGCCTGCCCTGTTACTCAGCTTTCCATTCCAATGGCAAACTGCTTGAAATATTCCATTTAAAAAAAAAAATTAAACCTCATTTTGGCTCACGGTTTTAGAAGCTCCAGGCTGCGGCAGGTCGGCCCTCCTGCTTTGAGGAGTCAGTGTATGAGGGTAGGGAGTGTGGGGTTTGTTTCCAGGGCTGCAGCACAAGGAGAGAGCGGGCGAGGATCTCAATAGCCCTGTGTGGTGATGAGAATAAGAATGGTTCTCATGGGCTCATATATGTGAATGCCTAGTCCCCAGTTGGTGGATCGGATTGGAAAAGGATTCAGAATTGTAGCCTTGTTGTCTTCAGA
The DNA here is from genome assembly GCF_018167655.1 of Microtus oregoni. Classification (NCBI taxonomy): domain Eukaryota; kingdom Metazoa; phylum Chordata; class Mammalia; order Rodentia; family Cricetidae; genus Microtus; species Microtus oregoni. The sequence continues at coordinate 8,983,459 of NW_024543083.1, read as the reverse complement.
CTTCAAAGGCCACACACACCCTTCCCAGTCAGCATGGCGGTGCATACCCGTTATCCCAGCACTTAAGAGGATGGAAGCAGGGTGGTGGTGGTGCATGTCTTTAATCCCAGCACTCAGGATGCAGTGGCAAGTGGATCTCTGTGAGATCGAGGCCAGCCTGGTCTACAGAGTGAGTTCCAGGACAGGCCCCAAAGCCAACCTCAACGAAGTAGTAAGTTTGGGGCCAGTCTCGGGTATAAGAGACCCTGTTACAAACACACAAAACAGCAACGAAGAGCAGAGGCAGACACCCAATAACTGAAGAGCGTCCACTAGGTCCAACCACCTAAAAGGTTCCACTGTCTCCCACGAGTACCAGGTCCAAGTCAGCTTATCTCTGAGTCTATTGGATGGCCTTCTAGCTCAGCACCAAGAATAGAACTGTCGTACAAGCCCTGGGTGCAGGCCAAGGGTAGCAGACACCTTTCCCTGAGACACTCCCTCTGCCCTAACCCTTTGGACATCAGTAGAACATCCCCATGAGGTCCCTAGAAGAAAAGAGGAAGAAAAGAGACATATACCAATATGTGTGTATATAAGAAGCACACACTAGTCTGTATGTATATATAAGATGTATGCACAAGTGTGTGTATATATGTAAGAAGTACACACCAACATGGATATGTATATAAATTTGTGTATGTCAGAGCAAGAGCACTCAAAACAATACATACAAACCAGTATGGACTTTCAAACCTAAGCAGACTTCACCAAGCCCAGGAAGGAGGAGACGGGATATGCTGAGCCACCTCCCCATCCCCAGGTGACCCCAGCTTGTCCCTGGTCTTTAGCTGCTGTAACACATGGACGTAACTTTGGGGAAAGGTGGGGCCCAGCCACAAAGCTATCTTGGGCAAACATTTCTGCCAAGTGCAGGTCATCCCTAGGCAACACCAGTTCTGCATTTGCCGTGCTATTGGTCACCTCCTCACACACACACAACCAGTAATAACAGATAACTCTGAAAGGGCAGCTTCTAATCCAAGGGATTCACATCCCTGTCTTTCCCAATTCCCTGGACCTGTAATGGCCTCGGTGGGTGACTAAAACTCTTGAGACAAAAGCAATTTGATTCATTGTCATTTAAAAAGAAATTAATGCAAATTTATTTTGTGAGGGCCAAGAGGAAGGAACGATGTCACAAAATTGACAAATCTGTATAATGTATTCATTATGAACACCCACCACCTGCCAAGTGTGTGCAGCAATCACACTCGGAGTAAGACGGGACCTGTACTTCTCCGGGGTCTTGGTGTCATTGAAGAAGCAGACGATTGCAATAGTGTGTGTTAACAGCGGTGATGGGCTACAAGGCAGGCCACCTGGGGCACTGATGTTGCCTAAAGATGTCAGGAAAGGTTTAAGAAGAATAGCCAGAAGTCATCAAGTCTAGGGACAATAAGTAAGGCCACGTCTTGGCCATTTTCTGTTGCCATAGCAGAATCCCTTGAGAAGAAGCTGAAGCAGGAGTGTACTAAGTTCCAGACCAGCCTGGCCACAAAGTAAGTTCCAGGCCAACTTAGACTATATAGCAAAATCCCATGTTAAAACAACAACAACAAAACCCACATGACTTTAATGGGGACAAACCACAGTCAAGTCATAACAGAACAGACAATATTTCAAAACACGAGTGAGGGGACACCTTCAAGAATCGATTTCCTAAGCCTGAGTCATTAGCACATGCCAGGAGGAGGCCTCTTTCCTGTCATCATCTAACGAAATATCTTCTTTGTCCTCCTCGGGGTCTGTGCACATATGTCTGATAAACACAGATCTAGGCATGTGGCCTTGGAAGTCACATACGTCACCCTCTGGGTGGCTAAAAATAACTTACCCATCTGCTGCCTGCCATCTCACCTGCCTGGACAGACGTCAGCCAGGTAGGCCTTGCCAGCAAACACGACTTGGCAAAGGCGGACTCTGGTGGCTCAACAGATTGATTGGCTCCCAGGCGTGCTGGGAGCAGGCGCCTTGCCACCCAGTGCACCGCTCAGACACATGTTCAAGATGAGCAGAGATAGCCCGACCCAGCCATGCTTCCCCAGAGGCTGTGTCTACCTGTTGTCTCTGTTTAAGGCAGAAACTGAGGTCCACACACCAGCACAGTAAGAGGGGGAGAGGGTGTGATGTTGATTGTCACACTAAATGGCATGAAGCCCACAGGCTCATCCACCTACATGTATGCACCTGGGCCCTCCCTCCACCTTTTCTCTAGCCCTGGCTTCTAAGAGGCCATTTTCTTGAGCTGTAACTCCCTCCTTTGCTGCTGCTCCTTCACTGGGGAGTTGCCAAATTAAAAAGGGGGGAAATAAGAAAAAAAAAAGGTTTATACACGGATGGTCTCAGAATAGGAACAGGCAGCGATGTCTGTGATCTCTCCATAAAGAGATCTCACTTACAGAACATAGGACAGACGAAAATTTGTGTGAAAGGGAGCTGGAAAGATGGCTCAATGGTTAAGAGCGCTGGCTACTTTTCCAGAGGACCTGGGTTCGATTACCGGCACCCACATGGTGGTTCACACTGTCTGTTAGCTCCAGTCCTGGAGGATCTGATGCTGTCTTCTAGACTCCACAGGCACTATATGTGTGGTGCACAGACATATGGAGGCATGACACCCATACACATAATAAATTTACATATAAAAGAAAATCGGTATAAAACCCTTCTAAATCATAAAAATGCAGAAATAAACTCCTATTGAGCCTATTTGACAATACTCAAGAAACCCTAGGACTTGGAGTCTTCCAATGAAGGAACTTAATGTCTTCAGCTTTGTCCCTTACTTTCGTGTCTCTAATGTCCAAAGGCCCTGTTGCCTATACATCTTCTCAGTGAGGCCTCAACCATGTGTGTCTACAGGGTACCTACATCCTTTTCTCCATTTCTGGTCCACCCATCCATTCTCCTCCCATGCTGAGCCAGCAGGGAGTCCTCCAGGCTCGGTCACCTTCACAAACCATGAACTTGATCCTCATTTGTCCAACCCCAAATGCTCTACTTTTTAGGAGCACCCCTATCAAGTCATCTCTGCCAACGTCACTCTCTGACTCCCAACTCTGCGACCTTCTAGTCCTATAGCAAAACCCTAGCTAAGAACACAGGATGTCCGTCATGTCTTTCGCAGTGTGGATGACAGTTGAAGAGACCAGAGAGTCCTAGAATATACAGAGTCAAAGGGGGCATGCGAGGGGCAGCCCTCAGGACATGGCTGGGAGAGCGGCTATTTCTGAAGGAAGCCCTTGGCCCTTACCCTGAGTCTCAGCTTTCTTTCTGTAGCAGACATGGTAACTCTGACTGGAACATTATTAAGTGGGCAAGGTTTGCGCAAGGTGCCTCACTTACAGGATCATCTGCTGCAATTATTCCTCTTGCTTTTTTGTTTGTTTTCCCATTGAAAGAAGAAATTAGAGCTTCAGGATTAAGTAACCTGCCCAAAGCCGCACAGCCAGTCAACAGAGCCGGGATGCTGACCCAAACCTTACCTCGCTGCTCTCTCTCAGTTACCACAGAGTACTGTCTCCCACTGACCTCGCACATTCCAGGTCTCTCAGGCACCACATCCTCGCCTCAGACAGCACAGCCCCAACTCCTCACACCATGAGTGAGACACCTCCCGTTTTAACCACGGCCACCCCATCTCCACTCTTGCTTTCGTAATGGGTGGGTTGGTTATCGGCCTTCTGTGGGAACTGCCAGTGGCTGCCCGAGCCCTAAAAGGGTGGTTACACAGTGTCTGATAGCAACTGCCTTCTCTTTCTCTCACGCAATGTCCTCAGCTCTGTGAGACACATACCAGGTCCTCAGTTAAACATTTGCTTGTTAGTAGGTGGGGTGAAGGCCTCTGAAGCTGTTCCCAGACAAGGACCTAACGAAGTCGGGAGAGTTGCACACACCGCGTGATGCAGCAGACCCCAGGTCACTGTGAGGCGCTGCCCCCCTGAAGTATGCTCCTGACAGATGTAGTCACCAAACTCTTCCTTGATTCTTCCTGTTCAACTCCAGCTTTGAAAAGAAAGAGCAAGCACACGCACACACAGGGCAGCCAGAGGAAGCTAAGTTGGAGCAATATAAACCCCCCTCCCAATGGCTGTGTGAATTTTACGTACTTGGCTTTAATCACAAGTGAGGGCCTTGACAGAAACCGCCCTAGAGTGATTCGCAATGGATACAATCATTTTTTAACAATTGATATTGATCTCAGTTGTGCCGACCATCAGGCCATGTCTTCTATGGGGTTCTTTATCACATTATTTACTTTTAAGTCAGCTGCTTTTCAGGCCATTTGCTGACTAGGCTTCCTCTCAAACTCCGAGATCAAGAAGAAACCCAAGACTTCTTTCTAAAACACAGCTTTCCCAGGGTAAGCGATACATTGTTCAAAATCCATAAGATGTAAAACTATTAAACACTAACATCTGCTCATAATTTCTTCTGCGGAGGGTGAGTCCCCTCTGAGATTTAGTGTCCATATGAATATGAGTGTAATCAACACGAACGTGGTCATCTCGCTTTCCCCTTTAGCATACAGAGAGCACGCGGCAGTAGCCACGCGTACAGGTGTGGCCGCAGTTCTTAATAACCGCTTAGTGTTCCATTTTAAAACCACTGTCGCCAGTAGATTCGTAAGCTGTTTTCTTGTCTGATTATCCCCCAACCATGGAAAGCCAGGTAAAAAAAAAATGGCCTATTTTACATATCAAGGTCCATATTGAGGTTCCCTTCTAGAAAGGAGGTCAGTTGTGTTCCACGTAAAGAAGTTTCTTTCCCAGCATCCTGGGCGACAGGAGCAAGGTAATAGCACAAGGTCTCCCTGCCTCTGCACATGCTACTCCTAGACCAGCACGTCTCACAACCAGGGACTTACACCAGCCAAAGCCCAGGCAATTTCTTGCATTACGACTTTTTTTTTTCTTAAATTCCAGGGTTTTGTCCTTTTGATTTCTAACAACTAACCTTGCTAGTACAATCTAAAAGGCTTCTTGGCTATCTCCAAACTTAGACGACATCTAAAAGTAGAGGGGGACGTGCAGAACAGGCCTGGAGAGACGTTTAGGTCATGCTAACCGTGTAAACACGGGGACCCGAGTTTCATCCCCAGTGTCCACTAAGAAGAGCGGGGTATGATGTCACTCTTTTGTAATCTTAGCACTGGAGAGGCAAAAATGGACACACCCCTGCAGATCACTGCACGCGCAGGCACACCCCTGCAGATCACTGCACGCCCAGTCTGGCCTAATCGACAAGTCCCACACCAACCAAAGACCACCTCAGAAACACAAGGTGGACGATGCGTGACGGACAACACTGGAGGGTGACCGCTAGCTCCCACATGGGCACACGCATGAACACACGTATACACATTTGCACGTACACACAGAAGACAGTACATGGCATACGTCTTAGTTAGGGCTTCTATTGCTGTAAAGATACAGTATAACCATGGCAACTTTTACAAAGAAAACTATATATGTATAGTGCATTGGTGTTTTGCCATGGGTGCTGGGTCCCCTAGTACTGGAATTACAGACAGTTGTGAGTTGTCATGTGGGTGCTGGGAATCGAACTAGATCCTCTGGAAGAACCGTCAGAGCTCTTAACTGTGGAGCCATCTCTCCAGCCCATAAAGAAAACATTTAATTGGGGCAACTCACTTATAGTTCCAGAGGTTCCGTCCATTATCATCATGGCAGGGAGCACGGCGGTGTGCGGGCAGCTGTGATGCTGGGATAGTAGCTGAGAGTTCTACATCTTTCAGGCCACAGGAAGTCAACTAAGACACTAGGTGGTATCCTGAGCATAGGAAACCTCAAAGCCCACCCCACAGTGACACTTCCTCCAACAAGGCCACACCCTCTCCAACAAAGCCACACCTCCTACAAGTGCCAATCCCTGTGAGATTATGGGGTCCAGTTACATTCAAACTACCACAACACAGGTAGGCATAAAAATACTATATTTCAGTTCTAGTGTGAAAACAAGGAGCCAGGGCTGCTGCTCGGAGGCAGAATGTTCCCCTAGCATAAGCAAGGTCCTGTTTTCAGTGCCCAGCCCACTCCCCGATCTTCCGGTCCCCAAGAGTCCCGCGCTTACCTCTTCTCTCACGGAGCACCACCTCCAGACCTCACCTCCGAGGCAATCTTGCTTTGGCAGCCTTTAGTTTTAGCTTTGAACCAGAGTCCCATTGCCTAAACTGGCCTTGGTCTCTCAATCCTCCTGCCACAGTTTCCCCGGCGCTAGCATTACAGATGTGTACCAACACACGCACACACACACATACAGTCTACAAAGGAAAACGTTTTTGGAGGTGGTTCCTGGTAGGTCCACACTCCAGTGGGCGGCCCCGCACCCATGCATACATGGGCGGTAGGTGAAAGAAAAGACATAAATCTCGAAAGGGGGAAATGGGTAGGAGTGGATCTGGATGCGGGATGGTGAACGTGACCAAAACACGTGGAACACACTTAGGAAAGTTTTCTTAAATAGTAAAAAAAAAAAAAAAAAAAAAAAAAAATTTTTTTTAAAAATAAGATGGTGGGGACTGGAGAGTTGATGCAGCACTTGCTGCCCTAGCAAAAGAGCAAACACACCTGTCAGGTGGCTCACAGCCACCTCGAATGCCAGCCCCAGGGAACCCAGTGCCTGCCTCCTTTTGGGCTACACACACACACACACACACACACACACACACACACACAAATAAAGATAAATGCTCTGTAAAATCAGATGGTTGACTGTACATGGTGGTGTATGATTTCAATTCTGGCACTCAGGATGGAGAGGCCGAAGGATTTCTGAGTTTGACTCTGCATAGTGAGTGAGTTCCAGGGCTACATAGAGAGATACTGTCTTTTAAAAAAAAAAAAAAATGCTTGAAGGTCAAAAAAAAATTTTTTAGGCCTTTCTATTCCCCAAATAAAGTCCATTTTTCTCAAGTGAAACAAAAGTCCATTAAGCCCACCTCTTTCAGCTCAGCTCCCTCCCGAGCTTCAGTGTTTCCTTACCATCAGTGGGGAAGATGCTTGGCCTAGAAACTCTCACTTTGAGTTTTCAAGCTGGAGAACCTTCCTTAGTGAAACAAATATGAGGGGGACAGGGCTAGTTTTGGGTGTGGACAATGGACCCCTTCCTTCGTGGGTTAATGTTCTTCCATCGCCGTTTTATTAATTTCTTCACAAGAAGTTGCTCGTTTCTGTTTGGCACTGGCCAGTGTCAATTACAATATTGGTCCCATGTGTCACACACAGCCAGGTTTGTGGGGGTACGGATGAAAACAGGATTTCCAGTGGGGATAAGGGGCAGAGTGGGCAGGTTAAGGGGCTGCTAGGGTTGCCCAAGGACACAAGCCCATGCACAGAGGAGGCCAAAGCCAGCGGCAGCTCGGGGGACCACCTGAGGCTGCGCCAGACTGCATCCAGCTCTTCCCTCGTCGGCCTTTTCCACGTTAACTTGGGGGAAACATAGACCTGAGAACATTCAGGACCACATGTCCCACGGAGACTCGTTCATCCACACGGCTCCCAGCAGCCCCCTCACCCACCCCACCCCCACCACGTGCCCTGGCCTTGGCCCCTGACTCCAAATCTTTCCACAGTTGCTGAAGCCTGGGCAACGGTGACACACCCTCCAAAGAGTGTTCACCAGAGAGACCAGAAAGAGCAGAGAACTCCCTGGCATCTTCATTCGCACCTGAGACCTGCTTCCTCCTCTTGAGGAAACACCGGTCCTTGTGCAGAGATGGCATGAAACAAGGCCTTCCTCCAGACAGGACCAGGGTCTCAGCCCTTCTGCATCCCAGTGCCAAGCCTAATCTAAGGTAAGTCAGGCAGGAGGAGAGAGAAGCTCAAACACAACCATTCAGTATGGCCCCCAGAGAACCCTCCTTTCAGGACACAGCCTGTCAGACCCACCAATAATGAATTCCCCAAGGGCCTTTAGGCTTTGAGAAGTGTTAGCCAAGTTCAGCTATCCCTAGGAATGGCAATTCTACAAACTTCAAAGGAGTAGGTACTTGAATAAGGGAAGGTGGGAGGGCGGCAGGGAGGAGCAGGCAGGATAGAAAGGAATGACAGGGATGGTAACTACTGCACAGTGGTCCCCGACACAGGAGCAGGCAGGCAGGCAGAGGCCCAGGCAGTCGCAGCAGCTAACTGGGGGCTTTAGAGCAGCCAGCAAGCACTCAGAGTGGTTCTGAGCTGCAATGATTAAGTCCTGCTTCTTCTCTTCTCTTCCCCATCTCTGCTCCTCGTCCTTTGGAGCCTGCATCCTTCTCATTTCCCACATAGAGAGCATCGCGTCCCCACCTGGAGGAGGATTATGAGGCATATCATCTGTGGGGAGCACGCAACATTCCCGCTGCACGGCCAGGGCCCAGCTGTCCAGCTCTCTACCCCTGCTGATGTCAGCCCTGCCAAGGCTCTGTACCTGAGCCGAGACACTCAGAGCTGTAGGAGGGGAAGAGGAATTGCTGCAGGTGGGGCCCCTTGGGCACTGAATGGAAAGGCAGCCTCTATGGCCTGAACAGGACCTCATTAAAGGGGCCACTAGAGAAAGGTTACACAGCACAGTGAGTTCGGGCCACTAGGAGGTGGATTCGACATCATGGGGAGTTCCCATCGTGTGCTTAGGGTCAGCGGTTTCCATCACAATTCAGAATTTACAACTCAATGCATTTCCCACTCATCAGCTTCAGCTGTCCAGGTCCCCCCACAGCCCCAGGCTCCTCCTCCCTCTGTTCCCACTTCGTATCTATAGCCTGGTGGGTACATGCAGTGTGGGGGTCCCCAAGCCTGCCTAAGAGTGATACAGCCCTCCTGCCTCCACAGTGAAGTGATGTTTATAGGTTTCTGAGGGAGGCAACTCACGGTGGATGGAGTAGGTATGTAAGAAGAGGGGCAGAGAGAGGATAACTAGACCTAATCTTCCTCAGTATCTCCCTGCCGGGTCCCTGACAGCTTAGAAGTTTTAGTACATTTGCCCCAAAGTGAAACACAGCAGCATTTTGCTAGGAATTCTAGGGATCAAAGTGGTCTCAAGGACCCGAGAATTCCTGAAGAAACATCCCAGTTCCTTCTCACACCTGATGCTGCTGCCAGAAGTTGACCCTTAGGGTCCTCCATGGCCCGTTTCATCTGCCTCACCCCAAAGGAGGGCTACTTCCTAAAGACTGCCTTTGGCAACAACTGTGAGCACAGATAAACAGCTCGGGAGTCCCTTAGACACGTCCCAATGTCCCCCAAACAGAGGGAGTATATCTGAGAGCCAGAAGGAGAAAAGGCTACAGAGACTGGGCTGTGAGGATGAGGGGCCATTTTACTCACTCATCCCAATGAACACCCACTGAGTAATTCTTACAAGCCAAGGACTATGCTGAAGATTGAGGTTAACAGGAACACGGGGCATGGTGTCCTTGCTCACCTTGCAAAAACAACACAACGTGATAGGACTGACAGGTAGCCAGCTAGATGGACCTGTGGGTATAGGAGTGGGCAGCCAACCCTGCCTCAGGACAGGAGTGTCCCTGGAGAAAGAAACAGGCAAGCACCAAGGAAACAGAAGACACAAAGGCCTGAGAGACGTAGAACCTTCCAGAAGAGCAGAAGGCCTGAACAGACATAATCTAGAAGACAGAGTGGAATCACCAGGACAGAGGCCATAAGTGGTCCCTGTTGTAACCTACAAGACTGGCCTCAGGGAGGAGCCTGCATTGGAAGGCATAAGGGATGATGGACAAGTGACTCAATATGCAGAAGTAGGCCAAGACATGGGGGCAGATCAGATGGGATGAAGGAGGAGAATCAACAGGATGAGGGGTCTTACTGGGTGTGGGATATGCAAGGAGTCTGACGACACCCAGCTCCTAACAAGGACAGCAGGAAGGACTGAGGAGCCATGAACAAAAGTCGGGAGTATGGGACCAGAAGCAGATGGGTGGGGCGTGACTTAAAAGGTCAGCTTAGGGATGAGGATGCAGCCCTGTGGGAAAGCACTTGATTAGCACCCTGGCTTCAGGCTCCAGCACTGCAAACAGCAGCAGTGATCTGTGATGTTGGAGTTGTGTGTGGTGGCGCATGCCTGCAATCCCCACACCTGGGAACTGAAACCAGGAAGATGGGGAACTCAAGGTTGTTCACTGCTACAGAGCAAGTTTTAGGGCAACCTGGGCTACATAAGGTCCCCAGGTCCAACGAACAAGACTAAAATCAACTTTGGATTTGCTGAGTTTGTGGGACAAGTGGATTTGGGATTCCTGCCTAGATCTTGGAGGTGACAGGTTTACATTGAATAGCAAAATGAAGTGATAGATGAGGCGATCCAGTTTGTCAATGATAACAGAAACAGAAATCACGGAGGAGAGCTGAATATGATGTAATGGCTCCACTGCAGCCCAAGCACCTTGGGAGGGAGAGGCAGAAAGGGCTGCCACAAGTCTGGGGTCAGCCCTAGGAAGCCCCAGGCCAGCTAGGCCTACATCGTTAAGAGTTGTCTCAATAAAATCAGTTATTTAAAGACACACGTGACTGGAGAGACAGGTCAGAGTTGGTTTCAGGTTCAGTTCCATTCATCTGTTCTGCTAGCGACATCAGGACCCAGTCTCTTCTTCCTGAGCTTTGGCTCTGACTTCTCCAGGAACAACTTCATCCTGAAGCTGGTTGCCAAGCTTGTCGCTACTTCCCCTCCAGATCCAGAGGAAAGCCATCCTACTCGGAGATTTCCCAGAGGCAAAGAAAACCTCTTACCCAGAAATGACCAAGGAATGCTTCCCTCAGCCAGGGGCTTGCGTTTGATTCCACCCCCTCCCTGGAACCACTTTCGGTGACTCTGCTCTGCTTAGCTTAGGTCAAAGCTACTTCCCCAGACACAGAGCTCGGCTGAGGGCTGATTTTCCACAAAGCACACAAGCAGAAGAGGAGAATCCTGATCTGAAAAACAGGGTAGTTCCCCTACTATCAAAAGACAGACCGTGCATTGAGGCGGCGATCACAGTCAGTGTCCCAAAGAAATGTGTGTTCAAGACGGCAGAAGGCTGCCCAAACTAGAGGCCAAAGGACACTCAGAAGTTGTGTTTGAGATGTAAGTGTTGGGGTTTCATTAGGAAATTCTTCCTTGAAATCATAATCCCTAGAGGGTAGCTGAGCCTTGCATAAACTAAGGTTTATTTTTATGTCATGTGTGTGTTTGCCTGTATGCACGCATGTCTGGGCATCACATGTAGGCACACCTGGTGCCTACGGAGGCCAGGAAAGGGCATCAGGGTCACACAGACTGGAGTTACTAACAGTTGTGAGCTACCATGGGGGTGCTGGGAACACTCAGGTCCTGTGAAGGAGCTGCAAATGCTCTTAACTGCTAAGCTGCATCTCTCCATAAAAAACTATGCAGCCCAGTTAGGTCGTGTCTTGTTTGGTTTGGTTTGGTTTGGTTTTGAGACAAAGTAATCCTGCCTAACACTCTCTATGAAGACCAAGATGGGCATGAACTCAGAGAGATGACCCACCTCTGCCTCCAGAGAGCTGGGATTACAGGTGTGAGCCACATCCGGGTCTCAGATAGGCTTTAAGTTTTACCTGTGCATGGGTGCAGGTGTGTGCACTTATGTGCACACACACACACATTCACCAGACACTGGAACACTGATGTTCCCAGCAGAGGTCTGGGAGCAGTACCCAGAACACATGCTGATGGGAAAAGCAAGATCCAGGGGAGACAGAGTATCAGGAAAAAGTGCTCTCCACAGGACTACCCAGAGCCTCTCAACCATCATTGTCAAGATGGGGGAACTGCTGGGGTCTCCAAGCCTGTGATGACACAGCCACTTAGAAATTTAGAAAAATCACCAGCTCTCAATATAGCTCTTAATAATGAGAGAACAAGAGTGAAGAGGAAAAGATCGGGTGAAGTGGTGCACACCTTGAACTTCAGCACTTGGGAGACTGAGGCAGGTGGATCTCTGCGAGTTCCAGGCCAACCTGATCTACATAGTGAGCCCCAGACCAGGAACTACATAGTGAGATCCTCTTGTCAAAGGGGGGAAAAAGATAAGGAAACCCATGTGTAGGAGGTCTGTCTCTGCAGAGCTAGAAATGGCCAGAGATGGGGTAGAAAGGCTAGAGCAAGATATTAAAGAGGAAAGATGAGGAGACAGCAAGGCCAGACATGGGTGATGTAGGGGATACAGCAAGAGGCCCTGTAGACATGAAGTCAGGCTGGATACCCTCCGTAGCCATCAAGAGGGAAGATTTTCAAGAACTAGCCTCCCATCTGACATAGACCTCACAGGGCTGTCCCAGTCAAGACAGCTAGCCATTAATTGTGGAAGGAAATTGTATATACATGTGTGGGAAATACTGGAGGCTCCAGCTGGTTCTGCAGGTGGGGAGAGGGGAGCTCAAAGAGGAAGGAACTAAAGGGGAGGGATGCCCCCAATGACATGGAGCTCTGCTGTTTATAAAAACCCACGTGGACAAGAACACAACCCGGAGGAGTAGCCAAGAGGAACAGGATCCATGGTCTTCATTTTGGAGGAAAATCCACAGTGGATAGTAATTTTTCTTCTTGAACATGAAGTGTCTGTAGTGTAAGCTCCAAGAACTTGAACCCCAAGTCCCATTGCTTCTAGGCCTTGGCTTGGGCTGAATGGGAGGCGCTGGAACCCTTTCTGCAGGAGGCCAGACCAAGCTGTACTCTTGGCTGACTTCCTTGGTGGATCCACTCGTGGGGTGAAGAAGAATGGGCTAAGAGATTGCCAGAGAAGAGAGCTCACCTGGGGAAGGGGCTGGAAGAAAACACAACTCTTTCTAATGCACCTGGAAAAAACGCTACGGAAAGGGCGTGGCCTAGCAGCTAAACCACCGCCTTTGCTATCTTGCCCCTGGTTCTCTGGCCAGGAATGTGGGCTCTGGCCTGACTCCAGTCCAGAGTTAGAAGAGGTTTAGGAAGCAGCAGGTTTCTCAGACCGGCTCAGGGAAAGAAAAAGAAAGAAAGACAAGGGACACCGGTTTGGAGAATACAGGGCACACCTGCCTCATCCTACACAAGCAGAACTTCTCCAGGGGACTGCCCACATTCAACCCGAGGTCCAAAGTCAGGGGTCTAGAGCCTGAGCAAACACTGATGTTCGGCGCTTTGGCCTTGCTCTCTGCCATGGAAGTGGCACGTTCTGCAGCTTCTGGACTCAGAAAATTCTCAGGATAGCTCTGTCCCCAACCTCTATCAATCACCAGGAGGCCACAAGGTCAAAGGCTGCCTCTGCCCTCTCCTCCCCCTCACTGAGCACTAAGAATAACCTTCTGCTGGGGACGAGGGAGGCCCAAAAAAGATTTAATTACAGTTTCTGTTTCTGACCTTGATCCTCCACCCCCAGGAGCACCATCTCTGGTGTCAACGAGAGGGCACGGGTCTGGCCGCAACCACAGGTCAAGCAGAAGACACTCCTGGGACTGGAGAGTGGTCTCCACTTCCCGACTCAGTCAATCTCAGGGCAGTCCCTGGGTGCCGGCAAAACCAGGAACACCCATCTTGGGCTACCTTGTTTAGGCAAGGTGGAAAATGGAAAATGCTTGTAAACCTTTCAGAGATGGGAGAGGTCTCTCTCCCCGATGGTTGCCAAGCCAGAACCGCCAGTTTCCAGATCTCACCTCCGCCAACCTCCTGCCATATTCCTGCTGCGTTGCAGATGTCCACCCAGTCTGTCTCATCCTCATTCCTTCTTCACCTCCCATCCCAACGGTGTCACACAGGCCCCTCGCAATGACCTGTCCTTCGCTGTGGACTAAACAACACAAACTTCCTAGGTTGCACACCCATGCTTGCCCACTCTCCCACCCCCAGTTTCCAGAAGCTGTAAAAACTACAAAGCCACCGGTCAGACATCTAGTAGGACTAACACACCCTTAGCTATCCTCTTAAACTATTAGCTGGTGTGGTGCAACTTCCAAGGGTCCTCTTAAAGGGGTCATCTGATGCTTCTGGGGGGAAAAAAGGCAAAAATGTGGGGGGGGGCTATAGAGTCAATGAGAAACCTCTCCTGCCGGCTTGAGAACTCACCCACTGGGGTTCTGATGACTGCCTTTGTTGTCTAAGAATCTGAGTTTGGAATCCCTGCAGGAGATGGGAGGAGCGGCCAAGATGAAGAAGAAAATAAAAGCTTTTAGACAAGGGCCTTTCGTGCCAAGAATACCTCCGGAGGTTCGCAAGTGCTCACAAGACCAAAGGGAAGCCAGTGCCAATATCTCTGTTTGTTGACTCATTGAAAATATTCCATCTCGGGGGTTATTGTCATTGAAAACATCTCCTCCATCTGGAATCTTCTCTGCATCAAGTACACAATTGCTTCATTCATCTCTTCGGAGGAAGCTGTCACCAAGTCTGTGCTGCCTCCACCAGCGGCTGGGGCGAGATGACAAGCCCAGCCTTGCCCACTGAGACACTACGGACGGGAGTCTTGGGTGGCTCTCCCACTCTTGTGGTCTGCATCCTCCCCTTGCTCCCAGCCCTGCCCCCACACACTTCACTCTCAAAAGGAACCAACAGGCAGGAGGGAATAGAAGTAGGACTTCCCATCCCAATCAACACTGGGGAGCTTCACACAGGACACACCCCATGCCAGTGAGAAAGGGAATCTTCTAATGCGCCTTCTCTGTATGTGTGATCTTTGCAACCTGACGCTGGCCATTTGTGAAAGAGGAAAAAAAAAACTGTCAAAGGCCACAGTAGCAAGGGAGAGAGAAACTTGAACCCCAGGAGCTACCACCAGTTGAATGTGGGCAAACAATTAAGGTTCTGAGTTTGGTTGTGTAGCTCCAGGTCCCCTTTCACCCACAGGACTGTGAGAAGGGAGTGTGATCTCCAAGTGTCAAGGAGCTGTGAGCTCCAGGCGACAGGACTGGGTCTCCTACACCCACATCAGTGCCCGGCAAATAACCGGCTCTCCCTGGATGTTGGAGAAGGAAGAAGCGCCTAGGGAGAGTTTCTGGTGGTCCAGCTGGTTGGGAGGAAAGCTTGGGTACAGGGAAGCAAACAGCAATGTGGCTGAGCACACATTCTGGAGACAGGAACCAGACAAGGGACCTCCAAGCTTAGCTTGATAGGTCAAATCCATTACCATTAGAGAAAAGAACCTTGGATCCCTCTCCCGGAGGTTAAGACCAGCACTTGCGACCTATGCAACAACAGCTCACTTCCCGGGGAGAGTTAACCCAGAGTTGGCAGTAAGAGTAGATCACCTGCCTCACCGACAACCATCGCGCCTGACAATGGATCATACAGGGTTGGACTTGGCTGATCTGAGGGGCAGAATCCAAGCAGGGTTTGATTAGGGACTGAGTAGAAAATAAAACAGATTTTGTGTTTTCATTAGCAGCATTCAACTTAGCGGTTGCAGAGGTTAGCATTCCAATTTGATTCTCTTAGCGAATGCAGGGCCAGGGATTTCACTGGTTTCTAGGCAGTTTCTACTATGCTTGGTGTCTAGGGAGCAGTTGACAGACACTTGAAGAAATGAGAGAGGAAACAAGAGCACAGAGGAAGGTCAGAAAGGCCCTGCTGGCCACCAAGACTTCTGAACAACACACACACACACAAAGAGAGAGAGAGAGACAGAGAGAGAGAGAGAGAGAGAGAGAGAGACAGAGAGAGAGAGAGAGAGAGACAGAGAGAGAGAGAGACAGAGAGAGAGAGAGAGAGAGAGAGAGAGACAGAGAGAGAGAGAGACAGAGAGAAAGGCAAGCTGGCCCGCTGGGGTACCAGCAGAGGGAAGCAATTCAGGCAGGAAGGATGCCACTCTAAAACCACTTCTGTTCCTGAGCAGCCTCCAACCCAGGCAGGAAGCAAGCCTGCCCCCACCGAACTGCAGAGCCAGTCGGCCTCTCTCAGAAACACAGCAAGGTTGTAAATCAGGGGGTAGGAAGGAGCTGTCTCGCGTTTTTCCTGCCTGGTCAGACAGAAACACGCACTGCCAGGGCCGTAGACTTGGAAAACCAAGTGCGACTGCGGATGGATTCTTTCGAGGCAGGGGCTAGGGTGGTGCTGAGCTGGGGTCGCACTCTCCTGGCCCACCTCTGATGGAAAAGCAGCCACCCTCTCCCAGCATGATCTTTAGTGATCTCCAGGGCCAGGCTGGTCAATAGCTGTGGCTTCAGCTTCAGCCCCTGCCGGCAGGCTGTGCAAAGGGAATTTTCCACTGCCAGGTTCCATTCAGCTCATGCCTGACTGTTTACTGCTAGCAGAAAGGTGCAGCCACCCCCTGTGCAGCCTCGGTGGGACGCGAGAGTGGGTAACGGGAGATCTCGTGTGCCCTGGCCCTAAAATCTGCACCTGAAAAAGTGCTGTGCCTGAACAGGAGCAGGGCCCTGGGTGCAGTAAAGGGTACAGAAAGCCACTTCGTGGCTGCCCGCCTCTCACCCTCCCTCCTTCCCTCGCATGCTCCCTTGCCTGGGACTGAGAGATGTCCCGCGTGGGTGAGTGCTCCTCTTTCCTGGCGCTGCGCCTCCCCCCTCCCCGGAACTGCCCCCGCTTAGCCGTGCTGCCGCGCCCTCTGGGTAGTGTTTTCATTCCAGGCTGGGGATCCGGTGGTGGGAAGCAGGTAGGAAGCCATGTTTCTGGAGGTTAAATGAAAAAAAATATATATTTAGTGCTTACAGAAAGCCAAATATTGAGTTAGAAGCCAGGAACGGAGAGGGGGAAAAAAAAACCCAAAGCAAACAGTGGAGGGAAGAAATTCCTACTAAACAAGCTTTCTTTTCATTCTTCGGATCCCAGGTGCAGAGCCTGCAGGGAGATCGCAGACGAATGTAGGACTTTAAGACCCCGAGCTCAGATTCTACAACGCCCACGGGACCAAGAGGTGTGCAAGCCCCTTCCCAAAAAACGTGTCAATATCTGGTTGGCCATCGCACCCCAAAGGTCATTAAGGTGGTTCTAAAACCCTTTGGGAGTACAGAGGAAGAATGAACTGTTCTTGATTTGACCCTGAACAAGTAACAGCCTCTCCGGACCCCATCTATGGGATGCAGGGAGGGATTATGATGTCATAGGTCATAGCAGCCTGTTCTCTTTCAGCCTAAAGTTAGCAGTCACACCAGTAGTGCCCATCTGTGTAGTGGGGTCCTAGAAAAACAGACTCGTCTGCTTCAGCTTGCTCCCCGCCCTCCGCTTGCTGTGTCTAGGCCCTTCACAGAGCAGACTTCTAGAATCTAAGCCAGAAACCTCCAACTCCAGGGCTGTGCTTCTAGAACCTTCTCAGATCACGTCTAAGGTAACAGTCGTTCTGAGGGACAGCCACACCCAGCCTGGAAAGCTGAGGGGTTCTGTAGCAGGGAAAAGCTCATGGGTAGGTAAAAGGGTGAAGAGCTAAAAGAAACCTCTTCGGCCTCCTGCACACTGCTATGCTGAAGACATAGGTGGTTGGGGGAGATTGTGTCTCCATTAGAAACAGAAGTCATATGCTGGATTTTGACCAACCAGAAGAAAGACTGTGTCCCCTATTGCATCTCCATGGCTCTGGGCTCTCCCCTTTCCTTGAATGTCCCCCAGTAAGCCCACACTTTAGAATCTGGTACCTCCCTCTTAACAGGCAGAAAACATCCACCTGAGGAAATCTGCCTGTCTTCTTGTATGCCCCTGAGTCCTCGCTCTACAGAGCCCAGGCTCCTGTTCCCATCAGTGCTGAGTTCTCGCTCTACAGAACCCAAGCTCCAGTTCCCACCAGTACTGAGTCTTCACTCTACAGAGCCCAGGCTCCAGTTCCTACCAGTGCTGAGTTCCTGCTCTACAAGGCCCAGGTTCCAGTTCCCACCAGTGCTGAGTTCCTGCTCTACAGGGCCCAGGCTCCAGTTCCCACCAGCAGGGACTCACAAACACTCGTTTTTTTTTTAATCAGTTATGGGACTGGAACCTTTACCTTGAGAGAGGACCTGCAGAGCTAACCACTGACAAAACTTCTAAATAAGACAAATCCTCAGGGCTAGAGAGATGGTTCAGTAGTTAAGAGCACTGATTGCTCTTCCAGAAGACCTGGGTTCAATTCCTAGCACCCACATGATGGCTCACAACTGTCTGTAACCCCAGTTTCTAACTCCCTTACACAGACATACATATGCAGGCAAAACACCAATGAACATAACAAGCAAACGGATAAACTTTATTTTAAAAGACAAATCCTCACAAACTTTCTCCTTTATTTATTTATTTATTGGTTTTTTGAGACAGGGTTTCTCTGTGAAACAGTGCTGTCTGTCCTGGAACTCACTTTGTAGACCAGGCTGGCCTCGAACTTGTTGAAATCCTCCTGCCTCTGCCTCCCAAATGCTGGGGTTAAAGGCATGCACCACTACCACCACCCAGCTCTCCTTTATTTCTTTAAACTCTGTGGATTGTATTAGATTTGCATTAGATTTGCAGACGCTAAAAATTGTCCCTCCGTGTATCTAACAAGTCACCGCCTATCTCCTGGGTTTGCCCCTCTAGTCTTCCCATCGCCTTTGCTGTGTTATGGGTCCTGGATGGGCCTCACCAAGATTATAGAGACTTCTTGCCAGCTGCTAGCCTTGAATGGCTCTTCCAGGCCTCCCTCTCTGGTCTAGCCAGAGCACTGTTTCTAGAGGGCAGCTGTCCAAAGTTGTCTCACTCGCCTACATGCAATTTTATACTTAGTGTGTATTGCCTAAAGGACAAAAATCTGAATTCAGGAGCTGGGTAGTGATGGCGCATGCCTCTAATCCCAGCACTTGGAAGGCAGAGGCAAGCGGATCTCTGTCTGTTCGAGGCCAGCCTGGTCTACAAGAGCTAGTTCCAGGACAGACTCCAAAGCCACAGAGAAACACTGTCTCAAAAAAGAAAAAACAAGGGGCTGGAGAGATGGCTCAGCGGTTAAGAGCATTGCCTGCTCTTCCAAAGGTCCTGAATTCAATTCCCAGCAACCATATGGTGGCTCACAACCATCTGTAATGAGGTCTGGACAGAATATTGTATGCATAATAAATAAATAAATATTTTAAAAAAAAGAAAAAACAAAAACAAAAAAAACAAACAAACAAAAAGGAAATTGAATTGTAAAAATAATTGGTGATTTTTCTTAAAAGTCAACGTTCGGGTTAAACTCTAGACTGTATATCGTAAAGAGGAAAATGATGAGCTCTGTACTGGAAGACGGCAAGGAAAACATCATCCAAAAGACAGTAATAGAGGCAAAGAAGAGAGTGGGAAAGATGAATCAAGATATGAAGTGGATTAAACGACTCAAGTCCAGAGAGAATCTAGATCAAGAGAAGGGTGAAAATGGCCATAAGGTTGTTTTTAGATAAGTTTGTTTTGTTAACAGTAACCGGTCTGCTTACTTTTAACTTCCAAACTCTTCCTTGTGTGCTCAGATTTAGGTGGTGAACAGGAGTCCAGAGTCACTGTCCCCTAGAGCCAGCAGCGTGTACCCTGGTCCAGGAGGAGGCTGGCTGGATTGTACTTCGGTCTCCAGTCCTCCACCCCAGGGCTACCCCAGAAGTGAGATATCTGCAGAGACGTCCAGTGTTTCGCTGGTAGCTTGATGATAACAACAACTTCCTGATTCCGTGGGCCACAAAGATAATCTGGAAGTTTGGTTCTGCTCCCCATTCCCCTCCCAGCAGTTTGTCAGTGTCTTGACTGCTGTTAGAGCTGGGAAGATGACTCAGTGGATAAACCGCTTACTGCACAGTGGGAGGACCTAAGCTAACAGTACCAGAACTCGCTTGGAGCTGGCCTCGGTCGTGAGCGGCTGTACTTACAGCAGTGGTGTCGGGAGGCAGGGACAGGAGCATCTCCAAAAGTGTGCAAGCCTGGCATACGCGGCAGTAAGGCAGTAAACAGTAAGAAACCTGTCTCGAGGTCGAAAGGCAAGGACCACCACCCGAGGCTGTCCTTTGACCTCAACATGAGCACCACGGCATGCTCACGCTGACACTAACATACCATACACACACACACACACACGAAGACTTTTTAAAAATGTGTCTCCCAAGAACTCCTGTATTGAAAACTTAACCCCAAAGCCGAATCTGGAAGCTATCTGGAGGCCTGTGAGAGCTAATGAGAACAAAATGAGATCACGAAGGCAAAGAAAGCCCAGCGAGGTCACGTTGTCACCTTCCTCCTTCTCCCCGTGCGGTGCCCTTGGCATTGTTCTGAGGCAGCAACAAGGCCTTCATCTCCACTTACGCTGGAAAGACGAAGACAGGGAGACTTGCAAGTTTCAAGACAGTCTAGGAAATGGAGCAAGACCCCATCCAAAGAAAAGAAGGGAAGAAGGCGGAGTGTGTCTCAGCACTAGGGCACTTGGCTAGCGTGGTCAAGTCCCTGGTTCTATACCCATCATCGTGAGAGGGAAGAGGAGCTAGTCGCATGCTTCAAGAACTATGAACTAAACAGAGCTTTATTCGTTTTTCATATTTTATTTTCATTTAATGTGCATTGGTGTTTTGCCTGCATGTGTATCTGTGTGAAGGTGTCAGATCTTGGAATTACAGAGAGATATGAGCTGCCATGTGGTTGCTGGGAGTTGAACCCAGGTACTCTGGAAGAACAGTCAGCGCTCTCAACCACTGAGCCATCTCTCCAGCCTTTCTTCATTCTTTCTAAATTATCTCATATGGTATGTTTTGTAATAGCAAGAGAAAGTACAGTAAGGTCAGGTGACATGGCTCAGTAGGTAGACACACCTACCACCAAGCTTCATGTCTCCATGGTTAAGAGCATTTCCTGCACTTTTGGGACACTAGAGTTTGGTTCCCTGCCACCTGCAACAATTTCTAAAAAGGGGGCGAGGGGAGCTGTGTATTGAACCTGGTAGCACATACCTGTAACAGAGCACTTGGGAGGCTGAGTCAGAGGGCTATTTTTGAGTTTGAGCTAGCCTGGGCTACAAAGCCTTTCTAAAAACAAAAAATACTAACTATACTTTAAAAAAATAAACCTTTCTTAATCTCGTATTTTGTCACTATGAATGAAATATCAAAACATTGAAGATTAAGAAAAAATGCAAGCCTTTAATCCCAGCACTCAGACTGAGGCAGGCAGATCTCTGAGTTTAAGGCCAGTCTGGTCTACAGAGTGAGCTCCGGGACAGCAAGGGCTACACAGAGAAAACCTAGGTGGGGTGGGGGATAAGGGGGAGAAAAAAAAGATAAAATGGCACTACAAGTTTCTAGAATAGGAAAATATATGTATTTCGCATGTAAAAATATACATACATTCCTCCTACAGTATGGGAAACCAAAGCTTTCTGACTCTGGAGGTAGAGGCAGGAGGATCAGAAGTTCAAGGTCATCCTCAACAACTAAGCCGTTCAAAAAAATTGTCTAGACCCTGTGTGGAGGAGGAAAACAAAAAACAACAAAAATAAAATAAAAAAAAAATGTTATCTAGAAATAGTGAGACAAGGCCCCTAAAACTGTAAAGAAAAATTAACAAATTTACATTTGATAAAATGGTTATCATCTGTACGGATAGAGAGACTCCCCCCCCCCAAATACAAAATGTTTTATCTAAGTATTATCTTTAGGGAAACTGCTGGAAGGTGTGGCACTCAAGAATCAGGAAGCTAACCTAGGAAGAGGAAGCCATAAGATACATTAAGTTAAAGCGGAAAAGAGGAGATACCAAGACAAGGGCTGCACAGAGCAGAAGGCACTGGATCACCGGATCAGAAAGCTCCAGGAAGGATGGAAGGATGGCTTCCGGAAGATAAAACAGGTGCATGCGAGGAAAGCAAGGGAAGGGAAGCTATGAAAGTCACACACATAGACCATGGCTAGCCTGGTCTACAGAGTCAGCCCGAGCTACAAACTGAGACCCTGTTTCAATAACAAGAATAAAACAATAAAATAAGCCTTGAGTTTGAGGCTCAGATAAGAAAAATGTCCAACAAAAGATGTCCAAGTGACAGCTCGGGCAGGAACTCAATACACAGGCTATGAATATGAGCTATGAATACACAGGCATTATGAAAATGGGGTATGAAGGAGAACACCCAAGAGCCAGTTGAGAGAGTTGGAAAAGGTTGAAAAGTTGCTTCTGAAAAGAGAAATGAGAACAGGTCAATCAGTCTTGTTGTATTTGGGAAGTCTTGCACAATTTAATCATTTTAATTATTTTGTGTGAATTGGAAAGAAAGATAAAACTTAAGCCAGGCAGGCATTGTCCTATCCATTCCTAATTCCAGTACTCATGAGTTGAAGATAGGAAGTTTAAAAGTTTGAAGATAACCTGGTCTACCCAGCAAAACTCTGTCTCAAACAAAAACAAAATAGAAAGCCAGGCAGTGGTGACCTTTATTCCCAACACCCAGGGAGGCAGAGGCAGATTGAGTTCAAGGTCAGTCTGGTCTACAACAACAGCAACAACAAAACCAAATGGCAGGTAATCCCACAGAGCTGTACGACCTCAGGATCTACATAGTACAAGGAGAGAACTGACTTTCAAACACTGTAGCTACACTCGAGTATACACACGCGAGTGTGTTACACCCTACATAAATAGTTTGCAGGGTGTGGTGGCAGGTGGCAAATGTCTTTATTCCCAGGAGTTAGGAAGCAGACATGGGCGGATCTCTGTGCGCTCACAGCTGAGCTAGTCTACTACTAGGTTCTCAAGCTGCGGGTCATGACCCCTTTGGGGGTTGCCTAAGACCATCAAAAAACACAGTGCATTACGATTCATGAGTAGCAAAATTACAGCTAGCAAAGTAGCGACAACAATTATTTCATGCCTGGGGGTCACCACAACATGAGGAATTAACTGTATTGGAGGGTCACAGCGTTAGGAAGACTGAGAACCAGTAAAGTAGTTCCATCCAGGACAGTCAAGGCTACGTAATGAGACCTTGTCTCAAACATACATGCATGCATACATACATACATACATACATATACATAAATGCCAGAAAAATGCTGGTCATTTCAAAGAGGAAACTAATAACCCAGACAAGTATCCAGCAAGTGACTGACCAATAAAAAAGAGAATTCAAACAGCATAACGGGGCAAATCTGCAGCCTGTATTTACCCCCTAAGAGTTTCAAAGTATACTCAAAAGTTCAGCTGAAGCAGGTGGTGGCCCACCCCTTTAATCCCAGCACTCTGGAGGCAGAGGCAGGCGGATCTCTGTGAGTTCGAGGCCAGCCTGGTCTACAGAGCAAGCTGCAGGACAGCCAGAGATACACAGAGAAACCCTGTCTCGAAAAGAAAATATTCAGCTGAAAAGTATCTCTAGATAGCCATAAACTACCAATATTGACACACAAATAGTCAAGCTAAACCAGCAGCTACTAAAATTCTGCATTGCTAATAGAGTTTCTGTTCCAGGTAGTTTTATAAAGCTTTTTCTTAAACTTTCAAAGTATAAATAAACATGGTCTTAAACCAATGTTTTCAGTTCCTGTGTTGGATGTGCTCCTAAATCCTTTTTCTGGTAAGATTTTCTTTGAGACACAGGAAGGCCCAGGCACACCCTACATTTTCCAGCTATGACAAAACTCCCCCTCGACCCCCCTTCCCCCAGTGAGAGAATCTGCCCTGTGGCTTTGAAAGTGGCAGGGCAGGGCCAGTTTTCCAGCCCTGCACTACACACCCAGCCTCAGAGAGACGTTTTGTCTCTTGCTGGCTGTGAGCGGAAGTTGTGTTCCCTGTCTCCATCACTTACCCTTTCCCAGCCCTGGGCTAAAACAAGGGAAGTTTGTTCTCACCTTTCTGGAGGCCAGATGACCAGGCAAAGGTGGTTTAGGACTAGATCCTCCTAAAAGCTGTGGGGGATCCAGCTGGCTGGCTTTACCACAGCCACTGCTTGGACCCTATGGCATCCATTGAAGATGCGCCCAAGTCCAGATTTCCCTACACTTTTTGTTCTTTTCCCTTTGTGTGTGTGTGCATGTATGTATAGTGCACATGTATATGCATGTTTGCATGTGTGTGAACCACATAAGCCCCAAACTCTCCCTCATCCCAGTATGTATAGGCGAGCATGCACTTGTGTGCACATACTTGCACACACACACACGCACACACACACACAGGCACACATAGAGGCCTACGGTTAGTGACATGAGTCCTCTTGATTGCTCTTCCACTTTCTTCATTGTGTCAGGGTCTCTCAACCAAACCCAGAGTTCTATGCTCTTCCCACATGTTCTCAGACATGGCTCGTCTTGTGCCATATCGGGGGATATTTTTAATTTTTTATTAAAAATTTTTAATTTTTTAATTTTTGTTTTATGTGCATTGGTGTTTTGCCTGCATGTATGTCTGTGTGAGGATGTCAGATCTTGGGAGCTATTGACAGCTGTGAGCTGTCATGTGGGTGCTGGGAATTGAACCCAGGTCCTCTGGAAGAGCAACTAGTGCTCTTAACTGCTGAGCCATCTCTCCAGCCCCAAGGCTAGAATTTTAAGAACCTAGGGAGACAAACTCCCATTTTTATGCGGCAAGTGGAGAGCCATCTCCCCAGCCCCAGATGCCCAGCATTATTAGGTAAAATGCATCAGAGGCCAAGCTGCTCTAGCATCTCTTCATCTAATTCATTACATCCAAACCTGGTCTCAAACAGGTCACATTATGAAATACTGTCGAGTTTGGACCTCAGCATACAAAGGGAGGTGGGCATAAGACTCCTTGGGTTCCCAGAACCCACGTGGTGGAACCCTACAAGTTGTTCTCTGATCCCCACATGTATACTGTACTGTGGGCTCATACACACATGCACACAAACACAATTGCTTCTTATTTTTTTCTTTTTTTTAATTTTAAGACAGGGTCTTTCTGTGTAGACCAGGCTGGCCTTGAACTCACAGAGTTCAGCTTGCCTCCACCTCCTGAGTGATGGAATTAAATTCGTGCACTACTATGCCTGGCTCATATTCACACAATTTTTAAATGTAAAAAATAAATAAATTGACTTAAAAGGAAATTGCTTGCCCACTTTTCCCTGTCTCATGGGCTCTACCAACATGGCACTGAACAGCTTTGGCGACATGAATGCTTTAAGAGGTAGCGTTAAATGCTTTAAGAGGTAGCAAAGAAATAACGGAAAGTCCCTGGGCCTCCAAGGAACTCCACAAAGCATAACCAACCCACCAGCTTAGGCAAACACACCTCTGTCTTGTTTCATCAACTGTATTTGCACCTTTTCTTTCATCTTCTTGCAGTCATCAGGACTTAGCCTGTACCTTGCCCCACTTTTGAATATTTGCATCTTTCTCAAGAACTCATGGCTCAGCCTGCTGCGGGGAGTGATGGGTACCTGTTCTCTCAGCACTGGGGAGGCCTAGAAGGAAGGTCAAGAAATTCAGGGTCATCCTTGGCTACATAGCCAATTTGAGGCTAGCCTGGTTACGTGAGACAATGTATCAAAAAACAAGATAAAAAGGAAGAAATAAGGGGGAGGGGGAGGGAAATGGGAGGCAGTGGCGGGGAAGAGACAGAAATCTTTAATAATTAAATAAATTAAAAAAAAGGAAGAAATGAAGGAGGGAGGGAAAGAGGGAGGAAGAAAGGGAATCTTGAAATGTTGCCTCTTTTCTGTTTTGTGTTATTTTGTTTATTTGTTTTAAGATAGGGTCTCACTATGTAAGCCTTGGCGGTCCTGGAGCTTGCTATGTAGACCAGGCTAACCTCAAACACAAGAGATCCCCTTGCCTTTGCCTCAGAGTACTGGAATTAGACGCGTGTGCCTTCATGTTCAGCACTAGTTTCCTTCTCTGTTACTACGATGAAACACTCTGACCAAAAGCCACCCAAGGGAGGAAAGGGCTTATTTAGCTTCCAAGTCACAGTGCATCGCCACGGGAAGTCAGAACAGGAACCATGGAGGAAAGCGTTTATGGCTCATGACCTCCCCAGACGGCTTATATGAACTCGCCCAGAGATGCTGCCACCTGCAGCGGGCAGGACCCTCCCACATCAATCATCTGTGAAGACCTCTCTCACAGCCACGGTCATAGGCCACTCTTATTAAAGCAATTCTTCACGTGACGTTCCTTCTTCCCAGTCACTGGACTTTGTGCCCAGTTGACAATAGAGGCAGGCAGATCTGTGGCTTCGTGGCCAGCCGGGTCTCCAGAATGAGTTCCAGGCCAGCCCAGGCTACAAAGTGAGACCCTGTCTCAAAAACACCATCTTAGTTGGGGTTCCTATTGCTGTGATGAAACACCATGACCAAAGCTACTTGGGAAGGAAAAGGTTTACTTGGCTTATACAACATCATGTTCATCATCAAAGAAGTCAGGACAGGAACCTGGAGGCAGGAGCTGACACAGAGTCAATAGAGAAATGCTGTTTACTGCCTTGCTCAGCCTGCTTTCTTATAGTCTCTGGGACCACCAACCCAGGAGTAGCACCACCCACAATGCACAGGGCCCTTCCCCATCAGTTACTAATTACGAAAATGCTCTACAGCTGGGTCATATGGAGGCCTTGCTTTCAATTGAGGCTCCCTTCTTTCAGAGGACTTCAACATAAAACTAGCGAGGACAATTGACCTCATGTCAACTAGACACACAGACATATCACTGTTAAACCATAACCTTCCCTTTCTTGTCGTTCCCCAAGATCACACATTAATATCAACATCACACTATAAAACACTTTACAAACTTAAAAAGACCCACAGTCTTTACAAATTCAAATACTTTAAAAGTCCAAAGTCTCTTTGAAACCTAAAAATCTTTTAAAACGTCAGCCTTTCGGGCTGGATAGATGACGCAGTGGTTAAGAGTGCTGGCTGCTCTTCTAGAGAACCCGGGGTTCAATTCCCAGTACCTACACAATGGCAGCTCACAACTGTCTGACTCCAGTTCCAGGGGGTCTGACAGCCTCACACAAACATACATGCAGCCTAAACACTAATGCACATAAAATAAATTTTTTAAATTTAGTCTCTCAACTGTGGGCTCCTGTAAAATCAAAAATACTTTCTTACTTCAAGAGGGAAGAACCAGGGCACAAAAATTCCAGAAGTATAAATAATTCAATATCCAATTATCTGGGATTCACTCACGATTTTCTGGGCTCCTCCCTGACTCTGCCCTCTGCAGCACACAGAGACGGTCTCCCAGGCTCAGGTCAGCTCCATGCCACACCTGCTGCTGTGGGTCTCTAACTGATCTGCACGTTCACCAACAGCCTCCCCAGGCTCTCTTCAGGGACTCCGGCCCTGCCACACAGTGCCAAGCCTCAGTGCCTTTCCATGACCCTTTCATGCCTTCAAAACCAGTACCACCTGGGAGACTCACACACTACCAAGTTCAGCTCCCAAAGGAGGTACAACCTTGGCTGCCTCTGGGACACAGCTTCTGTGTGCAGGCCCTGAAGAAACACTTTCCAGAGATTTCACCTCAGCGATGTTGGTCCCTCCTTAATCACAACTGTTTCCTGGAAAGTCCCAGCTGACCAGCTTGCATTATCCCAGGAAAGTCAAAGATTTCACCTTAGTGGTTGTAGTATCTTGTTCATCACGGCTGATTCTTCACTCCCCAGCTAACCAGAACTACAGATTCACTCAAATACCCTGGGGGAGTCTCTGCTTCCCTCTGAAACTTCACAAGCCAGGCCCCCGTTGTCTGCATTCTGCAACATTCTTACCTCCCAGGCTCCAACAGAACAGCTCACTGAGCTCTCAACACTCAAGGGCTTTTATAGTCCAAAGTTCCAAAGTCCTTCCACAATCCACCCCAAAACCAACACGGTCAGGTCTGCCACAGCAGCACCCCACTATTCCAGTACCGACTTGTTAGGGTTACTATTGCTGTGATGAAACACCACGACCAAAGCAACCTGGGGAAGAAAGGGCTGATTTGGCTTCACTTCCACACTGTAGTCCTACACTGAAGGAAGTCAGGGCAGGAACTCAAGCAGGGCAGAGACCTGGAGGCGGGAACTGATGCAGAGACCATGGTGGGGTGCTGCTTAATGGCTTGCTCCTCCTAGCTTGCTCAGCCTGCTTTCTTAGAGAAAAAGAACCACCAGCCAAGGGATGGCACCACCTACAATGGGCTTGCCCCTCCCCAACCAATAACTAATTAAGAAAATGCCCTCGTGTTTTCTCTCCCTAAAGCAAGCTTGTTTGACCCATCTGCACCAGAAGTGCTTGATCACTGTGGGCAGGAGGTTCACGGGCAGGAAATACATCAGGACTACTCTTGCCCTTGATTGGGTGTAGGCTGGAGATTCGCTGTGACGTATGCTTGCCCCTAACTGGACCTGATAGCAAATACTTTAGCTGCTGTAAATCGTGACTCAGGGCCATTTCCTGGAAACCCAGAGATGGACCTGGTCAGAGCCCATCCACCTAACTGGTAGTTAATTAAAACTTGCTTCTAATTGGCTTTAAATTGTGGTAGTGATCTTATTCTCAACTGGTGGGATTAACCCGATAAATGCTCTAAACCACTCTAGTTCCTGGAGGCATTTACTCAATGGAGGGGCCCTCTTCCCAAAGGACTCTAGCTGTGTCAAGTTGACATAAAAATGAGCAACACACAGCTCCTTTACAAGAATTTAAACCAAAGAGCTTCTAGCTCATTTCCTCATGGAGTCTTTTGTCTCAATTGACATCTCATGAGCAAAGTCATGCCACACACATTACTGAAGGCATCCCTCATGGTGATCCAGCTCTGACCAGAATGCCCCATGAAGCTCAGCTTTCAGGATGCTAGGATATCTCTAGCCCACCACTCCAAAGTCTTCCATAGTCTCCTCCACATGAACCAATTCCAAAGGCCCGAGGACCACACAGAAAGATGTGTCACAACATTGCTGCTTCCCAGCTTCCCAGCGCAGTTATCTGTATTCGTTGCTCTTCTTGTTAATGTGACCAAGAACCTGATAAGAAGCGCCTCTGGGCAGGGAGTGTAGCGCCATGAAAGGTGCTTGCCTAGTCTGCGCATGGCCATCAAGGAAAAAGAGCTCTGGTTCATACTTAAGGGGACATTGTCCGTCATGGTGGAGAAACAACAGCAGGTAGCTCCTCAACAGTGGGGACACACATCTGAGAGGAAAGAGAGGCTGAGAAGGGGGAATGCTGGCTCTCAGGTGGCTGAGGGACCAGCCACCTTCCCCTGCCCGTTCCCCTTAGTGTCATTCCTCTCTGGAAATGCCCTCACAAATGAAGGGCCCTTACAGACCTAAGTGTGGCAGACACAGTCCTGACCATGGCAAATATGGCTCTGGCAGGTCTTGCCTTCCTCATTCCCTCTGCCTTGCTAAACATTCCTAAAGCTGGTCACCAAGGTCTAGTCCCTCATTTAGCTACTTCCTCCTCCTGAGGCTGACTACCAAGATCCAGCTATCAAAGTATTGAAGCCCAGCAATCAAAAGCCCTCTTTGGCTACCCTAATTAACATGCCCAATCAAAATTAACCAACTATCCTAACACAGGGTTTTCCCTTTTTCCTTTATAAACTGCCATTCGCCTGTGGGCCACTCTGTCCCCTCTCTATCCACAGGCCCTTTGTCCCTCGGGGCAAATATCCCTTTTCCCTCTCCCTTGCCCCTCTTCTCCACTCTCCTTTGTCTCCTATCCCCTATCTTTGTCCCTCTGGGGCAAATAAATCTCCTTTGTGTTGAGAACTTGGTCTTGTGTGCTCTGACCATGCTGATCCTGTCAACAGTCATGTCCAAAGGTGTACCTCAATACCACCATGGGTGTTTCTTAATCCAGTCAAGAAGACGATCAATATTAACTATCACAGATACTGTACAAACCATTCTGAGGAAGAAGGGCCATTCGGGATGTAGTACACAGAGAGTCTCCAGTTGTATCTGTAATTCCTTTTTTTCCTCTCCTCCTCCCTCCCTCCCTCCCTCTTTCACCTCTTGCTTTGTTTTGCATAGTACTCTTGCTATGCAGACCAGATTGGCCTTAAATCTGATATACAACCCACATGGACCTTGAACTCATGGTGATCCTCTTGCCTCAGCCTCCCCAGTTCTGGGATTAAAGATGTGTGCCTCCATGCCCAACTGCTTTGCCTTCGCCTTCACTTCCTTCTTCCTTCCCTTCGTTTATTTATTTTTAAACATTGATTTGCTGTGGGATAATGCTCTTATACACTGTAAAGATTTATTGTCATTCATATTGGTTTGATAAAATGCTGATTGGCCAGTAGCCAGGCAGGAAGTATAGGTGGAGTGACAAGACTAGGGGAGTTCTGGGAAGAGGAAAGGCAGAGATGCAGTTGCAAGTCAGACACAGAGGAGGCAAGATAAGAATGCCTCACTGAGGAAAGGTACCAAGCCACATGGTTAAATATAGATAAGAATTATGGGTTACTTTAAGTTCTAAGAGCTAGTTAGTAATAAGCCTGAGCAATAGGCCAGACAGTTTATAATTAATATAAACCTCTGTATGTTTATTTGGGACTGAATGGCTACAGGACCAGGGGGGACAGAAACTTCTATCTACATTTATTTATTATTTATTTGCTTGTTTATTTGACACAGGGTGTTATTGTGCATCCCTGGCTGGCCTGGGACTAGAAATATAGAGCAGGTGGGCCTTGAACTTATAGAGTTCTGCCTGTCACTGCCTTCCTAGAGTTAGGATTAAAGGTATGGTTCCACCACACCCAGATTCTCTTTTTTTTTTTCTATTTTTTAAAAAAACTAAATCAGTGAGGGGGATGTCTTAGTGAGTAAAGATCTGCTTGACAACCACACCGCCTGAGTTCTGATCCACAACACTCACATAAAAACCAAGCAGTTCCCAGAGTGCCTAAAACTGCGTGCAGCATTGGGGAGCAGAGACAGGGAAATCCTGGGGGCTCATCCACCATTCAGTCTAGTTGAGACAAGCAGCTCAAGACTAACCAGTGGAGTTCCTGCGAGTTTCTTCCTCCTCTCTGCAGCTGTCCTCTGGCCTCTAGCCACTTCCCTCGTGTCATGGCCCCGAAACGGCAATCTGCGCTTCTGCCTCAGTCCAAGAAACCCAAATCGGCTCCGTCCCCGAAACTGGAGGACAAGTCTGCCTCTCCCGGCCTGCCGAAGGGAGAAAAAGAACAGCAAGAAGCAATTGAACACATTGACGAAGTACAAAATGAAATAGACAGACTTAATGAACAAGCAAGTGAGGAAATACTAAAAGTAGAACAAAAATATAATAAACTCCGCCAACCGTTTTTTCAGAAGAGGTCAGAATTGATCGCTAAAATCCCAAATTTTTGGGTAACCACATTTGTCAACCATCCACAAGTGTCTGCACTGCTTGGGGAGGAAGACGAAGAGGCTCTGCATTATTTAACCAGAGTTGAAGTAACAGAATTTGAAGACATTAAATCAGGTTACAGAATAGATTTTTATTTTGATGAAAATCCCTACTTCGAAAATAAAGTTCTCTCCAAAGAATTTCATCTGAATGAGAGTGGTGACCCATCCTCAAAGTCCACTGAAATCAAATGGAAATCTGGAAAGGATTTGACAAAACGCTCGAGTCAAACACAGAATAAGGCCAGCAGGAAGAGACAACACGAAGAGCCAGAGAGCTTCTTTACCTGGTTTACTGACCACTCTGATGCAGGTGCAGATGAGTTAGGAGAAGTCATCAAAGATGACATTTGGCCAAACCCCTTGCAGTACTATTTGGTTCCTGATATGGACGATGAAGAGGGAGAGGCAGAAGATGATGACGATGATGATGAAGAAGAAGAAGGCTTGGAAGATATTGATGAAGAAGGAGATGAAGGTGAAGAAGATGAAGATGAAGATGATGATGAAGGGGAAGAAGGAGAGGAGGATGAAGGCGAGGATGACTAGCAGAGAAGACTGATGGATTCCGACTCTCTTTTTTATTTTCTTTTTATTAAATTTCTCCAGTCCCTGGGAGCAAGTTGCAGTCATTTCCCTCCCGTCCCCAGTCCCTCCTGTGCTCCGTCGCCCTGTTTCTGAGGTCTCGCTTCTCAATACCATGGTTCTCAACTTATTTTTGGGGAAATGTCTTGAGCAAAATACAATGGGAAAAGAAAGAATCTCCTACTCTGTTCTACATTAATTTTTATCTTTTCTTGTCTTGAACTGTGGATTCAACACCACCACCACCATGCTCTGTGGGAAAAAAGAAAAGCCCTCCAGCCCCTTTGGCTCTGCTGGAGGCTGGAGGGTGCTAGGCCCCTGTGTAGTAGTGCATAGAATTCTAGCTTTTTTTCCTTTCTCTGTATATTGGGCTCAGAGATTACACTGTGTCTATGTGAATACAGACAGTTAGCATTTACCAACATGTATCTGTCTACTTTCTCTTGTTTAATAAAAAGAAAAAAAAAGAAAAAAAGGGGGGGTTAGAAGGTCAGCAAGGGTGGGTTTGAGGTGTCTGGGGGGGTAAGTGGGCATTGTGACAACATGGCTTCTCCTTTGGCATGTTTAATTGTGATGTTTAACAGACATCCTTGCAGTTTAAGATGACACTTTTAAAATAAAATTCTCTCCTAACGATGACTCGAGCCCTACCACTCAATGGGAGAATCAGCAGAACCTGTAGGGGTTTATTTGGAGTTCACATTCTCTGTTGTAACTTTATTTTTAATTTTTTTTTTTTATTTTTAGTTTTTTGGTTTTCACTGGAAGGAAAAGATGCTCATTTTAAATGTTGAAGTGTACAAGTTGCTTTGTTACAATAAAACCAATGTGTACACAAAAAAAAAAAAAAAAAAAAAAAAAAAAAAAAGACTAACCAGTGAGAGGCCCATCTCAAAACTACAGTGGAATGTGATCAAGGAGGATACCCTGACATCAGCCTCTGGCCTCCATGTACTTACACGCACAAGCATGTACACCTGTGTATACACATGTACACTGTGTATGTACAACACACACACACACTTACACTTTTTAAAGATTTATTTTCATTAATGTCTTTGTGTCTATATGTGGATATGTGCATATATAAGCATACATGGCCTTGAAGGCCATGTCATTTTGTTCAGAGTTCTGAAGGTTCTGGTATAGGTTCCGGTGACCCCATTGGTTGGTACTTATGGTAGCAGGAGGGGCATTGTGCCAGGATCCCATCACAGAGGAAGTGTATGGCAGAGCAAGCTGACCCATGATGAGCCAGGAAGCAAAGACAAGGAGGGGATGAGGGTCCTGTACTCCCTCTTCATTATTACATCCTCAGTGGCCTGGGGACCTGCTATTAGGTCCCACCTCCTCATCATTCTCTATTCCTCTAGTACCAGTGTGGGGATCAAGCCTTTGAAGGATGGCCCTTGGAATACCACTCAACATCCAAACCATAACAAAATTCCTTATGGTTATATTTATTTATTTATTCATTCATTCATTCATTTGTTCATTTATTTATTTATTTATTTAGGTTTATTTATTTATTTATTTATTTATTTATTTATTTATTTTGCACACAATATTCTGTCTGTGTGTATGCCTGCATGCCAGAAGAGGGCACCAGACCCAATTACAGATGGTTGTGAGCCACCATGTGGTTGCTGGGAATTGAACTCAGGACCTTTGGAAGAGCAGGCAATGCTCTTAACCTCTGAGCCATCTCTCCAGTCCTTATTTAGGTTTCTTGAGACAGGGTTTCTCTGTGTATCTTTGACTGTCCTGGAACTCACTCTGTAGACCAGCCTGGCCTTGAACTCACTGCGATCCATTTGCCTCTGCTTCTCGAGTGCTGGGATTAAAGGCTGTGCCCCCATGTCCGGTGTATATTAGTTTATTGTTATTGTTCCTTATCTTCTAAAACTCAGTTGTGGTCTCTACAACGTCCTCTTCAAATTGCTCCAAGTCTCATCCATCCACCAGGCCCAGGCAGGGAGAACAGGCATGCATCCTGGCTTTTTAACCTCACTTAACTGTGTAGCTGACCTGTTCGTCCCAACTCTCCTGTTTTCTTACTTATTCTTGTATCCCAAATGACTAACAATTACAGAATGTCAGAATCAGTATAGATAGTCAAAGATCAAACAAGAGAATGAAGAAATGGACAACCCCTTTGTACCAGTAAACCGGGGGGGGGGGGGGGGGGGGGGGGGGGATTTCTCTTATTGTGTCTCTCTCCCCTGGACCCTGGACCCTACAGACTGCCCTATGTTCTTCTAACCACAGATGAAACGCAAGACAGAGCAAAGACTCAGAACAAATATTATTCTTTGGCAATAGAAGATGCTCATCTTAGGAGACAAGCTTACCACAGGATCATCTAATGGCAGATTACACACACACACACACACATACAGACACACACAGACACACACAGGGTAAAGACTGCGGCAAGGCTAGAGCTCTGAGTGTTCTCAGAAAAAGTTGTGCTTGAGGCGCTTTGAAAAACACAAATCATATTTTGAATGAGTAAAAGAATGTTTTTAATTTACTAGCGAAGCTAGCTTGTTTAGACCCTATTATGTCTTATTTCTTAAGACTGGAGTAAGGAATTCTTTTGTTAAGTAAATATTCAGGCCCTTCCTTGCCAAAAGCTTTTGAAATCCCTGCTGTAATTATGCTGATGTCTTCTATGTTTATATGTTAAATGCCTAGAGCTTAATTGTTTAATGGGTAAATAAGAAGCCACTAAGGCCTTGCCAAAAGAGGCCCAATAGCTGAGCTTGGAGAACAATGGCTCTGCAGGACCCCTAGAGAGGGTGTCAGGCAATGAGAGGGAATGGCAGCCAGGGTAGGCTTTGCTTCCAGTGGTCACTGCCCCTGGAAGGGCCAAGGAAGAGGCCTAGCTGAGGTGGGGACAAAGGCTACTTGTTAGTAGAAGACCTGGGACGGGACAGAGGTGTCACGCAGAGCTGTGGCCCATTTCATGGCTCTGTAGGTCATGGGTGACCACTTCCTGCTAGTCTAGGAGGCTGGGAGGCTGACAACCGGAGAAAAGGGCTCTGTGGGCACTTACCAGTGGGGCCAGGGCTGGGTCAAGGCTAACCACCAGTGGCATGCAGGGGCTCCACACTCGCCTCTGGGGCTGCACTGGGTCATCTTAGGTGTGTCATCTGACCGTATTCCTCAGTATCCTCCACAGCAAGAGAGACACCTTTAAACCCAGAGAGATAGTGGCCGTAGGATCTCTGAGTTGGAGGCCAGCCTGATCTACAGAGTGAGTTCCAGGACAGTCAGGGCTCCACCACGGAGAAACCCTGTCTTGAAATGCACATGCACACACCAAGAGTGCCTACTTCATAAGGGTTTTATGAAAACTAAGTACAGCAATACTGCAGAAAAGTGCTTAGATAGTAAGTTAGCAGAGAAGCGAGTTAAATAAATGCCGTGTTAGATTTCCATGTGTCAAGTTTATCTGGACCAGAGGTGCCAGTCCCATTTTACAAGGATAAGGGGCAGTACCGGGGATTCCAGGCCCCGTACTGCAGGAAGCAACAGCAGAAAAGCCATCCTAGAGTTGTGGAACTTTGCCAGTTCTTTATACCTGGTATGTCTGAGATGTAAGCTGGCCTTCCTCCACGTTCACACATATTTAAATAGAGTACGTAGCTTTTCTCATTGCTGTATTACTTCTACAAGGAGACTCAGCATGGAGGAGCTTGTGGAGAAACTGCCGCATGCTTCCAGAGAGCGCATCTTTATCCATCTGGATCAGCCTCGTCTGTCAATGTCCCCCAGACAAGGAGCCTCTCTACCTCCAGGATTGGGAGCCTCAGGGTCTTGATGGAAGCAGGACGCGTCTTGCTGAGTCTGCCAGGCAATGTCCAAGGTGCTCTCTGCTATTCTAGACAAAGCGATCTTGAACCTAAGTCAACAGCAGATCAGCTGCAGGAAGCCTTGACTGGAAATCCGCCCCCACTATGTTGGCTGCTGACAGGGAAAGGGAGCTCCGCAAAGGCAAGATGGCTCCTTCTTGATTCTAGCTCCGCAGTGTGGCTCAAAGATAATATTCTCCAAATGAGCGGAAGGAAGGAAGGGAGT
Source organism: Microtus oregoni (assembly GCF_018167655.1). Taxonomy (NCBI): domain Eukaryota; kingdom Metazoa; phylum Chordata; class Mammalia; order Rodentia; family Cricetidae; genus Microtus; species Microtus oregoni. The sequence goes on along the minus strand of NW_024543083.1, from coordinate 8,947,534 downwards.
GTGACGGAGACCTCCCAGGCTCAAAACTTTAGAGTTGAAAGGGGCATTTCAATAAGCAGCTAGCATGAGCATGCCCGTGTTTCTAGGCATAGAGCATCCATGGGGCAGACGAACCAGACTCCTGCCATGCAGCATTTCCTGGCCAGGATTCCTGTGTGGCTAGCCCACTCCTGCTCCCAGGACATCACTCAGCCTAGTGCCATCTGGGCTAGGGGAAGGGGTCGGCAGGACTTTGGGACTCGTAGGCAAGCACATGTTCTTAGCATCTTTCCATACTTTCTCCTGTGTATTACTCTGTGTCCCACAACACAGGTCTTATCTGCTCCCATAATCATGTCCTTAAGAAAGGACAGAAAGAGATCCATGGGCATTTGATAACCAAAAGAGACAGGCTCAGTTGCGTAACCGCTCAACTACAGGGGCTACAGGGTTTTTAGGTTGAGATGAGTGAAGAATGTAGTTTGGCAGTACAGTAGTAATCCAGGATTCGCAGTGGTAGTAACCCAGCATGCTCTAGTACCGAATTGGGGGGGAGGGGCAGGAGCAGGGGCAGGAAAATATGGAAGAAACAGACCAAGGCCAAAGCACCTGGCCACAACTGGCCTATTCCCTCGCTCCTCTCTGAGGTCACTTTTCTTTTGTGACACCCCGTGGGAGAGAAGAAAAACAGAACACCCACAGCACCAGGACTTTGACCTTCACCTGGAGCCTCCTCAAGGGTAGGGCCATGCAGGAGCTGAGGCCCCTAGCCTGTCCATCATATGCGCTCTTCTCTCTGACCTTCATAAAAAGCTGGTCTTGCTCAGTCTGGACCTCTGGGAAGAGAGGAGGCCCTCAGAGGTCCTCAGACCTGCTGACCACCCTCCATCGAAATACCTAAGCTCTCTATCGGTGTGGCTAACTCACCCTCAGTGCCCCGCCCCTTTTGAAAGGAACCACTCAAACGGCACGGATTCTGGGTGCAGACTTTCCCAGCAAGGACTCTGGGAAGCCACGCAGAGGTCTCCAGGTCAAGGAGAGCTGAGACCCTGTGGGGGAAAGGACCCCTCATACAATGCTAAGAAGTTTCTTAGAAACAAAAGCCGCTTTGGCTGGTCCGCGGCTGTGGGATTGCCTGCTGAGTTCCAACCCCAGCCAGGAAGGGGAACGAGGTAAGGAAAGGGTTGAGCCATAAACACGAGACAAAGAACAGGCAGTTCCAAGGAGCCAAGAATGCAAATCATCTGCTGGCCTCTGTGAGATGCTCAACCATGGACCCCGTGTGGGAGGTGGGAGGGCCTGCTGCCGCTGCACAGGCAGTGTGTGCGCACCGCCCCCCCCCCCCCAGGCAGTGAGTGTGAGCCGGCCTGTGAGGATCCCTGCTGAGTCACCCTGTGTGTGTGCGCTGATGGATCAGCAGTGAGTCACAGAGCGTGTGTCAGAGTCTGCCGGTGCCCGTGGAGGCTCCGGGGCAAAAGTGTCTAAGGTTTGCCTGTGGGAGAGTGACTGAGAGCCAGCGAGCCGAGCAGAGCGGAGCACAGGGGGAGGCTGTGTTTAAAGGGCACCACACTTCGTTCACGCTGTATATCGCGCGCCACATTTCTGAACACAGTCCAGCAGAAGCCATCTGTCCCTTCTTCCTGCTGAACACTCCCCCTCCCCCGACTGTGGAGCAGCAGTGCTGAATTTCTTCAGGCAGCAGGAGATGACTCCTGGAATCCTACAATCCAGTCCTTGCCTTCTGCAAAAGGAACCCTAGCAAAAGCCACGGCCGTGATCTAGGAGAGCGAAGAGTAGCTGAAGATGTCTGAGCTTACAGCGGGTCCTTTCTCTCCCAGCAGGGACGTGATGACGTCCCTTCTAAAATGTACTCAGATCAGCCCCACGCACGAAAGTCCTGTCTTAAAAGCTGGAATGGATGAATAACCTAGAAGGCAGAGCCGCGTCAGGCAGCCCTAGACTACGACTCATTTAACGTCTTTCCCTAGATCCCTGCTCTTCTTGCTCCACCCAGCTCAGAAGTCTCTGGCCGCAGCGGCCCAGCCCTTTGGCAGCGCTGACCTGAGTGATTCAGATGCTGCTTCTGAGACATCGCAGACGTCTGATCTCAAGGGATTGCTGATGCGTCCCTCAGCCACCCGTCTTGGTGGCCACTTCACAGCTCAATTTCCATGAAAATGAAACCAATAAAAAAGGGGGGTGACTTTAACAGTTCCAGGAAAAAAAAGGGGGGGGGGTGGGGGTAAAGCGCCTGGACCTATTAACTCTTAGGATCAGATTTGATATTGTGTACCGGTTTCGGTTGCCTGGTCCATTCATCCTCACATGGCTCAGAGCTGACCCACACTTCAGAGAGGCTTCTGGCACGGTATTGATTATTTTTATTTCATATTAACTAAGCAGTTACTACCCACACAGCCCTGCTGAGGTCATTCAATAGTCTCACACCCTTCCCTGCATCCCTGGAGAGCAGAGATTTATTATCTCACTTATCTAGAGACTTCAAAGGCTCTTCACCCCAGTAACACCTTGTCACTGATGAAGGAGGCTGCTGAGATGCTCAGGGCATCAAGGCAGAGGAAAGAGAAAGGGCAGAGCAAAGGATCCGGTCTGGAGCTAGGCTCCTTTCTGTCTATTCTGTGTTCAGTAGAGCTGTCAGAAACATGCCTTAGAGTGGGTGGCCTTGCACACCTTTATTCAGGAGGCAGAGGCAGGCTGATCACTGTGAGTTCCAGGCTAGCCTGGTCTACAGAGAAAGTTCCAGAACAGCCATGGCTACACAGAGAAACTCTGTCTCAAAACAAACAAAAACAAGCCCTAGAAAGGGGTCAGGAAGATGTCTTGTGTAGTTGGCAGACTGACACAGGAGATGTTGACATAGGAATTGGTCCTTTGGGTGCAGTATATGAACCACAAGAGTTGAACTACCAAATATTTCCCTGAACATAAACAGATACATTTATAGTTATTTATTTTAGTATTACATGTAATAAGCATCCAAAAAAAGCTATAAACCACCTGGAAAAACTCATTGATTAATTAGAGAAATACGGTATGCCCGCAATAGAAGATGGTATCAATGAACAGTGACTCCAAAATGGTAATTATTAGCTTTAAAAATGTACAAGCTGGGTGTGGTGGCATTCCACAGTGCTCAGAAGGCAGTGACAAACAGATCTCTGTGAGTTCCAGGCTGGTCTGGGCTAATTCTCTTCCTCAAAAAAAAAAAAAAAAAAAAAAAAAAACCAAAAAAAACAGTATTTTTGTATTAAAAATTAAAAGGGGTAGCCTATATTTTAAAATCTTGGATAATGTGTACATGAAAAAGTATAGAAAAATACACAAATTTAGTTACATTGCTTATTGAAAAAAGCAGGCTGGAGTAGGAAAAAACAAATTTTTATTCATCTATATTGACCGATCAGAATGATTTTCTACAAATTCAATAAAGTTAAAATGTATTGCAGAAATAAAAAGGAAGAAACAAAGAACAAAAGAAAAAACAAGCTCATAGATGCTTCCTGGCCGCCGTCAGTACCGGCACTTGCTCCCATGCGAAACGCCTGTTATGACATTTGAAGAGTTGGCAGCCATCACCAGAGAGAACATGGCGCATTTGGCCTCTGCTGCAGCATCCGGAACAAAACAAGGACTAGGGCTGTCAGCGCAAAGACAAATACTGATTTGCATAAACATGTGACATAAAGTTATTCAGTGAGTGAGATATCTCACTCTAGCAGATGAAGTCAATTAAAGCTAGGGCAAATTTCTGGCAACTCTGCCCTCTGTTATTTCTCTAGGATGCTGGAAGTTCAAAGATCCTTAAGTCACACAGAGTCAGAGAAGGGAGAGAAGACGTGGGGCCAAGCTGCACAGGGTAAGGGCCTACACTAACCCTAAAGCTAAGAGAAGGAAGAACACACAAGCTCATGTACACACACACACATGCACACATATGTGCACATACATGCATGCACACACTTGTGCACACATATGCACAGGCATACACATATATGCAAGCATACACACACACATACACAAAACAAGACAAACGTAACCAGGCAAGCTTTGGTAGACTAGTTAAAGCCCAGAAGATAAACAGCCAGGGCTCTTAGCAGCCAGAGTAGCCACATCACAGTCTCTTTACACATTTGCCCACGAGGCTGGCTGCTAAGGCCCCTGCCTGGATGCACTGAGGCTCTGAAGCTCTGGGAAGTGAGAGCTAAGACGGGAAAGAAGCGAGTTTAATTAGGACCCGTCATTGCGATGACTGAACGAACCCTGAATCAAACCGGCAAGAAGAAAAATGACTTCTTTAGTTCTCAAAACTAAAACGTTCGGGAGTAGATGTGTTCTGGCTCAGGGAGATAAAGGCTAAACTGACATCAGCCAAGACTGCCCCATCCACTGTTTTCCCTTCTTCCGACAGGATGACTGAGCAAGGCAGCAAAACTCCCCAGAAATCCCACGTCACAGGATTCCCCGGAACTCGCCAGTCCAGTGAGAAGAAAATTACGCATTTTTCATTTCTTTCCTTTTCCCCCCACTATTCTCACCTCTCCAGTGCTGAGGCCACAGGCAAATGCACCACACATGGCTTTTGAAGAACTAGGGATCAAGCTCAGGTCTCCGGGCAAGCTGGGCCAGCAGTCTACCAAGCAAGCTATACCTTCAGCACAGGAAAACACTTTTCCCGAAAGTTTCAACTTTGTGTTGAGTCTCAGGAGCCTGGCTCAGGTCAGGTGCTTATTTTTGAACTATCCTTCCAATCTCTGTGGTCAGATTGGGCCGGTCCCTTCCAGATCACATGCGACACTAGTCAGTTTTCCATACCTCTACAAAACACCTGAGGTGATCACCTAATAAGGAAGAAAGATTCATTCTGGCTCCATTTCGGAGGTTCCATCCCAAGATTAGCATCTGGGAGTGAGGCTCCAGAGAACAAGAAGCTGGGGGTGGGGGTCGCAGTGGCACATAACCATTGGTTAGCGCACAGAGGGAGCTGAGCGGACTGGGGCTACACAATCCTCTTCAGTGGCATCCACCCTATCCAAGTGACCTAAGGGCTCCTAGTGGGCCCACCTCTCCAAGGTTCCACCTGGGACCCAAACCTACACACACACACACACACACACACACACACACACACACACGGCCCTCGAGGGCACAGGACATTCAAACCTTAGAGAATGAGCTAGAAATGGGGGTGGACACCTCTTCCAAACTTGGAAGAAAAGTACCAAAGGAAGAAGGTTAGGGTCTAGGGTTAGGGGTCTAGGGTTAGGGTTAGGGAAGGTTGCTGAGTAAGTAGATGACAGACACCTATCACAACACTACAGAGAGACATAGAAACCAACCAACTAACTGTACACAATGAGAAACAGATCACGGAACTGTCACTGTGGAGCAACCACAAGTCCTTGGAAATTGTGCCACAGTGATAGAAGTTCTGAAGAATCCTAGGGACCTTTTCTCCCATTGTTGAAGGCAAGACCCGAAGGGAGACGTGTAAGAACTCTCTGAGAATTCTGTCAGTGAACACCAGGTAGTATCCAAGCATCCATTCCTGATTCCTGCATAAACTTTGAGAAGTACCAGCTGCCTAAAGTACTGTGATGACAGCAGGGCCTTGACGGACAGCTAGAAAAGCCTTTTTTTGGGGGGGGGGGGGCGGGTGGGCAGGGTTGAGACAGGGTCTTTCTCTGCATCCAGATTGTCCTGGAAAGCGTTCTGTACACCTGGTTGCCCTCAAATTCACAGAAATCTTCCTGCCTCCTGAGTTTTGAGTTTGAGATTAAGGCATGTACCATCATGCTTGGAAAATCCTTGGGAAGATCCTTCAGTACCCAAAAAAAAAAAAAAAAAAAATTGTCTTGGTTGAATAAACTCTCACCTTTCTTTATTCATTAAAATAAATGAACAGATGGATAAATAGCAAGCTAAAGAATAACAACACAGCTAGCAGCCAAATCTGTGATGTTTTAAGAAATAAAGGATAATAGTAATGGGCTTTGACACAGAATAAAATGCCAGTTTATTAATCTGTGCTGATATCCAGTGCCCACACATCCGCACTTGAAAAAGCAACGACTCAGGAGGTTAAGGTGCCAGCTGCTCAAACCTGACCACCTGAGCTTGATCCCAGGATCCCATGTAAAAGTCACAGAAGAGATTCTAAGTCATGAAAGATGCCCTCTGACCTCCAGATACGCATCACGGTATGCAACTATTTAGATACTGTACATAGACACTGTGATGGCTATTCTTAGTTGTCAACTTGACTGCATCTGCAATGAACTAAAACCCCAAAAGTCCCTTACAGGGATTTTAGTCTGAAGCAGGAAGATCAACTTCTAATCCAGATCTTTGATGTAGGAAGACACACCTTTAATCCAGATCTTTTGAGCTGGGAAAACCCACCTCTTATCTGGGCCACACCTTCTGCTAGAAGCCTATATAAGGATAAGGGAGAAGGAAGCTTTTGCTCTTTGCCTGCCTTCCCTTGTCTTGCCGGCAAGTCTGTTCCTTCATTGACTTTAGAGACTACTTCTTTGGGATTCCAGCATATACAGAAGACCAGCTGAGACATCATCCTGTCTCATGGCCTGAACAGCTACTGGATTCTTGGACGTTTTGCTCACAGCCAGCCATAGTCAGATTAGCAGGACCACAGCCTGTAAGCCATTCTAGTAAAGGCTTTTTCAATGTATATAGAGAGACTCATCCTGTAAATTCTGTTACTCTAGATAATCCTGACTAATACAGACACACTAATGATAACAGAATGAAAAATTTTAAAGTAAATGCCTTTGCTAGTTTCCTGTTGTGCTATGACACCATGGCCAAAGCTACTTATTCCAAAGAGCATTTGGAGGAAAAGGGAGGGGAAATGATATGCTATAATCTCAAAAAAGAAAAGAAAAAAATAATTTTTAAAAAATAAATAAAGCGCCGGGCGGTGGTGGCACACGCCTTTAATCCCAGCACTCGGGAGGCAGAGGCAGGTGGATCTCTGTGAGTTCGAGACCAGCCTGGTCTACAAGAGCTAGTTCCAGGACAGGCTCCAAAACCACAGAGAAATCCTGTCTCGAAAAACCAAAAAATAAATAAATAAATAAAGCATATTATTTGGGGCTTAGAATTCCAGAGGGTTAGCATCTATGGCCATCGCGGCAGGGAGCATGGCTGCAGGCCAGCAAGTGTGGCATTGGAGCGGTAGCTGAGGGCTCACATCTAGGTATATAATCACAAGACAGAGAGAGCCAACTGGGAATTGCATTGGCTTTTGAAGCCTCCAAACCCATACACAGAGGCACAACTAATCCCACAAGGCCACACCTCCTAAACCTTCGCAGAACCTTTCACAAACTGGGGCTGAAGGATTCAAATATCTGAGCCTATGAGGGCCATTCTCATTCAAACAGCCACATTCCACTTCCTGAGGTCCCTGGGCTTTAGGCTAAAGCACACTGCAAAATCCATTTAATCCAAAGTCTCTTCTGACACCCAAAGCAGTCTCTTAACAGAACCCCCTGTAAAAGGCACGTTACATACTTCCAACATGCGGTGTCACGGGATATGCACTACCATTCCAAAAGAGAGGAATGCGAGCATAAAGAGGAAATACTGGTCAGAAACAAGATCAAAACCCAACAAGGGAAACTCCAAATCCTATTGCTCCGTGTCAGATTTGTCGGCTGTAACACATTTCTCTCTCTTAAGCTGGTTCCACTCCCTATATGCAGACATCCCCGGCTCCCGCATCTCCAACATTCTGGGGTCCCCAACACCACCAGGCTCCACCTTCACAGCTTCACTAAATGACCTCTGGGTCTCCATACATGAAGACCTGCCACACACTGCCTGGCCTCAGCAGCTCTCTTTAATCATGGAGGAAAATTCCACAGCCCCTCTAGCCCAAACAGGATGCTCCTGTGTCCTATATGACTCCAAAGCCAGAACCATGTGGCTGAAACAGACTATCCGCCATCTTGGGCTGGGACGTGGCCTCCTCCTTGAGTTATATTTGTCTAGGCTTTCCTTTGTTGAAGATTTTTTAGGAGCCGAAAATTCCTTAGTCATTTCATTTGTTGCAAGTTAGAGGCTAAGCTGGGTGGGGTCTTGCCTTATTCCTTTCAAATCATGCCTCTTCTTATTTCTTTTAACAAAAGCCTTGGTTCAAACATTTAATTTCCTAGTGATCATTTTGTATTTTTTTAACCTACTTGTTCTTTCACACTGTAGACCTGAGTAAGAGTTACTACTAATAACTACATGAAACAGTCATTATTAGGCTGTCTTGATTTCTCAAATAATATTTTTACATTCATTTATTTTGTGTTTGAGCACAAGCATGATGAACACGTATGCCACAGAAGTATACAGTTGGAGGGCAGAGAATAACTTTTTTAAAAAATATGTTAGTTGTTGAAAATATTTTTTTTCTGCTGGGCATTGTGATGCATGCCTCTAATTCCAGCACAAAGGAGGCAGAGGCAAGTGGAGCTCTGAGTTCAAGGCCAGCTTCCAAGTTTCAAAAGCAAGTTCCAGGACAGCCAGAGTTACACAGAAAACCCATCTTGAAGAATACCAACCCCCCCCCACAAAAAATATATCCTGATCAGTTTCTCCTCCCCCAATTCTTCCCAGATCCTCCCCAACTCCCTACTGTTCCACCCATGCCCTCCTCTCTCTAGAAAACAAACAAACAGGCAAAAAAAAAAAAAGACCAGAATATGAAAAGAAAAAAAAAACAATGAAACACACAAATACACACAAAAACCAATACCTATAAAAACAGAAACTATAATATACTAGCAAAAGACCCATAAGACAAAAAAAAAATGCCCAAACAAAGCAATATGAGACAAAATCTATCAAAATAACATTGATTTTATTTTGTGTTGGTCATCTACCACTGGCCATGAGGCCTACCCTTAAGTTTGTTCTGTATACCCAGCGAAACAACATTGGAGAAAACTAATATTTTCTTCAAACATATGTCAATGGGAGGCATCTGGCTTGACCTTATGTAGGCCTAGGCAAGCCAAGGCAAGGCCTTGACAGCTTTTCAACCAAGGAAATTAATGCAATACTTTTTAATTTAGCTTCAGATAAAGGCAGGACAAAGGCAAAAAGCAGCCATAATCTTTAAAAATATTACAAGAGTGGTCTCGAGCCCAGTTGGTAATATTGTTCCACCCTGAAGCTTTTTGAGCTGGGCCTCCACCGTTTCTACTGCTCCCAACACTGCTGTCTTCCAAGCTCTACTAGGATGGCCCACTAAGCCCTGACTACAGAAATAACTACTTTCCTAGTCCAAAGTCACAAAATCTTCCACATTATTCCAAAAAGCAGCATGGCCAGGCCTGTCACAGCCGTGTCCCAGTCCCTGGTACCAACTTCTGTCTTAGGAACTTTTCTATTGCTGTAGTAACAAGTTGCCATGACGGGCATGGTAGCACATGATGACTTCATTCTCAACTCTTAGGAAGCAGAGGCAGGTGTATCTCTGAGTTCGAGGCCAATCTGGTCTACAAAGTTCCAGGACAGCCAGGGCTACACAGAAAAACTTGGTCTCAAAAAAACAAAATAAGGTAAAAAGAAAGATAAGTTGCAGTGATTTGAAAGAAAATGGCCCCCGTAGGCCCATAGGGATTGGCATTGTTAGGAAGTGTGGCCTTGTTGGAGGAGGTGTGTCACTAGGGACTGGGCTGTGTTGTCTCAGAAGCTCAAGCCTGGCCATTGTGTCACTGCTACTTCCTGCTGTTATGGATCTAGATGTAGAACTTATAGCTACCTCTCCAGCCCCATGTCTGCTTCATGCTGCTATGTTTCCCACCATGATGATGATGGACTAAACCTCTGAACTGTAAGCCACCCCAATTAAATGTTTTCTGTTATAAGAGTTGCCATGGTCATGATATCTCTTCACAGCAATAAAACCCTAAATAAGAGTTAGGGGCACGTGAAACACAGAGGAGAGCTAGGAAGCAGTCAGTCTAAAGCAGAGTAAAGAGACCTGGAGTGTGGCTCAGCAGCAGAGGGCTTGTCAAGGATGCTCAAGGCCCTGAGTTCTATCATCAACCCTGCAAAAATTAAAAATTATGACATGGCATAAAAACAGAGAAGTCGACCAATGGAATCGAATAAAAGACCCTGACTTTAACCCACAAACCTATGAACATCTGATTTTCGATAAAGGAACTAAAAGTATACAATGGAAAAAAGAGAGTATCTTCAACAAATTGTGCTGGCAAAACTGGATGTCAATCTGTAGAAGAATGAAAATAGATCCATATCTATCACCATGCACAAAACTCAAGTCCAAATAGGTTAAAGACCTCAATATCAGTCCAAATACACTGAACCTGATAGAAGAGAAAGTGGGAAGTACTCTACAACACATGGGCACAGGAGACCACTTCCTACGTATAACCCCAGCAGCACAGACATTAAGGGCCTCATTGAATAAATGGGACCTCCTGAGACTGAGAAGCTTCTGTAAAGCAAAGGACACTGTCACTAAGACAAAAAGGCAACCCACTGACTGGGAGAAGATCTTCACCAACCCCGCAACTGACAAAGGTCTGATCTCCAAAATATATAAAGAACTCAAGAAACTAGATCGTAAAAGGCTAATCAACCCAATTATAAAATGGGGCACTGAGCTGAACAGAGAATTCTCAACAGAAGTTCAAATGGCCAAAAGACACTTAATGTCATGCTCAACTTCCTTAGCGATCAGGGAAATGCAAATCAAGACAACTTTAAGATACCATCTTATACCTGTCAGAATGGCTAAAATAAAAAACACCAATGATAGCCTTTGCTGGAGAGGTTGTGGAAAAAGGGGTACACTCATCCATTGCTGGTGGGAATGCAAACTTGTGCAACCACTTTGGAAATCAGTGTGGCGGTTTCTCAGGAAATTCGGGATCAACCTACCCCTGGACCCAGCAATACCACTCTTGGGAATATACCCAAGAGAGGCCTTATCATACAACAAAAGTATATGCTCTACTATGTTCATAGCAGCATTGTTTGTAATAGCCAGAACCTGGAAACAACCTAGATGCCCTTCAATGGAAGAATGGATGAAGAAAGTATGGAATATATACATATTAGAGTACTACTCAGCAGTAAAAAACAAGGACTTCTTGAATTTTGCATACAAATGGATGGAAATAGAAAACACTATCTGAGTGAGGTAAGCCAGACCCAAAAAGAGGAACATGGGATGTACTCACTCATATTTGGTTTATAGCCATAAATAAAGGACATTGAGCCTATAATTAGAGATCCTAGAGAAGCTAAATAAGAAGAAGAACCCAAAGAAAAACATATAGGCATCCTCCTGAATATTAACCTTCATCAGGTGATGAAAGGAGACAGAGACAGAGACCCTCATTGGAGCACCGGACAGAAATCTCAAGGTACACATCAGGAGCAGAAGGAGAGAGAGCACGAGCAAGGAACTCAGGACCACGAGGGGTGCACCCACACACTGAGACAATGGGGATGTTCTATAGGGAACTCACCAAGGCCAGCTGGCCTGGGTCTGAAAAAGCCTGGGATAAAACCGGACTCGCTGAACATAGTGGACAATGGAGGACTACTGAGAACCCAAGAACAATGGCAATGGGTTTTTGATCCTACTGCACGTACTGGCTTTGTGGGAGCCTAGGCAGTTTGGATGCTCACCTTACTAGACCTGGATGGAGGTGGGTGGTCCTTGGACTTCCCACAGGGCAGGGAACCCTGATTGCTCTTTGAGCTGACAAGGGAGGGGGACTTGATTGGGGGAGGGGGAGGGAAATGGGAGGCAGTGGCGGGGAAGAGACAGAAAACTTTAATATAAATAAAAATTATGACAGAAGAGAGACAATGAAGATTATATGTAGTGCATGATCCTGGCAGTGCATTCTGAACAAGGGAAAAAATTAGTTACCAAGGACATTGTTGGAAATGAAGGCTAGAATAAAAATGAGGGTGACATGTACAATAACAGAAGCCTGGCAGGGGCCTAAGGGGCGTGTGAGCCAAGTCTCAGCTCAGAAGCAAACTCCATAGCCTAAGGCTATGGCATCCTGCCCTCCAAAGCCGTGGAGCCCAAGACCTTCATTTCCTGTCTCTCTCTCTCTCTCTCTCTCTCTCTCTCTCTCTCTTGATCTGATGCTGTCATTGCAAAGGTCTTCTGGTCTGGCCTGTCACAGCAGCCCCTTGTACCTACTTCTGTCTACTCTTCTATTCCTGTGAAGAGACGCCATGACCAAGGCAACTTATAAAAGAAAGCATTTAATTGGAAGCTTGGCTGCAGTTTCAGAGGGTTAGACCATTACCATGGTGGGGAGCATGACAACATGCATGTCCAACTGGAGAATTAGTAGAGAGTTCAATACCCAGATCCACAGGCAGCAGAGACAGACAGTGAGAGACGGGGCCTGACTGGGGCTTCTGGAAATTTCAAAGCCCACCCCCAGTGACACGGGTCCTCCAACAACGTCACACTTCACCTGCTCCTTCTCAAGGAGTAGTGCTCCTTTATGACTAAGCATTCAAACACATGACCCTATGGGGGCCGTCCTTACTCAAACCACCAAAGCCCTTTGAATTTGCCATACTTAAATGAATCACATGGCAGAAAGTAGCTTGTTTCTTAGGTTTTCTGCATTTGGGGTTTTGTCATTGTTGTTGTTGCTGTTGTTGTTGCCAGAATGGAACACAAAAGGCCTGCGGGGCCGTTCCTGGGAGAGTCCTTTTTCCACTCTGAAACCTCGGGAGTCACCACACTTCTGTTGACATTTTGGTCTTCCATGTCCCCACCAGGATGGCCCACTAAGCTGTACTTAAGGCACTACAGGGATTCTCTAGCCTACAGCTCCAAACTCCTCTACAACTCCCATACTCAGTTCCAAAACCAGTAGGAGCCACTATGGCCACTCTCAGTCCCAGGTTTTTTTTATATTATTATTATTAATAGTTACATTTCTCATGGCTGTCATCAAATACCCCACAAAGAGTAATTTAAAGGCATACCGGGTCAAACGTTTTGGCTCACAGTTTGAAAGGATCCAGTCCCTCATGGTAGAGAAGGCATGGTTCATAGCGGCAGGAGCACGTGATTGGGACTGCTTATACTTTGGTGGGCTAGTAACCCGAGAAAGGGAATACCAACCCTGTCTGTGATATTTTTGAACTTTAATTTTTAAAAAGTATTTGCCGTGCCTGGAGAGATTTGGTACAGTGGTTAAACGCCCTGGCAGCTCTTCCAGAGGACCTAGATTTGATTCTCAGCACCCACAAGGCAGCTTGCACCCATCTTTATGTAACTCAGGTTCCAGGGGATCTGATGCCCTCTTATGACTTCCATGGGCTCCAGGCACACGTGCGATGCACAGACATACATACAGACTAACCACCCCCCCCCCCCCCCCCCGAACTCTTAGAGACCAGCTTCCTTCTCCTCCACACTTTGAACCTGATGTATACACTTCCAGGGTCTTCTGTGTCCTAGCCACAGGGAGCCAGGGAGAGTGAGACTGGGAACACAGGAGTGTCCTCAGCACTGGCCACTGCAGATGGTGCTTAGGAAAGTCTGTGCTGGGCACAGCCACGGCTACCATAACTGGCCGTTCAAGGTACCTAGTGGGGGAAGGACTGAGAGATGGCTCAGTGGTTTGAGGGACTTGTTGCTCTTACAGAGGACCTGGGTTAGATTCCTAGCACCCATGTGGTAGCTTACAACTGTCCATACTCTACTTCCAGGGAATCCAGTGCCCTCTAGTGACCTCCACAGATGCTGGACATGCATGTGGTATACAGACATGTATGCGGGCAAAACGTTTGCACAGATCAAAAAAAAATCTTAAAAAATTAAAGCAAAAGTACGCATTGGTGTACTATGACAAATTTTACTTAACAAACGGAGTCATTTTCAGCTTTACAGAGAGCTACCATACTAACACACAGAAATGCCAACACCCTTCCCATTGACTTTGGAGACATAAATATATGTATGTATTCAGCCCATTAGAAAAGCCAGACCTATAAGGCGCCATTCTGAGAAGTTCTGCCATTTTCTAACCAGCAGAGGCTGGGGGACACCGCGTCTGTCCTATATCTCAAGGAAAATGAGACCCGAAGCCACTGAGACCTACAAAGTCTGGGGGCTCCTTCAAAGACACCACAGCCCACACCAACTCTTTTTTCTTTTATTATTATCACATTTTGATCTGCATCAAGAATTTAAAAATTAAGCCCAGCATGGTGGCACATGCCTTTAATCCCATCACAAATCAGGAGGCAGAGGCGTGCAGACCGCTCTGAGTTCCAGAGCCAGTTCAAGGACATCCAAAACTACACAGAGAAACCCTGTCTCAGGGGGTAAAAAAAATTTAGGAGCCGGACATTGTGGCCCACGCCTTTAATAAGAGCACTCGGGAAGCAGAGGCCTGTGGATCTCTGAGTTTGAGGCCATCCTGGTCTACAGAACAAGTTCCAGGACAGCTTGGGCTACACAGAGAAACCCTGTCTCAAAAACAAAAGCAAAAATTATTTAAAACACAATCACTCCCAAGAATCTTTTTTTTTTTTTTTTTTGGATACTGGAATTTCAGTGTCTGGGATGCAGGTTTGGGGGGTAATTGTTGTACCCCTCTCAGTCCCTACCATCTGTTCAGCAGGCAGCATTTCCCAAAGGTTGGGGTCAGCCCTCCCTTGGGAACTCTACCTGGGCAAGAGAGGCACTCTGATGACCCAGCAGATCAAAGATAAAGCCCTAAGTGTTTACAGTATCAGCTTTCCCTCCCTAGGGGAAGGCTGTATCTCTCTGTGGCTGTGTGTCTTTGTGAACAACTGGCCCTGTTGGCACCTCGAGGCCCAGGAACCCAGCTGCTGCCCCAGCCCAGCCTGAAAGGAGCAAGGCTGCAGGACAGGAGGCCCTTCCCGAGAACAAAACTATCTGCCTATCTTTGAAGGTCAGCAGCCCGGCCCTCACACCTGCCAGGTGGGGCCTTCTCTATAGAGCTAGCATCTTTGTCCACCTAGTTCAGCTCCAGGCAAGCGCGAGAGACCCTCCTGTCAGGCTCCTGGCTGTTCACAGCACAGCTTTCTGAGAAATTTGCAAGGAGAAGATAGCACTGGGGACCTGGGGTGGGGCTCTGGGGTTGATATCAAGGCCCCAAGTTTTATCTCCCGCACTGAAAATCAAATTGAATCAAAACAACAACAAAAAGCAGATAATTAAACAATAATAGTCGTGCAACCTCAGGGTTGTTCCCCAGGCCTAAGGTGGTGAGGAGGAGCAGAATGTGGGTGTGGTTGAAGCTTGGCACTCTGCTCCTTAGGCCTACTTCCGTACCGACAAATATGACCATGACTTCTCTGCTCTGTTCTCCTTACCAGCATTAGACTGGAACAGCTCCTATTTCAGGGACCGGTAGGAGGAGTAAATAAATAATATTTTAAAATCACAGTGCAGAACTGGCGTGTAATGAATTTCAGCCGACCCCTCCTCCACGGAAGAAGAGATAGAGAGGCAGGTGCAGTGGCTCCTGGAATCCCCACTCTCTGGAAGCTGAGGCAGGAAGATGATATGGATCCTAACGTTTGAGATCAAGCCAAGTGGTGGTGGTGCACACCTTTGATCCCAGCACTCAGGAGGCAGAGCAAGGCAGACTCCTGAGTTCGAGGGCAGCCAGGTCTACACTGAGCTCCAGGACAGCTAGAGCTAGCTACACAGAGGAAAAGAAAAGACATTTGAGATCAGCCTGGGTAGCATAACCTGTCTGTATGGTAGTGCACACTTTCAACCCCAGCTCTGTCTCAAGTGGCAGAGACAATCAATGCCAGCCTGGTCTACAGGGGAACCAAGGCTACATGGTGAGATCCTGTGATCCTGTCTCAAACAACAAAAGAGCTTACAGTGTTGATAAGGCTGAAAAGAACCCCATGAAATGACACTAGCAAAAAACTAACCACCCCAAACTTCAACGGCACCTGTGAGTATATGTTGGTCCTCCCGCTGTTTCTCGTGCCCTGCTACCTGTCCAGTCTTCTGCCCTTTATCATTTACTGGAGTCACCCCCCTCCTCCCCCCCCCCCCCCCCCCGACACCCATCTGCCACTCGGCTACACTCTCCAGACTTGCTTTTATGGCCTTGAACCCTCCTAGCTGTTCCCGTCTCGTCTTTTCTGCCCTTTCTGCTCAGGCAAGTGGGTTCTTTCCAAGCCCAGCCTGAGCATGTTGTAAGAACTGACTAGAGGTACAAGTGTCTCCCTGCGGAAGCTCCTGGACAGGGCTACCAGCCTAGACACCTCCCCCAACCTTGTTTCTTTGGGTGGCTCTTCCCTCTGGGAGGAATACATTCTCCTACCTTGCAGGAGAATCTCAATTTGTGACCAGCTGTGCTTTCTCTGTGTTATTTAGTTAGAAATAAAGAATTTGTGCCTTTACGAGGCCAGTTTGAAACAGCCACCCTACAGGAACATGTTCTAGATGGAGTCAGATCTAGGGCCTGGAAGCCATTTCGGAAACAGAAACCAGGGATGCCAGAGGCCTTGAAAGTGGAGATAAAGTAACTCACTTGGGGGACATCTAGCACCTACTTGAAGAGTAGAAATGCTAAAAATGCCAGAACGCTTGCACGGTAATCTCAATAGTAGTTAAATACAGATTTAAATAATAAGCTTGATTATAAGCAAAATAGTCCCAGGAGACAGAACAAAAGAAAATCTAGAGAGATATACCTGAGACACTTGGAGTTTTGCCTGCATCTGTGTCTTGTAGAACTGAGACTTGACGGGGGCCTAACCCGTGCGAGGCAAGTACTCTAGCTCCGAGTTTTGTCTCCAGCTCTTTTTGCTTTTTACCCTTTGGAACAGGGTCTTGTTAAGTAGCCGAGGCAAGCTTTGAACCTTTGATCCGGGCGTGAGCCACCAGGCCCAGCTGGGAGTTCCCTTTTTAAGCTATCTCACTATATTTTATAAAAAATATCGAAGTCCTCCCATTGATGGCTGTTGTTTGCTGGTGCATAGATCATTCATTGTAAACACATTCTTGACAGATCTTGAGTCTGCACCTCCAGGCAGACACCTCCACTCAGGTTGACAAACAGTCGCTTCTTTCCATGAAAGGGGAAAGCTCCACAGGTGTGTTTCACACAAGGTCACAAAACCAGCAGAGCAGCCCCGGGCTGGGTGGGTCCCGAGCTGGCTGGGTCCTCTACCTCCAGACCACTTCTAAGGGAATAATGCAATTGTGAAGGGCTAAGAAGCCATAAATAGAACAAAGGGAGGAAAAGAAAAATCAATAGCAATAGAGAGAAAGAGCTTTGCGGTGGTTGACATCAGAATCTTGTTCGGCCAAGGCAACATGAGGCTGTGTGGCCGGGCCCTTACATCCCAGGCCTTGCTCCTAGCATAGATTGAGTTCAATGAACAGTACTCTCCCAAAACACTTTCAGGCAGGTCCTAGGATCTACCTTCCGCTTGTGGGGAACGGAGGGTCGGGAGAGATTACATAACTTGCACGCAAGCACATTATATATAAATAAAAACACGGAGATTTAAACCCAGAGTCCTGATCTCTTCCTGCCCCCACCCCCCAGCTGCATAATCCCAAAGGGTGCTCCCTGAATGTGAGCTGAATGGGCTTTGGAGCAGGGAGGACCACTCTACCTGTGCTCCTGAAACTGGTTCCCCAAGGCTGACTTACCTGGGAAACAGCCCCTGGGGAAACTTGACTCCCTTCTCTCCTGACCCAGTGCAGACTGATGCCTATCTCTGCCCAGTTGCTGTGGCCTCCACAGAGCCTTGAAAAAGGTCCACCTCTCCTCTCCTTGGGATTTTCTCATAAGCAGCTCGCAGGGGACACTCCCACACACCAGGAAATGACAGCCTTGGGGCTCCTGATGAGTTCTCCCCAGAGAAGATAGGGACTCCCCTTATTGCTCCATACTCTGAGCCCCGGGGACCCGGGATCGCCCTATCCTTCCCTCCCGCTCTGGAGCGTTTTCATTGGGTACTATAAGAGAACTCGATAAATCAAAGTGGTTTCCCCAGCAACAGCAGGAGAAGCAGGTTTACTTATGCCAGGTAAATAATGCATGAGCCAAAGCTGAGAAATACAGCAACCAAGTTCATGTTACGAACAGGTTCACTGAACTGCCCAGCTGTGCCTCTGAGCTGCAGTCCCAGGGGGTTAAGGTTGCAGCTCCCCACCGGCCTCTCCTTTCCAAAGGAATCCTGTCGGTATGCAGGGGTTTTGTTTGATTAGTTTTTGCTTTGTTTTGTTTTTGAGCCTCCTCTTCCTCCCCTTCCTCCTCTCCTTCTGCTCCTCTTCCTCTTCTTCCTCCCGTCCTCCTCGTTTCCCTTCCCCTTCTCCTCCTTTTCTGGTCTCTCTGCCCGCGCATCTAGCCGGCAAATCCAGCCATCCCTCTGTGAAGCCCATGGGTCTCGGCGCCCATCTATGCGGCTTCTCCCAGCCATTGCACACCACGTGATGAAAGGCTGTTTGGGTTTTTTGTTTGTTTGTTTGTTTGTTTTGTTTGTTTGTTTGTTTGTTTTTTGCGAAGTCAGGGAACGAAGCAGAGACCCGCACCAGCCGGCTCCCTCGTCTACCAGAAAACGGTTCACTTCCAAATCCATTAGGTAGACCTGACAGGCCAGCCAGGTCTCTGCGCTCCCCGGCAAGATGGGCCTTGCCAAAAAGAAATGTGAACTGAACCAAACTGTGCGAGAACAACCTGCGATAAAGCCTGTTGGCTCCTCCCTCACCCCTGGGAAAACCGATACAGAGTCAACATCTCCCAACCTCCCAGGAGGGGTTCACGCTCTGATCTGCACTTAAAAGTATTAGGTCCTTTTCCTTTTGGTTTTGTAAATAGCAGATTATAGTATAAAATAGAAAAATCTTTTCAAACGGCAGAGTCCCAGTTTGACACACTCTCCCTACCCCACCCTGAAGAGAATCATTTATTTCCGGAACTGAAAACGCTTCGATATAAAGAGAAGCTGGGACAGTAATTGTAAAAAAACTGGAAGGTTTAACCAATCTCTTCTCTCTCTCTCTCTCTCTCTCTCTCTCTCTCTCTCTCTCTCTCTCTCTCTCTGTGTGTGTGTGTGTGTGTGTGTGTGTGTGTGTGTGTGTGTGTGTGAAGATTTAGTCCCTGCCCTCAAAAGGCTTGCAATCTTATAGGCTGCCCCAGGAGAGTCACAATTCCCCAACAGTCCTTTCTCTTCAAAGGAATCCTTTCTGGGTCTTTCAGGCTCTTTTGTTGTTTGTTTTGTTTTGGAGCTAGGTCTCTAAAGCTGAGTGAGATGAAACCCTTCCAGTGCTCTAACCTTCCCCCAACACCCCCCCCCCCACACACACACACATCTCAGCAGGGGCAAAGAGAGCCTCTGTTTACCCTGCCCCTCTCATGGCCCTGCCACTGAGATGAGTAGGAGAATAAGGAGGAGGAGGGAGAACAGCAAACACTATAGGCAAGATTAAGAAGTGAAGCCAGGCATGATGGTGTGCACCTGTAATCCAGCTCTCAAAAGCCTGAGGCAGGAGAATCAAGAAGCAAGGTTAGCCTGTGAGCAACACAAGACTGAGTCTCAGGGAGAGGGGAGAGGGAGAAGGGAGAGAGGAGGGGAGAGGAGGGGAGAGGAGGGGAAAGGAGGGGAGGAGAAGAGAGTAGAGAAGGGAGAAGAAAAGGAGAGGGGAGAGGGGAAGGGAGGGGAGGGAAGAGGAGAAGGGAAAGGAGGAGGGGGAAAGGAGAGGGGAAGAGAGGGGAGAGGAGAAAAGAGAAGGGAAGGGAGGGGAAAGGAGAGGGGAGGACAAGAGAAAGAGGAGGGGTGGGAAGGGGAGGGAAGAGGGGAGGGGAGGAAAGAGGAGAGGGGAGAGGAGGAGGGAAAAGGGGAAGAGAGGAAAGAGGAGAGGGGAAAGGAGGAGGGAAAGGGGAGGAGAGGAGGAGGGAAGAGGGGAGAGGAAAAGAGGGGAGAGGAGGAAGGGAGAGGGAGGGGAGAAGAGGGGAGGGGAGGGCAGGGATGTTAGGTAATGGTCACCATTTGTCATGATATCCTAACACAGTGACAATGCACAAAACGTCAGAGGGCTAAGGAACAATGATCTACACACTGCTCCTCTGAAAGCCTCCCCGGGTAGAAAGGAAATAAGTCACACTGACAACAGAGTGGTCTGTGACTGCGCAATGAGGCGGGTCTACATGAGTGGTGAGTGAATATCCTAGCAACCTAGTTGGTCTGTAGAAATTACAGTGACCTGAAAATTGACCGGCCAGATCTGTCAGAAAAAGTATGGGGAGGGGAGCCAATAGCAAACGCAAACAGAGTGGATGAACCCTCCTGACCCTGGAGTCAGAGAGATGGCTCGGTGGATTAAAGCTCTTTTCTCACCTGAGTTCAATACCTGGGACCTGCACAAAGATGGAAGGAGGGAATTGACTCTGCAAAGTTGTCCTCTGACCTCTACATGGGCACCATGGCATGTGGGCATGCACGCGCGCGCACACAC
Organism: Microtus oregoni; assembly: GCF_018167655.1. NCBI lineage: Eukaryota > Metazoa > Chordata > Mammalia > Rodentia > Cricetidae > Microtus > Microtus oregoni. The sequence continues at coordinate 8,927,031 of NW_024543083.1, read as the reverse complement.
ACACACACACACACACCATATACACAATAATAATAAAACTTTAAGGGGGCTGGAGAGATGGCTCAGTGGTTAAGAGCATTGCCTGTTCTTCCAAAGGTCCTGAGTTCAATTCCCAGCAACCACATGGTGGCTCACAACCATCTGTAATGAGGTCTGGTGCCCTCTTCTGGCCTGCAGACATACACACAGACAGAATATTGTATACATAATAAATAAATAAAATATTTAAAAAAAACTTTAAAATACCTAAAGCATCTTAGATACAATCATGACTAAAGAAATTGCTAGTGCCAGGAGGTGGTGGTGCAAGCCTTTAATCCCAGCACTCAGGAGGCAGAGGCAGGTGGGTCTCTGTGAGTTCAAGGCCAGCCTGGTCTACAAGAGCTAGTTCCAGGACAGGCTCTAAAACTACAGGAAAACCCTGTTTCAAAAAAAAAACAAAAAGGAAGGAAGGAAGGAAGGAAGGAAGGAAGGAATTGCTGTGATCTAAGAATGTGAAGTGCCTGGTCAAGACTGAACATTCCTTTGGTTGCCTTGGGATCATCTGCTCACTACTCCACATTTTAACTCCTGAGAGATGAAAACTTGCACAATTAACCACAGAACGGAAGTTGTAATCAGAGGCCAGGCCACCCTGTCAGCTGCAGACCATACCAGACTACACAGCGGTAGTCAGGCCACATCTGGTGTAATAGGATAGGACAAACTGAAGAACGCTTTGGGAAACAGCCACCCCAGAATGTCCTGGGACTGAGCTGTGGCCGCAGATCAACCCATCCTGTCTAACCAAGCAAATCGTCTGTCCGGAAAGAATGATTTCCGTTGAGGTTATTGACCAAGTCACAGACATCAGCCCACCTGCTTACAAAATAGTCGGGTGTGGGAGAGCACACCTATAATCCAGCACTCAGAAGGCTGAGGCAGGAGGATCGCTGTGAGCTCAAGGCCAGCCTGAGCTATATAGTAAGACCCTGCCTCAAGGTACAAATACACCTGGCTGGGTTGTGGTTCAACTAGTTGAGTGCTTGCCTAGCATGTAGGAGGGTTAACTCCTGACACTGAATGAAACCGGGTGTGATAATCTTGGGTGATGGTGGGAAGCAGGAGGATCAGAAACTCAAGGTCATCCTGGGGGTCAATAGACTATCTCAGGGGGCTGGAGAGATGGCTCAGAGGTTAAGAGCACTGACTGCTCTTCCAGAGGTCCTGAGTTCAATTCCCAGCAACCACATGGTGGCTTACAGCCATCTATAATGAGACCTGGCGCCCCCTTCTGGCTTGCAGGTACATGTGGAAGGAATGCTATACACATAATATAATAAATAAATAAATAAAAAATAAATAAATAAATATTTTTTAAAAAAGAGACTATCTCAAAATAGCAATAATAGCAACTCCCCTCCGCCCAAAAAATGTCTGACACAATACAGCCCTGGCAGGATAATGCTAGAACAACCATGAAACCTGAAGAAGACCTGGGTTGAAAGCCCCTGTCCCTCTCCAGCATCTCAAGATATATTGCTCAGGCTTGGGGACCTAGTATGATTTGGCATCAATTCAAAAGACTGGATGTTCAAAATTCAAAATTGTCTAGATGTGGACATCTAGACAATTGCCCTATCAGTGTGACATCCTGACCCAAAGGCACATTATTGCCCAGCTACAGGACAATTACAGTAAGCTATGCACGTTCAATAACGTCTTAGACCTTCACCGGCACTTAGGACTTGCAAAACACTCCAGGAACGCGTGGTATACCTTCATTCACAGACCATCTGCTCAGTATGCAGACTCAGCCCGCAACACCTCCCCAAGAGCAAGACAGAAAGTTTTTTTTTTTAAAAAAATGCATTTGCACCTTTTATATTTGTTTGTTTTGTTTTTCGAGACAGGGTTTCTCTGCGCAGCCCTGGCTCTCCTGGAACTCACTTTGTAGACAAGGATAGCCTCAACTCAGAGATCCACCTGCCTCTGCCTCCCAAGTGCTAAGATTAAAGGTGTGTGCCATCCCTGCCTGTTTGCACCTTTTATTGAACTTACATGCCTCCCATTTTGCCCTGTCCTCCCCCCCCCTCCAAAAATGATGGGACTTTGAGAAATATATAGGCAGTGGCAGTGCATGCCTTTAATTCCAGCACTTGGCTGGTAGAGGCAGGGGAACTTCTGAGTGCAAGGCCAGCCTGGTCCACAAAGTCAGTTCCAAAATAGCCAGGGCTACAGAGAAACACAACACAAAACAAAAAACAAAGGAAACTGAAGTGTAACTGCACAGTCTTCTACCTGAGGTTGTTTGGCAGTGTTGGCTCTGTGGCAGCGCCTGTCTCACCAACAGCTGTAGCCATACCGGGACATCCATCCCCTCCAGATGATGTCCTCCCTGCCTGTCCCAGCTTGCTGCACTGTTTCCCTCATGGCTGAGAGGAAAACTGGAGAACATTTAGGGTGCTAGTGTGCTAGACAGTTCACTTCTGTTAATATCATATGACATGAGCAGTCTGGAACGGGCGTGCTGTCAAATGCCTGTAATCCTAGCACTCGAGAGGCTGAGGCAGGAGAATTACTGAGAGACTAAGGCCAGCCTGAGCTACACAGTATCAGGCAACAGGATGAATCTGAGAGTTGAGAAACTAACCCTGCCCCAAGCCCTACCCTGCCATACTACCGAGGCCATGCTCATCCCCCCCCCCCCAAGGAGCTGGGCCTCGGGCTGACTCACCTGACCACAGCCTCTGACCTCTCCACAAACGGCAGGGAGTCAGGGATGTCTGGGAGCACCAGCTGACCTGGCTACAGGATGGCCTCATAGAACCCTGACGTTTGTGTGGGACCTGAGTCAGGGCTGTGGGGAAAACAGAACACAGGAGAGAGGCCAGTGGCCAGCAAAACAGAGCCTGTGGGACTTGGGTAGAGCCCACAAAGGAGCTTGATCCTAGAGCAGAGACAGAAGGCCCCCCACAAGAACATCTTCAGCTAAGACTCAGGGACAGGTTGGGGTGCAGCTGTCTAGCATGGCTGCCTAACAAGTGCAAGGCCCTGGGTTCCATCTCCAGCGCTGCAAAGTAGAAAAAAACCAAAAAGCTGGGAATGACCTGGGTGTGGACTGTGGCCCAAGCCTCCGGTCCGAGCCAGACCCTCCTCCAGGGGATTTCATTCCACTTCCCCCATGCCTGGCTCATCTTCCAGTTTTTCCAGAATTCTTTTCTGCTCTTAAAATACCAAGAGCTCCAATTTAGCTGTACTGACCACTGCCTAGGCTCCTCCCCACCTAGACTTCTCTGTCCAGAAAGGAAACCAAAGGACACCCAGCTGAGGCCCCAGTTGGCCAGCCCCAACTGCTATTGCCACCAACTTGACTGCAGGGGAAGTCTGGGGTGTGGAGGGAGGAGAAGGGCTCCTTCTTGTCTTGCCCCTCCCCTAAACATCTCTAACTACAGTCCAGAGCCAGTCCCACCTCCTAATTTAGCATTGCCTCAGGGGCTCCAAGAGACCCTCCTTGGTTTATAGCACTGTGAGGACTCCAGGCTACAACTCCAAGCTCCTAAAGGCTCTGCGGGGCAGACAGTATTTCCTTTCCTGGTCAGAAAACGGAGGTGCAGAATGATTAGGTACATAAGCTAGACAGTGGCTGTCGTAGGGAAAAGCCGAGCCGCAGTGATCCTGGTCACACGTCCCAGCTCTGAGAGGAGAACTCTACAACATAACTGGACCTATCGACTGTGTATCTCTCCACGGTCCCCAGTTGTCAGGAGAAGCCTGTGTCCTTTTCAGGTGCCATTTACATCTTTGGAAACCGAGGCACACACTATTCTCCCTATTCTTGACTTACAACAGGACCATGGATGTTCATGACAGCAGCCTTGGAAATCTGGTCTTGTCTATAACAAGCCTGGGGACACCAAACATGCTTAAAGTCACTAAAGTCACTGGAGCTTCTGAGAGGACATGAAGGGACAGCCCTGTGCCCTAACCTTGCCTCATGAGCCCAGGCACCTCTCCTCCTCTCAGGGTTTCCTCTGACAGAGGCTTGAGTTGTACTTCGGGGCCTCTGAGACCTCAGCCATTTAATGGAATGCAAATTGGGATCTGCTTCCATAAAGATGTATAATGCATGGACTCTATTCGATTCACTTGAGAGCTCATCATCCATCACCTCGGCAGAGCCTGCGCCACCTCAGGCCTGTGTCAGCAGTTTCTTGCCATTTGGTGTCTGCTGCCAAATTCTTCTCCTTGGGCCGTGGGGTCTAGGAGACACCAAACGTTTTGAGCATGGTTGGCCCTGCCCCTGGTATTAGAAGACTGAACCATGATGAAGAGGGCAGGGAGTGACCTTCTTCATGGAGCTGTCTTCGGTAGGAGCTGAAGTGCCATGACCTCTTGGCCATATGTCCAAGTGCCCACTGGACTGCAAAGGACTCATTGGTGTTTAAAGGGATAACTTTAGACGGGAGAGAGGAGAGAAAGTTCTCCCCACCCCAGGATCCAGTCCTGACTCTCCACCCAGAATTAGGCTGGAGAACTTTTGGTTTGGTTTGGTTTTCAAGATAGGGTTTCTCTGTGTAGCCCTGACTGTCCTGGAACCTGCTCTGTAGACCAGGCTGGCCTCCAATTCAGAGATGCCCTGCCTCTTTCTCCTGAGTGCTGGGATTAAAGGTATGTGCCACCATTACCCGGCCATCTTTCTTATCTCCTGTATAGGCACTTGCACACACTCATACCCTGGCACACCCACACATACACAAGCAGCCATGACTCTATTCCTCTGCACAGACTCAGCTTTTACTCACATACACAAACCATACACCTACACTCACACACACACACACATACATACACGTAACACTACAACACACAAGACACGTGGGTGTATATAGAACTCACATACATACACACTGACATCCGTTATCATCTTCACACAATATACAACTCCATATCACACCCACACACATTCAGAAAGATTCACGTCCCAATATTACCTCACAGGCCACAGACAGACTGGGGCTGTAAGCTCCCAGAGTCGCTAGGATACAGACTGTGTAGGCGTTTCGGATCTGTGATAGACAAGTTCCCAAGCTCCGTGGGAGCAGCAGTGATTGAAGAGGTGGGAGCTGTGTTCCCTTCTAAAGAATCTTTCCATCAATGGAAAGGGGGCTGGGCAAGAAAGGACGAGAAACTCAAGAAGAAGACTCAGTCAGGAGTCGGAGATATGACACCTGCCAGGCAAAGATGGAAGGCTCCAGCCTTTGAAGACCGAGGAGCCCATATGCTCACCCCTGTGGACTGGACAGACATACACTAAAGCTAGGATCGAGCTGAGGGGAAGGAGATCCAGGCTTGCTTGCCCTGTAAAAATCCCAAGCCAATTCACAAAATATAACTTACAGTCCGGGGCAGAGTACAGCCTACCAGACAAGGCTTTTAAACTAACTCACCAGTCTGGCAGCCAAAACGGCAAAGCTACCAAGGCTGCAGGGACCAGGTTCCCAGAAAGGAGGAGCAAGCAGATGGACAGAGCTGAGATCAAACAGTAAGGCAAGAAGAGCCCAGCTTCAAGACCTGCGTGTTGAGGGCCTGATCCCTGAGCTTCAGTGAATGAGGAGCCTGTTTTGCAGCTCATACTTGCCTCCTCTGAAGGGGAAAAAGATCTGTGGTTATCATTCAGAGACTCATGTAGGTTCATTTCTTCTAGGAAGTCACCCATGATGTCGCCTCCTTAGAGCCCAGCCTGTTTGTTACCTTTTGAAGGTTTATCCGTTCCTTTTTATAGGCGTTCTGTCTCCATGGATGTCTACACACCAGAACATAGCATCAACTCCTAGGGAACTATAGTTAGAGAGGGTTGGAAGCCGCCGTGTAGGTGCCGGGAACTGAACTCAGGACCTCTGTGAGAGTGGCCAGTGCTCCTTAACCACTGAACCATCTCTCCAGTCCAAGACCTTGAGTTTGTGACCTCAGACTTTTAAAAACAGCAGAGGGTGTTTTCAGAAGAACTCGTCGACAAGAGTAGCATCCCTGTACACCAGAGCAAGTCACGTATGCTTAGCATTACTTTCAAGCCATGTGGAGTGAACGGCATGCTGTGACACAGAGGGTCGAAAGGGTTCCCGGGGGACTGACCAGATACCTAGCAACAGCTTCAGGGACGAAGTAGGATGTGAATGGTGCTGGGAAATAGGGGTCACTTCCCACACGTCTTTATTCCTTGCCATGCTGGGTGTAGACCGAGGCCTTCATTTCCCATTTATCTGTTATCTTGTCCATTCACACAGCCTGTCCACTTGTTTTCTTCTGTGTTCATTGATGACACGTCTAAAAGCCTCCCCTGGGAAAAGAGGGGTCTATAGGTCTATATCCAGCCCACTCCGAACCCCGAGCTCCTGTCATTTTCAGGGAAGGTTGGAAGGACTCCCCAGTAGCCCTTTGACTGCCGTACTCCATTGGCCAGAGTGCAGTAACAAAATGCATCTGAACTGTAGAACCAGGGCCTCTGAGATGTGACTCGGTGTCCCCCTCTCATACCCAGGCGGCTAGAGATAGTAAATGGCGAGGGAAAGTCCTAACGATGACCCAGGGAGAATGAATTAGAAGCGTTCTTTCTGCTTGCTGTGGCCCACTCAGAAGGCGGAGGTGGTAAACCTTCAACTCAAGCCCAGCTTGAGCTACAGGATGGGACCCTGCCTCAGAACACCACCCCCAGCAAAACCCAAAGGGCAAGTTTTTTGCTTTGTTTTGTTTTTGTCTTCTGCATGGCCTGGTAGTGGGTAACCCTAACCCGTGCTGCAGTCCGTCAGCCATGTGACCCAGGTGAACACCAACATGACAAGTCTCGCTGATGCCGGGGCCTCACTTTTCTTCCTCCCCCGCCCCTTTTTTTAGACAAGGTCTCATTTTTGCCCTCAGTTGGCATGGAACTCACTATGCAACCCAGGCTAGTCTTGAACTCATGGCAATCTTTCTGCCTCAGCTTCCCAAGTGCTAGGATTACAGATACGTGCCACTATGCCTGGCTATTTCTAAACATATAAACAAATACTGTGTGTGTGTGTGTGTGCAGGGTCTCATGTAACTCAGACTGGCTTCAAACCTGCTGCTTAGCCAAAGACAGTGTGTGCCATCACTGATGTTTTATGTGTTGCTAGGAATCAAACTCAGAGCTTCATGCATGCAAGGTAAGCAGTCTAAGAATTCAGTTAGATTCCCAGCCTCAAAAAATTAGTGTGTGTGTGTGTGTGTGTGTGTGTGTGTGTGTGTGCGCGCGTGCGCGCGCACATGCAAACAAATGCATGTAGAAGCTAGAGGTGGATGCTGGGCATTTACCCCAATCATTTTCTCCATCTTGGTTTTTTTTTTCATTCTTGTGGCTTTTATTTTTCAGTTTTATTTTTACGTGCACGAGTGTTTTGCCTGCATGTATGTATGTGTACCATGTGTGTGCATGGGGCCCGTGAAGGCCAGAAGAGAGTGACTGATGCCCAGGAGCGGGAGTTACGGATGGTTGTGAGGTACCATGTGGGTGCTGGGAACCCCGGTCTTCCGCAAGAGCAGCCAGTGTTCCTTACTACAGCGCCATCTCTCCAGTTCCTTTGTGTCTTTCACACAGGGTGCTCGCTGAACTTGGGTCCACCAGTTGTTTAGACTAGTCAACGACCCCCTGGAACTGCCTGTCTCCAGCATCGCACCCCAGCATCGGATGGGGTGTCAGACAGAAGGCCACATTCTGCTCTCTAGAGGTGCAGTGTTTCCAAACTCAGGTCCACAAGCTTGCTCAGCAAGCACTTTTCTCCTGAACCATTTCTCCAGGACATGGGAAACAAACAAACAAAAAAAATGTTTGTTTGAGAAAAAGTGTTGTGCGAGGACTGGAGAAATGGCTCAGTGGTAGCTGGGCTTGTTGTAGAACCATGAGAGCTGTGGTTTAGATCCCAGCATCTACTTAACAAGCCAGGTGTCCCCAATACACCTGTAATTCCAGTTCCCAGAGATTCAACACCCTCTTCTGACCTCCCAGAGTTAGTTCTTTCTCTCTCTCTCTCTCTCTCTCTCTCTCTCTCTCTCTCTCTCGCAAACGCGCGCGCGCGCATACACACACACACACAGAGCTAAATACACTTTTTTTTTTTTTTTTCAACTCCATGGGTTTCAAAACAGAAAACCACTCTGGCAAAACTGCTTGTTGTTGACGTTAATAGCAGACTCCCCACCCAGTGGTCATCCTGTCTTGCATGTGGCTACTCCATGAAAGATGTCTGTGCTTTTCTTGGTTCTAACAGTTTAGCCAGCATTTCTTACTGTTGACTACTGTTGGCAGTTTGGATTTGGTTTTTTTTGAGACTGGATCTCTTGTTCTCCAGGCTGGCCTTGAACTCCTAACTCTCCTGTTCTACCTCCTGATTGCTGGAATTTCAGGTGTGCACCATCAGCCTCCACTTGGTGTTGGTTTAAAAAGAACTGGGGTCAGGTTTGACCCTCCTGTGGCATTCACAGGGGATTACTTTCAGAATGGCAAGACCTGAAGGTTTTGTGTATTTAGTTATATTTCCATAAAAACTGTCCACACTCATACCTTCTTATATTCTTTTTGTTTGTTTTGTTTTGTTTTGTTTTTTTGTTTTTCAAGACAGCGTTCCTCTGTGTAGCCTTGGCTGTTCTGGAACCGTGGAGCCCATAGATCTGAGACTACTCTGTCGTCTGGGCTAGGGAGAATGGGCCACCACCTCCCCTCTGCCATAAAAAGTCCTGTGTCAGGAACAGCTGAGGGGCCAGTGTAGGAAAAGCTGAGCTTGGAGTGAGTGTGTCATGTGTTCAGAAAACAAGCCCTAGCATCCTGGCTCTGCCTGGCTGGGATGATGCTTCTCCTAGCTCTGCCTTTTTCTGCTACCCTCCAGGGAAGCAGAGCTGAAGAAGGGGAGAGCACTGGCTGGAGAGCAGATATTCCAGATGCTAATTCTCTGCTCACATCTACCAGAGCCAATCCAAGAACCGGGTCCTTCCTTCTCACACAAGTTCAGTGGCCCATGGGGACCAATGAGACTGTGGATGCTGGGGCCTTCGAGAAGTTGCCTTGACAACCTATTCTCTCAGGTGTGGGAGGAAAGGGAGGGCACCTGCAGGAGGACAGGATTCTGGGATGCCGAGCTGCCTCTAGGCATATTGGCATCTTTACGGTCCCCTGTACCCTCTCGTTATACAATTTCCTAGGCTTGATCCTCAGTGACCAATCTCTCCTTCCAGAACTCGGGCCTGATGCGGGGGAGGCAGCACTGGAGACTGAACTGTGTGGGCTTGACAGAGCTGGCAGGCATACTCAGCATGCTAAATGCAGTGGACCATTCAAGATGTCTAGACAGGAAGCCAGGCTGGGAGAAAAGCAAAGACACTCCCCTCAACACACACTAGAGCCCAAACTGCCTATGCCACTGCCCCCAAGAGCCCAGAGGATGGGTCCTTGACATTACGAGTGCCAGTTTATAGCATATTTTCACTGGATTAGAGGGTGTACCCTCACTGGCCTGAGTGCAAGTGGGAGCGTGCCCGGTGTGGCAGACAAACCACCACCAGTTGTAGGATTAGGTTAGAGTGGCCCAGAACGACCTTAAGGCTAGGAGAATAAAACTAGCCCTGGTGGAAACAAGAAACAAACAAACAAACCTTGTTGCTGGTGGGTGCCTGACTTTAATTCAAGCGCTTGGGAGACAGAGATTGGTAGATCTCTTTGAATTCAATGCCAGCCTAATCTGCGTACTGAGTTCCAGACCATCCTGAGGGCTACATAGAGAGATCCCCGTCTACCCTCGCCCCTCCACAAAAAAAAAAAAAAAAAAAAAAAAGAGACAAAAAAACCCCACAAAAAAACAATTAGTATCAGGGCTTCAGAACCCGAACCAGTACTGGGCATGCTCACAATAACACTCAACATCCAACCGGGAGTAGAGAGAGTGGAGCCTTTGAGTCCGTTTCTTAGCTTCCACCTTCATAAGATGGTTTAATACACACCTGCCCTACCTGCCCCATGGGTTACAATGAGACACAGTCAGGCAGGCGTGACTATAAATAATGTTTACACAGTGCAGCTCTGAGGCTGCTTGGTTCTATGGCCTGGAAGACTTGTTTCTTTTGGCAATCAGTGACTGAACTGCTTAGACTAGGAAGAGCTCCCCTGCCCCACCCTCTCCAACACGGTCTTTCTCTACCTAGCACAGCAGTAGATCCAGGCCTCTGGTCCCCACACACAGCTCTGTGCTTCCTGATCTGCTTCTGTTTTGGCCAGGACCACTTCATTGGGTTCCAGTCTTTTGGTCTCGCCTGACACCAAGGGTGCTGAATTCTTCACTGGCATTCTGGTGTCTGCTCCCCACCCCCAGATTTGAGATCTTGAAGGAGACAAAAAAAAAAAAAAAAAAAAAGACACAACAGGAGGATGAGACCCAAGCACACCGTCAGATCTGACATCGTGGGTTGTTACTTGCCTAAAACATCTGCTTATAGTCCATTCAGCAGTCTGATTCTCTCCCTCATTTAAGTGGCTCTGAAAGCCATCTCCTCCAGGAAGCCTTCCCGGATCCGCTAAGCCCCTGGCAGCTCCTTAGGCTGCATCTGAACCACACCCTTTTCCTGGATGCTGCTCACCTCCCTTCTACCTAAAGGTCAGTGGTTTCAGCTGCGGAGCCTCTCCCGGCACGGGTACCAACACACCTTTCCCTACCTCGCTGGTACGCCACGCTGTCCTGATCCCATCGTGCACTTGACATACATTTGATGTGAATACCTACTTGTCGTTTGATGGATTTGCTTCGTGCTCTCGTTTGGCTTTGAGTGCGACCTCTTTTCCACAGCTTCACAGTTTGTCTGAGACATTTACAGCTCAGGTCAAAAAAGAATCGTCTGCCTCTGCCCTTCCGTTGACTCAGTGGGATGTGACTGGACTCCTGTCCTTAGAACATTAAATAGGTCCAAATTCCACGTCTCACCATCTTTGGCTCTCCAACTGAATCCACTTCTGAGGTTTTGGGGTTTTGTTTGTTTTTGTTTCTTTGTCTCCTCCATGAGAAATGGTCTTTTTATTTAAAAAGAAAACAAAAGAGAAGAGGATATTGCTATGTAGCCCCAGCTGACTTTAAACTTACTATGTAGTCCAGTAGTCTAGGCTGGCCTTAAGCATGTGATCCTCCTACCTCAGCCGCCTGAGTGTTAGGATAACGGCAAGCACTGTTATATTCTGCTTTAGGTTGTTTTCATTATTGTTTTGGTTTGTTTCTTCAAACTGCTGTTACAGACAGACAAATCCGTTTTCTGAGACTTACTGCTGGCTCTGTCTTGACTTCCTAATGACAATCTGATGACAGTGTTGTTTAAAAACAGCCAACAGAGCTGGGAGGTGGCAGGAGGCAGAGGCGGGTGGATCTCTGAGTTTGAGGCCAGCCTCAAACAGAGTGAGTTCTGGGACAGGCATGGCTACACAGAGAAACATTGTCTCAAAAAAACAAAAAACGAAAAGCAAAACAAAACAAAACAATCCACAGAGCTAGGTGCATTAGCGAATGCCCTTAATCCCAGCACTGCAAAGGCAGAGGCAGGGTACGTCTTTGTGAGTTCAAGGTCAGCCTGGGCTACATAGTGAGACCCTGTCTCAAAAAAAAAAAAAAGGTTCACAGAAAAAGCAGAATAGATACAAATATATTTATTCCTCCTCTCAAAAACAGCCCATCTCTAAGGTTAGCAAGATAGTAAATGTCCCTGCCACCAAGCCTGATAACTTAAGTTCCATCCCTGAAACTCATACAGTGGAACAGAAGAATCAGCTCCTGCAAGTTTGTTCTCTGACCTCAAGCATGCATGCATACACATTTGCACACACACACACACACACACACATAAATAAATAAATAAATGTAATTCAAAATAATGTCCCTCTAACAGATATAAATATAAATTGTTTTGTAATATACACAATCCCCGAATTAACACACACAAAAATCTGAAAAATGTTATTTACCTTTGGAGAGCAATTTATGTACCTTTTCAACTTTTAAAATACTGTCAGAGCTAAAGATATAGCTGAGTTGGTAAGGTGCTAGCCTAGCTTGCAGAAAGCCCTGGGTTCAATCTGCATAATATAGATGTAGTGGATCATGCCTGTAATCCAGCAGTCTCGAGGTAGAGCCAGGAATATTGCAAGTTCAAGGTTATCCTCAGCTACACAGCAAGTTCCAAACCAACCTATGATACAGGAGCCCTTGTTCCAAAAGCAAACAAATTATGGGACTGGAGAGAAGCCTCGGGTGTTTAAGAGTACTTGTTGCTCTTTCAGAGAACCTGGGTTCAGTTCCCAGCATATACATGGTGTCTCACAACCATCCTTAACTACAATCCCAGAGGCTCTGACCTCTGAGGGCACCAGGCATGCAGGTAGTATACATACATACATACAAACAAACAGGCAAAACACTCATACACATAAAGAATGAAAATTTAAAAAATCTAAAATATTCTCAGCTGTTTAAAAAAGAAAAAAATCATCCTGAGTGGTGGTGACCAGCACTCAGGAGGCAGAGGCAGATGGATCGCTGTGAGTTTGAGGCCAGCCTGGTCTGCAAGAGCTAGTTCCAGGGCATGTAGGACTGCTACACAGAGAAACCCTGTCTCAAAAAACCAAAAAGAAAAAAGAAAAAGAATCATGAAATTTGCAGGCAAACAGATGGAACCTGGAAAAAAATCATCCCAAGTGAGGTAACCCAGACCCAGAGAGATAAACATGGCATGCATTTGCTTACACATAGAAGCTAGCCGTTGAGTCTTCAATAAGCAGGCTACATTCCGTATAATCACAGAAGTTAGTTATAGAGTAAGGGACCAGAGGGGAGGAAAGGAGCTCTAGGAAGGGAAAATAGAATAGGTTGTTAAGCGTGGATGCAGGGAGTGGGGTAGGGGGATGGAGGTTGAAATAGGAGGAGCATGGAGGGAGGAGGAGGGGAAGGAAGGAAATAGGGGAAGGCACAGCTAACACTAAGGGCCATTTGGGGAGTCATGAAAACATTATACAGTAGAGGCTTGTTAAAATATCTACGTATATGAAAGAAATCTAAACAGAATCACCAAATGATGGGTTGAGACAAAACCCCAACCAGACATCTCTCGCCACTAAATAAAACCTCCAGTGCTGGGAATGGGTTACATCTACTCAAACCGTTGGCCAAAGGGGCAACATGAAAACCTCTAAGCAATCACTTAGGCTGTTGGTTACTCTCTACGAACTGATGGTTTGTCCCTATTCCTGAAGACAGTGCCTAGATAACTCATTGAACACAGAGAAGCCAAGCTGGTGAAGAGGCTTCACCCCCATGATACTCGAGGGCACTCTACATGATACCAGAGGAGAATAGACATCAACCCAGCTACAAAGCCTTCACTCTACAAAGGGACCTGCCCGCAAGACATGCTGGTGCCATAGTGGCACAAAGATAATTGAATTTAAGGCTTACTCTGTGAGATGGAACCCGTGCCCAACACTGCTCCAGTGGCCACGGACTGAGGGGAAAACCAAAACCGAGTGTCTGCTAAAGGACCACAGCTATAAAGCTCCTAACGATGTTCTTCTGTATCTATAGATCAGTGTCTGACTCAGCCATCACGAGAGACGCATCCTCCTGCTGTGGATGGGAACAAATACAGAGACTTACAACTGGACAACGTGTAAAAGAATGGGAGACCTTGGAACGCTCAGTCCTAAGTGGAATGTCCCCATCAAATCCCTTCTCTCAAGGCTGAGAGAACTGTAGTCAGAGACTGCTCTTTCTTTCCCGGCTGCTCAGACCCGAATAATCACACAGAAACTATATCAATTACAATACTACTTGGCCAATGACTCAGGCATATTTTTAGCTATCTCTTATATCTTGAATTAATCCATTTCTATTAATCTGTGTATCACCACGAGGCTATGGCCTACCGGTAAGCTTCTGGTGTCTGTCTCCTCTGCAGCTATGTGGTGTTTCCTTGACTTTGCCTACTCTCTATATCTCTTCCAACCTGGCTATATTCTGCCCTGCCATAGGCCAAAGCAGATTTATTCATTAACCAATAAAAGCAACACAGATACAGAAGAACATCACACATCAGGGAGCTCTGAAGAAGAGGAGGTGGAAAGATTATAAGGGCCAGTGGGGATATAGGACGCCAAGTAAACACTGCATGATACTAGAGGGGGCCTTCTAGACACACATGAACCCACAGAGACTGCAGCAGCATGCACAGAGCCTGCTCTAAGCCAGGTGGGGTACCAGTGCTGAGAGGGGAAGTAGACACAAGCCCCACTCCCTAATCCAGAAGCTACCTCCAATTTTTTCACTTGCAAAGGAAAAATTAACTTTCTCCAATGAAGTCCCATTGGGTATACAAACCACTCTAAGGGCAGGCCCCACGCCCAGCAGTAGATGGCCAACACAAAATGATTCAATGATATTTTGGTAGGTTTATTTGTTTTTTGTTTGTTTGTTTGTTTATTATTTTTGTCTACTAATGCTTTGTCTGAGATTTTTTTTCATCTTTAACACTACGGGTCTTTTGCTTATATATTATGGTTTCCTATAGTGATATTTCATTTGTATTTTAATAAATGAAGCTTGCCTGAAGATCAGAGAGTAAAACAGCTGCCCTGGTTAGTCTTACAGACCAGGCAGTGGTGGCACACACCTTTAATCACAGTAGCCACACTAGTTTGCCATAGAAACTGAGCGGTACATGCCTTTAATCCAAGCCTTAGAGAGGATTATAAAACAGGAGGAGACAGCTCTCAGACAGCATCATTCTGAGATTCCTGGAGGCAGGATCACCATTTCGGACTGAGGTAGAGGTAAGAGCCAGTGGCTGGCTATTTTGCTTTCCTGGTCTTCAGGTTGAACCCCAATTTCTGTCTCTGGATTTTTATTAATTGTACTACCACTCCCAATTTTGTTTTTATGGGAATTTTGTGTATCAGAAGGTATGTGTCTCCACGCTTGTGTGTATTTCTTGTGTGTGTATCAGAAGGTATGTGTCTCCACGCTTGTGTGTGTTTCTTGTGTGTATATCAGAAGGTATGTGTCTCCACGCTTGTGTGTGTTTCTTGTGCTTTGTCTTTGACTCTTTTTTTTCTGTTTGTTCGTTTTCATTTATTTTTTAGATGCCTGATGGTTTTCTAATAGAAGAGAGAAAAGAAAGTGTGTGGATTTGGGTGGGTGGGGAAGTGAAGAAGATCTGGGAGGAATCGGATAATCAGAATAAGTTGTATGACAAAATCTAATTTCAATAAAAATATCTAAAACCAAAAACAAATCTAACCTTTTTACAATGAATTATCTGATAGATAGAAAGACTATCTAAATAAAAATATGTATTTAAATACGATAAATCTTTCTTTTTTAATTTTTAAAATTCCCAGGGGTGTGTGTGAGAGATGTGTTGGCTCATGCCAAGGTGTGCAAGTCTGGTCAACAGAGAACTCTCTGAAGTTGGTCCCCATCTGTGGGTTCTGGGAATCAAACTCAGGTTATCAGGTTTGGTACCAAGCGCTTTTACATGCTGAGCCAGCCCAATAAGAATTATTTCTGCCTCTTGGAAATAGTTATCCATTGTGGGTGTTTGAACCTGAAATGTATCCCACAGGCTCATGTTACAAAGCTAACAAACTGGCGGCACTATTTTGGGAACTAGCTATAGAAAGTGAGTCTTGGGGCTGGAAAGCTGACTCAGCAGTTAAGGGCACTGACTCTTTTCCCAAAAGACCTGGTTCAAATCCCAGCACCCACATGACAGCTCACGTCTGTCTGTAACTCCAAGATCTGATGCTCTCACACAGACTTACCTGTAGACAAAACATCAATGCACATAAAATAAAAGTAATTTTTAAAAAAAGAAAAGAAAGGAAGGAAGAAAATGGGTCCTCAGGGGAAGGCCTTTGAAGGTAACTGGACCCTGATTTTACCTTTGCTCTCCATTCCCTGACTTTGATCTAAAGGGTGTCTATCACCTCTCCATCCACCCTTAACTGAGCTGCTCTGCCCCTTGACCCAGATGGACCAAAACCCTCTGAAACCCTGAGCCCAACTAACTCTTTCCTTAAACTGCTTCTTTCAGTGACTGTACCCACAGTTAAATTCAACCCGAAATGAACAGAGTTAACACATCACCCATCTTCAGAAATGGAGCATCCCCTATGGTGCTGAATGTCGCTGTAGCTCTTCTTTAACACTACAGAGGGATCCACTGGCCTGGCTTACGTCATGTTGTCCTGGGCTGGGGTGTAGAGTTTATTACAATGTATATTTCCTTGACCAACATGTTACTTCATTGTACTTGCTTTAAGGAATAGTATCACTTTGTATTTTTTTTTTTGTGGCTAGCTGGTTTCTCTCCCTATACTTTTAAGATCTATGCTGATAATTTCAATTTTTTTTTCATTGTTGAGCAGTATCTCATGAGTGAACGGAACTGCTTTGTTGGTCCATTTTCTTGGCAATGAGCATTGGATTATTTCCTGTTGTGGCTGCCCTAAGGCCTTCTTTGTGCTCCCTGCCCTGGCTACCATACACACAGGTCCAAGAATCCTCCAGGATTTGCTCCCATGGGAGAATAACCACAAACTTCCGGCTTTTAGGTCATTTGCCAAACAGTTTCTGATACAGTTGTGCCAATTCCTACCAGCGGCATGAAAAGCTATTTCCCTTTACACCCTAGCTAACCAGTGTTTAGTTAGGCATGGTGGCTTATGTCTAGAATTCCATCCTTTGGGAGATAGTGGCAGAAGTTGTGACTTAGAGGCAAACATGGACTGCACAGAGAATTTGAAGCTAGCCTGTGCTACATAGCAAGACTGCTGTGAGGTAGCGCTCTTGTATACTATAAAGATTTCTCACTCATATTGGTATAATAAGATACAGATTGGCCAGTAGCCAAGCAAGAAGTATAGGCAGAGTGATCAGACTAGGAGAATGCTGGAAAGAGGAAAGGCAGAGACACAGTTGCAAATCAGATACAGAGGAAGCAAGATGAGAACGCCACACTGAGAACAGGTATCAAGCCACGTGGCTAAACATAGATAAGAATCATGGGTTAATTTGATTGTGAGAGCTGGCTAATAATAAGCCTGAGCTAATAGGCCAAACAGCTTATAATTAATATAAGCCTCTGTGTGTTTATTTGGAACTGAATGGCAGCAGGACAGAAACTTCCATTTACACATTTCTTTGAGACCCTGTCTCAAAGAAAAAAATATATATATAACTGTTCTCAGAATGGCTGTCATTAAGAAAATAGATAATAACAAATATTGATGATATATGTGGGAAAGAGAACTTTAATCTACTGCTGGTGGGAATTGGTGTTACTCCAGTCACTATGGAAACCCGTACAGAAGTTTCTCAAATGGCAACAAACAATAATCTTACAGATAAAAAAGAATGATTGGACACATAAAGTGAAATTTCAAACTAAGTAAGAATAAAGCCTGTACAGTTTCATCTCAGAGCAGCTTCTCAGAATTGTCCCTTCTTGCTTCCTGCCTTGCGTCTGTACTGACAGGGACGTCAGACTGCCAGAAAGGGAAAGTGAGTATTTTTCTTCTCTTGTTTCAGAGGTTCCCTGAGCTCCCTGTCACCAGGCTCCTGTCATTAGCTTTCACTCATCCAGCCACTCCCTCCTGCACCAAACTCTGGCAGCCTGGCATGGGAGGAATGCAAGAGGCTGCCTCCACTTGCACTTCCTAGTGCATCCTTGACCCCTGGGGTAAAGAGGAGCTCCAGCGTCAAGTCTCCAGTCTCCGGGGCGACCATGGACCCCAAGCATGACTCTCACCCCTGCAGCGGCAATCCCTCCCTTCTATGGGAGCAACTTCCCAGACATCGTGCTCGGTGGCTTTAGACTGTCTTCACCGTGACAGTGTTTCCCTTTCTCTTCAAGTGAAATGTCTCTTCCTGGTGTTTCTCCCTATACATCCCAATCCTGTGGTTCTCGCCCTTCACCGTGAACCTGAGAGACGCAGCACAATGCTTTATGCTCATTGCCGTGAGAAAATAACTATCTATTGGAATCAAGCATGGAGACACAGACATACTTATATTTTATATAGAACATGAAATACATACATATATACATATATATAATTTCATGCATCTATATAAATGCACGATCTAAAAAGGATTGTGATTAAATTCTTTAATTTCAGTTTGTGAATAAAAAACTGCCAGATGCCAAAATCCATTCATGTCTTGTTGTTTATGAGGTATCTGAATATAAGAATTAAATAAATAGGGCCAGCAGGATGGTTCATCTGATAAAGGCATTTTGCAAAACCCTTGTAAAGGTGAAAGGAGACAACGGTGTGTGTGTGTATGCGTACACATGCAAAAGGTAAAGGAAAAGGAAAGCCCCTGGTTTAGTTTGACCATACCTTCAGGCTGGGACAGTAAATGCCAAGCTGGCATTTCCTCCCAACAGTGAGAATGTGGGGGAGGGGGGAAACATGGTCTCTGCTTTCACTTAGGGTCTGGAAGGCTAGGTGAATCTACTTTCCAGTTCAGTAACCTGTCTGAGAGGAAGCTGTGAAGATTCCGGAATGAGAAGGAAATGTAATCTTTCTCACCAGCTCTTCTTCACTTCAGGGTCTTCAAACACCTTCTCGCTTATCCAGGAAAGTTAGAGCCAAGGTCCTTCCCCATTGGGTCATGTCCAAGTACTGAGCTTGGGGGTTTGTGAGGGCCGGGCTTCCCTCTGCCATCTCTCAAACACAGCCTCAAGTGTCGCCCATTTGTCATCTAAACTCCCATCCTCTGTGGCCACCTCCCAGCAGCAGCCAGCAAGCCACACACTTCAGGCGACCTGACCTTTTGTGGAACAAGTAGAAACTCAACTGTATTGTTAAAAAAAAAAAAAAAATTAAGACACAGAGAAGAAACTGTTATCCCCTCCTCCAGAAGCTTAATTTAGATCAGATGAGATTTATGTAAGTCAGGTAAATACAAAATGTATGAGTCAATATGAGACACAAAGAACATCTAAAGGTAAGACCTGCTGAGTCTGAACCCGGCCCACCTTTGAGAGATGAACTTGCAGAAGGCACTGGCATCTAAGGAGGAACAAGAGAAAGTGTGAGTATGTAGTTGGAGACGGGCTATATAGCACTGATTCCATGTGACAGCAGTCAGGAGGCAGAGTTATGGGCATCTCTGTGAGTTTAAGTCCAGTCTGATCTACTTATACTGAGTTCCAGGCTAGCCAGCGCCACATAGTGAGACCCTGTCTCAGAAAAAAAAGAGGGTGGAAGGAGATGGCTCATGAGTTAAGAGCACATACTGCACATACAGGGGGCCAGAGTTTGGTTCTCAGGACCAAGGTCAGACAGTTGATAACTGACTGTAGCTCTAGTTCCCCGGGAACTGATACCCTTCTCTGGTCTTCTCTGTACACGCACGCATGCACACACACACACACACACACACACACACACACACACAGAGTAAAGCTGGGCAATGGTGGCATACGCCTTTAATCTCAGAACTCAGGAGGCAAAGGCAGGCAGCGCTCTGTGAGTTCCAGGCCATCCTGATCTACAAATCGAGCTCTAGGACAGCCAAAGTTGTTACATGAAGAAACCTTGTCTTTAAAAAAAATCAAATTAAATAAATAAATTAAGTTTTGATAAACTAAATGCAAAGATAAAGAGACAGGAGAATTTAGCATAGAGGAGAGAAAACGTGAGAGGCCATTTCACTACCAGAGATGTCATTGCTCACACAGCCCACAGACCCATCGCACAAATCCCCAGCATACAGAACCCTGTGGAAACAGACAGACTGCTTAACCTGCCCTGTTGCATGCCTTCAAAAGCACACAGGCTTTTGAAACAGGCTCTCGCCCACTGGAATCCTGAGATTACAGACTTCAGCCACATCCCTAACCAGAACTCACTTTTTGTTTGCTTTATTTGAGACAGGGCTTTTTTTAGTTATTTGCTTTGTTTTAGTGTGTGTGTGTGTGTGTGTGTAACCCTGGCTGTCCTGTAACTTGCTCTGTAGTTAGACTGGCCCTGAACTCAGAGACCTGCCTGCCTTTGCCTTCCCAGTGCTGAGATTAAAGATGTGTGCTACCACCACCCAGCTGGGATTAAAGGCATGCACCACCATCACCCTGTGGATTTGCAGTTTTACTAGGCCCCATGTCAAGAAGATCTATTAAATTCTAGGCTCTGGACTGTGTAGCAACAGAGCAGCTAGGAGGTAGTGGACATTCGTCCTCGGACCTGTCATTGGGCTCATATAATAACGTGGGGCACAGCTCTCCATGTAGCACTAGAAGACCTGGCTACAGAAGCTGCCCAGAGTGTCGTCTGGAGACAACGCAGCCTATGTAACAGGCTCTATCCAGTCTCCTCTGGAATCCCACAACAACCCAGCTCAGAGGCTCCCTGAGTAAGTATCTTTCTTCCAATAACAACAGAGCCTTGCAGCCACCTCCTCTGACACAATTCTAGACACCTTGCATTCTCTCGTCCCCCTTTGACCTCTTCCTTCTCCACGCCCCCATCTTTTCTTCCTTCCACACAGAATTGCCCTTTTCTTTTATTATGCCTTTAGCCCATGCCTGCAGCTCGTATCTCAGCGAGTACTCCTTCCATCACGGACCGACTGTCTCTCCCTCCCCAGCTGTCTCTGCTGCTGGAGTCTGGTGCAGTGAGGAAGTCTTATGGGTGGAAAATAAAAGCCCACATGGGGTAAGTTGACTGTATATGTTGCCGTTCCCCCCAATTTACTGTGAAATTTCCCTTGAAATGGGCAAAGCATTGCTTTTTTTTCCCCACCTGTCGTGAGGATGGATTGCAGAGGTCTACTTCAGAAGATTCTTAGGGCAAAGGTCACTGGTCTTCTGGATTCCACTAGCTTTGCAGTGGCAGTACCCAACCACCACATCCCATACCTAGATTAGCTGTAGGAAGTTCGACTGTTGGGCAGAGTCAGCTTTTCTTCATCCCATCACCCCTCAACCCGCAGGTCCCACCTTCGTCCTGTAGGACTCACTGGGGATGAGTGGGGATTAAGGAGCCCTGTGCTTTATAAATGTAATGAAGAAGTACTGAGCTTGTCTCTCTGACAAATTCTCTAGAGAAGACAAGGGTAAGGGCAGCATTGCCTACCCTACAAGGGAGAGGCAGGACTGGGGATAGAAACCGAAATTGGGAACACTGGGGATATTCCGTTACTTCAGCTTTGCACCATTTATTGTTGAGGCTCCAGATGTTGAACCACATCATGTATGTGGCCACTGAGATGTCCAGTCCAGTCCCTACATCACCAGCGCGTATGCTAGGGTTAGAGGTGGTAGGGTACTTACTTAGCTTGCTTGAAGCATTGGACTCAATCTCCCCCAAAGAAACCCCAAAATGTGAGGACAGAGACAGACAGAGAGAGATTACCAGGAAGGCTGTTGAGAAAAATAAATTGAGACCAGTGGTCTGCTTCTTCCCCTTGATTGCTCACTTTCTTTCCCATCTCAGTTTCTAGAACATTGTGCAGTAACTCTGGAAAGGCTGCCTGTGGCTGCAGAACCCTGTCGTGTATTGGGCACCACGCAAAGGATTATAGACCGTAGTTTTGTATATCCTTGCAACCCTAGCTAGCTGCTCCACAGCTTTCTATGAGGTATCTTCTAGGGTGAAGATACCATAAGCTGAAAATGCATCAAAGGTATCTTATCTACCAAACGTCCATCTTATACACATTACACAGTAGAGTACAGTACGGGGTGACTAGTAACGTCAGTGGCCGTGGCCGCCCACACTGCACATCACTAACCTGAGTAAAATAATCAGAAGCCCCGCCCAGTGGTGCACACCTCTAATCCCAGCATTCTGGAGGCAGAGGAGGCAGATCTCTTTGAGTTCCAGGCCAGCCAAGGTTACATAGTAAAACCCTGCCTCAAAATTCAAAATTCAATATATGATTGCTACTTAACACATCTGGCGTTTGCACTACTGCAGAGCTGAGAACTCACTAAATCAAACCCCGGAGGGTCGGGGACTCCCTGTCTTACAGCTGAGGAAGTGTGACCCATGAGGGCTCACTGTTCAACCTGCCAAAGTGACAGGAGGAGGAAGACACAAAAGCACTCTGAGTGTTAGGTCGAACAATGCTTTTCCAGTCTCCAGGGGAACACTGGAAGGCCTGTGAAACAAACGCTAGTCTTGGGTTATTCCGTGTTTTGATTAAGGCCAGTGAAAATCTCATTTGGATTTTTCCAAGGGACTTGAAAGTAAAACACAAATGGCTACCTGAAGCAGAAACTCCCAGGGTCTGGGGCAGGGACAGTGCTGCTTGCTGCCTGGATGAGACGGGGTGAGCATTTATTTTACAGTGTGTTCCATACCGGTTCTCTGTCTGTCATCAATACTCTTCCTTGCTGCCACCAACACATGATAATCTGATCTGAAAGAAAAGAATGAGCAAGGTATCTATAGAAACAAACATCATCAAATGTCCTGGCTCCCTTCCCGGGGCTTCAATAAAAATGCTGGAGAGAAGGAACCGCAGAGCTAGCTGCCTCAGCCAGTCTTCGTCAAGCTGTGAAGACTGGATTTGCTTGCTGATCTCCTGCCTGCTGCTGGAGAGGTGGCGGCCCTCCTGGTGGAAACGCAGGCTGGGCTCAGTGTCAGATACAGAGAGAAGGACGTTATTGGGCACTTGTCTTCCTGGAGTGTTGGGCACTTGTTTTCCTTGAGTATATGAATTCTTTCTTTACTTCCACATTTAATGTTCTGCACTAGCTAACTCACTTACTGTTTTAATGACATTTACTGCACTGAAGAGCTGGAGAGATGGCTCAGCAGTTGAAACTACATAATGTTTGCTCTTGTAGAGGGCTCACTGGTTCCCAGGACCCACATCAGGGGGCTCACAAGCACCTGTAACTCCAGTTCCAGGGGGATCTGGTTTTCAAGAGCACCTGCATTCATGTGTGTGCGTGCACACATACACACACACAAACACACAATTTAAAATTTAAAAAGAAAACTTTACTGGATGTGGTGGTGCGTACCTTCAATCCCAGCACTCAGGAGGCAGAGGCAGGAGGATCTCTATGAATTTGAGGCTGGCCTGGTCTACATAGTGAGTTCTAGGTCAGTCAAGCGAGATTCTGGGTCAAAATAAACAAACAAACAAAACAACCTTGGCTCCTTTTCCGAGTCGCCGCCAAGATGGCCGAAGTGGAGCAGAAGAAGAAGCGGACCTTCCGCAAGTTCACCTACCGCGGGGTGGACCTGGACCAGCTGCTGGACATGTCCTATGAGCAGCTGATGCAGCTCTACTGCGCCCGCAGAGGCGACGCCTCAACCGCAGCCTGCGGCGGAAGCAGCGCTTGCCGCTCAAGCGCCTGAGAAAGGCCAAGAAGAAGGCGCCGCCCATGGAGAAGCCCGAGGTGGTGAAGACCCACCTGTGGGACATGATCATCTTGCCCGAGCTGGTGGGGAGCATGGTGGGCGTGTACAACGGCAAGACCTTCAACCAGGTGGAGATCAAGCCGGAGAGAACCTGGGCGAGTTCTCCTCCATAACCTACAAGCCTGTGAAGCATGGCCAGCCTGGCGTCGGTGCCACCCACTCCTCCCGCTTCATCCCCCTCAAGTAGCTGTGGCCAATAAAGACTCATGTTCAGTCAAAAAGAAAAAAGAAAAAAACAACCTTGGTCATAGTTCAACTCTAATGGGCAGCAGTGACTCACAGTCTGCTCTTAGGAAGCAAAGAGGGTGCTACTGGGCAAGGAGTCCCAACTGCCTTAGCTTCTTGGTGCCTTACAGAGAGAAGGAAACAGAGGCCAACACAGCTTCTGATAACGCGAAACTGACAATGCAATAAAAGACAGAATCATTTTTTTGTTGTTTGTTGAGACAGAGTCTCCTTGTGTAGCTTGGCTGGTGGGAGCCCACTACATAGACCAAGCTGGCCTCAAACTCACAGAGGTCTGCCCGCCTCCTGAGTACTGGTGCCACAATGTTCTGCAAGGCTCTTTATTGAGCTCGGATACTGCCTCTTACCCCTGGACTCAAAACTTTAGAAGACCAAAGTAGATGGAATTAAATGCAGGTGAAGGGTGTGGGGTGGGGGAGACAAAAATAAACTTGAAACATACATAGCAGAAAGCATACTTGATTTGGAAGAATTTTTCCATCTCAATTCTCCCCGGGGCCTATTCATAACAGAGATACGGTTTCTTAAAATACATTTTCTGCACTGGCTGGGTGAGTCTCCTTAAAAATGCCTGCCATACTTTCCCTGGCCCTGCCTCAGTGAACTCATAATTCCTGACCGGCACCTTCCGTGAGACCAGCTGAATTTAAGCAGCGGGGTGACCCTGAAACCTGGCTAGGGGCATTCATGCCAACCCAAAGGTGTCAGATACCAGTGGGCTTTTTTTTTTTTGCATATGTCTATGATCTGTATGCATGTATGAATGTGTGTGGAGGTGCTTACACACAGTGTGTGTGTGTGTGTGTGTGTGTGTGTGCGTGTGTGTGTGTAGATCTGAAGCAGGCTCAAAGTCTGGCGTTGCTAGCATTTCTCAATTGTTCTCCACCTTATTCTGATGCAGGGTCTTAACTGAACCCAGACTCAAGTCTAGTGGACTCCTGGGATCCCCTCTCTCTGTTGTTCCCACAGGGATTGATTACAGGTGGGCCATCAGGCCTGCTCAGTGTATATGTGGATACTAGGAATCTGAACACTCTATCCACTGAGCCATCTTCTCAGCTCCTCAACATTTTTTTTAATTGATTTAGTTAATGTGCACTGGTGTTTTGCCTGCATGCATGTCTGTGTGAGGATGTCAAATCCCCTGGAACTGGCATTACAGACAGGTGTGAGCTGCCATGTGGGTGTTGGGAATTGAACCTGGGTCTTCTGGAAGAGCAGCTAGTGCTTTTAACCTCTCTGCCCCAACACTTTTTTTCTATTACCCCACTAGTCCCCTCCTCAACACTCTTGAGTTTTGTTGCACAAACGTGTAGTCCCCAACAAACATACCCTATCTCACTGATCTGACAGGACTGAGCTGCAATGGATTCAGGTTGGTTAGTACCAACTCCTCTTTAACATCTGCTCAAGCCATTCACAATTCTTTGCCCTTGTCGAAACTATTTTTTTTTTGTAATTGAAGTTTGTAGCACAAATTCTAATTCTTCTTAATAATAAAAACCTGGAATCAGATAATGGGGCAAAAGCTGAGAGATCAGAGAAGCAGAGCAACTGACCACTAGAGAGACCTTTTACCTCTCCTGAATCCCAAGACCAAAATGGTGGTCCTGTCCTCAGACTGTGTGGGTGATCCTCAGAGTGCACTGAGCTCTTGTCTCCTCCTGTGTTCTATCCCTCTCTCCATCCAACCATGCTGGAATTAAAGGCTTGGGATCCCAAGTGCTGGGATCGCCTTTGTGTGAGCTCTGTTTCTCTTAAAGACTGGTTCAATTTCATGTAGCCCAGGGTGGCCTTGAACTAACAGAGATTCATCTCGCAAGTCCTGGGGTTTAAGGTGTGTGCCACCACTGCCTGGCCTCTGGTGGTTTGGCTCTGTACCCTGATCTTCAGGAAAGCTTTATTTGTTAAAACACAAACAAAACATCACTACAGACATTTTAAAGAGAGCAGTTTTAATACCCCATTAGGAGAGCAGCCTCTTTTCCTGTGGGGAAGGCTTTGCAGTCAAACTGGATGCACAGGCTTGTTCGTGGGCCTTCCTTTGTATTGTTTAGCCTCTGCAAGTCTCAGTCTTCTGACCTGTGAACTAGGAGTTGCTAACAGCACCCGGCTCATCATCGTGGGGTTTAAATGAGATCGTGGGGCTTTAAATTAAGTGGCGGAAGGGTGTTTTAGTGTGTGGCCGGCACATAGTGAACGTTGTCAAATATTAGCCTCAGAAACAAACACACAAACCCCACACAGGCTCCGGCATAGGAGGGAGGTGCAGAAAGAAACCAGGGCCTGCCGGACCCCTTTCACTTCCTTTCTTTCTCCTCCCAACCTCTAAGGCATCATTGCAGCGTCTGAGCCCAAGTCATTGAAGAGAAACTTCACTCCAACCACAGCAGGTAGCCAGACCTGAGAGAAAGAACGGTAAGCAGCCACTGAAGATACTAGCGAAGCATGAAATCAAATGGACTTAAAGGAACAAGCCAGTGAGGACCATTTGAAAGCAGAAGAGAAACAAGAAGACACTCCACCAGTCATACATTCAAAAGAGGTTAGAAACTGACCACTCAAATGCCAAATTTTTAGATAATATTTTTCTGCTATCCACAAGAAATCTGTACCGTGTAAGGAGGAAGGGAAATAAAGAATGACTGGATTACTTGACAGGAGTCAACGGCACAGATTTTGAAGATGTAAGCCACATCCAGGGCTGAAGAGATGGCTCAACAGTTGAGTGTCTGCTACTCTTGCAGAGGAACCAACTGAGTTCTGTCCCAGAAACTGTCAGGGAAGGGGCTATTTAGGATTGTTCTTATCCAAATTGACACCCATCTAGCAGGCCATTTTTCATGATTTTCCTTCTTGCCTAAAGACCATACCATTTATCTTAGGGTTTTTATCCCTGTAATGAAACACCAGGACCAGAAGCAAATTGGGGAGGAATGTAACAGGAGGAGGGCCCGCTTGTTCATCCAGGCCACCCATTAGCTCTAACTTCTTATTGGCTAACTCTTACATCTCAGTCTAACCCATTTCTATTAATCTGTATATCGCCATGTGGCAGTGGTTTTCAGGGAAAGATGCCTTTCTTCCTCCCAGCATTCAGTTCTGTCTTCCCCGCCTACCTAAGTTTTACCCTATCAACTAGGCCAAGGCAATTTCTTTATTCATTAACCAATGAAAGCAACACACAAACAGAAGGAACTCCTACACCAATTCACCTTTCTGTTTAAACAAAAAGAAAGGCTTAAAAAAAAAAAAGAAAGGCTTTAACTTTAACATAGTAAAATTACATATAACAAAACAGGTATCAAATGAGAATTACAGTTAATATATTTATATCTACTTTATCTTTTTTTTAAGAATTTAAGTTATTTATTTATTTATTTATATATACAATATTCTGTCTGTGTGTATGTCTGCAGGCCAGAAGGGGACACCAGATCTCATTACAGATGGTTGTGAGCCACCATGTGGTTGCTGAGAATAGAACTCAGGACCTTTGGAAGAGCAGTCATTGCTCTTAACCTCTGAGCCATCTCTCCAGCCCTCTACTTTATCTTTTATCATAACTAAGGAAAGCTATATTATTACTATCTATTCTTTTTTTTTTTTTTTTTTTTGGTTTTTTTGAGACAGGGTTTCTCTGTAGCTTTGGTGCCTGTCCTGGAACTAGCTCTTGTAGACCAGGCTGGCCTCGAACTCACAGAGATCCGCCTGCCTCTGCCTCCCGAGTGCTGGGATTAAAGGCGTGCGCCACCACCGCCCGGCTTACTATCTATTCTTCAACTCCATCAAAGACTCCAAAAGGATATAATATTACTTAAGTAAACAGGCAGTGCATCGTAAACAACTTCCAAAACTCTAGAATTGACAGAGACATCTTGCTGCCTGGACAGTCACCCAAAGTTCTTCTGTACCGTTGGGGCATTCATCTTCAGCCTACAGGCCCATAGTATCCAGCAGACTTTTCCATGACAGAAACTGTATTAATTAAATCACTGCTTGACCCATTAGCTCTAACTTCTTATTGGCTAACTCTTACATTAGAGGAAAGGGTTTGTTTGGCTTCCACATCATAGTCCATCATGGAAAGAAGTCAACAGGACAGGAACCTGGAGGCAGAGGCTGATGCAGGTGCCATGGAGGGGTGCTACTCACTGGCTCACTCACTGAGGTTTGCTCAGCTTCTTTCTTATAGAACACAGGACTACCAGCCTAGGAATGGCACCACCCACAAGGGCTTGCCTCTCCCCCAACAATCACTAATTAAGAAAAATGTCCTACAACTGGATGTTATGGAGAGGTTTTTTTGAGGTTTTTCCTCCTTTCAGATGGCTCTAGCTTATATCAAGTTGACATAAAACTAGCCAGGACTCCAGTTAGTGTAGACTGAAGGATTTTGCTTTGTTTGTTGTGTTAATGTGTGTGTGTGTGTGTGTATGTATGTATTTGTGTATTTGAGCACGACTCTTGCAGTTGTGCATCATGGGTATATGTGCGTGTTCAGAGGCCAGAGGTTAATGTCAAGTGTACTCCTCACTAACTCTCCCCATATTTTTTATGGAAAGGCTTCTCGCTGAAGCTGGCGTTCAAGGCCCTTTTGCCCCAGGAACCCTCCCATTTTCTGCCTTCCCAACACGAGGATTGTAAGACAGCTTTCTGAGCCTGGCTTTTTTATGTGGCTGTGAATTCCAGGTCATCCAGGGCTGCACAGTGAGATTCTGCCTTTAAAAAAATTAAATTAAATTAAAAATAAAAATAATTAAAAAAAAAAGCCGGGCGGTGGTGGTGCACGCCTTTAATCCCAGCACTCAGGAGGCAGAGGCAGGCGGATCTCTGGGAGTTCGAGGCCAGTCCGGTCTACAAGAGCTAGTTCCGGGACAGGTACCAAAGCTACAGAGAAACCCTGTCTCGAAAAACCAAAAAAATAAAAAGATAAATAAATAAATAAAAATAAAAATAATGAAGAGGCCAGGCAGTGGTTGTGCACACCTTTAATCCCAGCACTCTGGCAGAGGAAGCTGAATCTCTGAACTTAAGGCCAGCCTGGTTTGCAGAGTTCCAGGATAGGGATACACAGGGAAACTCTGTCTCGAAAATCCAAAATAAATAAATCCAATATATTAAAAAAAGACGTCACATCCCCAAAGATAACCATTACTAGTAGTTGTTGTGAAATATGACTTTAACTATGTGAAGATGTGTTACATTTATTTGTGCTGCAGGTGTTTTAACGATGTAAAGATGTGTTGTTTTGCCTGCCTGATTGGTCTAATAAAAGCTGAATGGCTGGCCAGTAGCTAGATAGTAGACAGATAGGCAGGGTTGGCCGGCAGAGAGAAAAAGTAGGAGAAGGAATCTAGGCTTGACAGAAAAGAGGAAGGGAGGGAGGGAGGGAGGGAGGGAGGGAGGAAGGGAGGGAGAGAGGGAGGGAGGGAGGGAGTCGCCTGAGGCCAGCCAGCCAGGCAGCTGTCAGTCAGCCAGACGCGGAGTAGAACATACAGAATGTAAGAAAGGTAAGAAGCCCTGAGGCATAGGTAGATGAAGAGATACAGGTTAAATTAAGTTATAAGAGCGAGTGAGAGAAGCATAAGAAAAGGCAGAGCCTTCATAACTAATAATAAATCTCTGTGTCTGGATTTGGGAGCTGGTTGGCGGTCCAAATAGTTTAGTTAACAGACCACCATCCTTTTATTTCAATAGAATAGGAAAAATAATAATTGGTTCAAGAGAAATTACAGATATATAGTAAAAATTTCTTTAAGTTTAAAATTAAATTCTTTTCAGTTTTATTTTATGTGTGAGTTTTGCCCTTCATGTATGTATGTGTACTGGGTATGTACCCGGTGACCTTGGAGGTCAGAAGTCATCTAGGTCCCCTGGATCTAGAGTTATGAATGGTTGTAGGCTATCATGTGGGTAGCGGGAATTGAACCCAGATCCGCTCCAAGAGCAACAAATGCACTTAACCACTGAGCCATCTCTCAAGCTCTTAAAATTGTGTGTGGTGTGTGTGTGTGCGCACACATGCATGCGTGCATTGTATATATGCCTATGCGGCATACGGGCATGTGTGTGTGTGTGTGTGTGTGTGTGTGTGTGTGTGTACGCATACATGTTGTATATATGCCTATGTGGCATACGGGCACATATGTACCACAGCATTGTAGGTAGAATTTCTATTGCTATAATAAAAAAGCATGATTGTAAGTAACGTGGGTAGAAAAGGGTTTAGTTTAGATTATACTTCCAGGTAACAGGAATCCAGCAGTGAGGGAAGTCAGGGCAGGCTTGCTCCAGTGGCTTGCCCAGTCTGCTTTCTAGAATCCAGGACTACCAGACCAGGGGAAGCAGTGCACACTGTCTGCTAGGCCCTCCAACCATCAATCAAGAAAACACACCACAGGCTTGCCTACAGGCCACTCTGGTGGAGGATTTACCCAGCTGAGGTTCCCTCTTCCAAAATGAATAGCTTGGGTCAAGCTGACACAAAACTAGCCAGTGCGCACACCATACTTATACAGGCTAGGACATCATGGGGAGTTAGTTGCTTCTATCGTGTTGGCCAGGTAGTGGTGACGCATGCCTTTAATCCCAGCACTTGGAAGCCAGAGGCAGGTAGCAGATCTCAATGAGTTTGAGCCTTGCCTGGTCTACAGAGAGAATTCCAGGACAGCCAGGACTACACAGAGAAATCCTGTCTCAAAAAAAAAAAAAAATTATCAGTAATCTAGAGATGACTTGAAGTATATGGGAAGAAGTGTACTGTTAAGTGCAAATGGTACCCATTTTATGTAAGGCACCCCAGCATCCTTGGATTTTTGATATGGACAGCTGTTGGTGTTCATGAGAAGGTGAAACCGAATTCCCTTAGACACCCATGACAATTTGTCTTATATGTATATAGTACCAACTGTCACCGCATCATTTTTGAGTGAAAAACACTGAACACAGTCACACACACATCGTCTAACTAGTCCACATGATAAAAAATAAATCATGTACTCCCATTATTTCAGTGGGCACCCTCCTCTGGAGAATCCAAGTTCTGTTGCCAGCACCCCTGTCTGACAGCTCCCAGCCGCCTGGAAGTCCAGATCCAAAGAATTCAACACCCTCTCCTGGCCTTTATTATTATATGAATTATTGAAGCCAAATATTTTGTTTTCTCCCCCACTTAAAGACAAGGCTTCATGTTGGTTTCAAACTCACGCAGGCAGAAGGATGACCCAGTACTACTGATTTTCCCTACTGTGTGTCCTAAGTGTTGAATTACAAGCATATGCTAACACGCTCCATTTACTTGGTGTTGGGGAAATCCTGGCTTGTGTCATGCAGGGGATCGAACTCAGGGTTGGTGCACGCTAGGTAGTCATTCTACTGTTAGCTTCAGCTCCATTGCCTATTTTTAGATTCTTCTCCTCTTTAGTTCCACCCCTCACGATATCACCAAAAGTTCTTAACCACCCAACAGAAATTGTTTGCAACTGGATGGAATCCACTTCAAAGTTCAATCCCCAAGTGTCTCTGTCTAACCCTGAATCTTTGATCTTTGTCCCTAGGAAGAGAAGAAGCCTTAGAAACACCCCCCCCAACCCCTCCACCCCCACCCCCACCGTGGGCCTTCTCAGAAGTGCAAAGTATTTGCTCTGCCACCTCTCTAGCCTCCTGGCCTTGGATGAGTTGTTGGCTTTAGCTGGGAAAGGTTTGTCAGTGGAGGAAGGGACACTTTGGAGTGTCCTGAAGAAAAACAGAGAACAAAAGGTCAACTTGTCTTCATTTTGAAGGGTGCCGGGGAGTTAGACCAGAGACCAAGGTTGTACAGATTCGCTTGCACAGCGAGACGTCCAACAAAAGGGAAGCTGCTTGTCTTGGGGGCGCCAAAAGGAAGGGGAGGTAAGTGTGCAAAATACCCTTTTCTGAAGCTGGTGCTGGAGAAAGGAATTTCAAGCAGGGGTAGAGGTAGGTGGATAGAAAAGCCACAAGAAACCTAGAAAACCAGGCTGCAAAAGAGATGGCCTGGGCCAAAAGAAAGTTCCTGGTCTGTGGTGACAACAATGGCAGGTATTAATGCTGCACCTACAGTGTGCTGGGCCCCATTCCAGGGGCGTTGTGGCAGTATCTCACTTAAATCTTTCAACAATCTTAAGAATTGCTCTTGGAAACGGCAAGGGACCATCGTAGAAAGAAAGGGGAAAAGGGAATTGGCAACAATCACCTGGGCAGAAAGGAACGACAGACACAGAACCCACACTCAAAACTGATCCAATGTCACCCTAACCAGTCCTTCTGTGTATCTCGGGGCCTGCTATCCTCAACCATTCCAGGCGAGTCTGGGTGCCCGCTCTGTGGCGTCTATTATCTTTCATGGTTCAGGCATCTCCTTTCCTAATGTGTTCTCTTGGAGGCTATGCCCAGCCGAGCCTGACACACCAAAGTCCCTCCTTGATCAGACACGGATCTCAGAGATTGAATGTGGCAGCGCCTTTCCCCTCTCCCAGCATATAAAACGAACCCGAAGTTATTTCCAAGAACATCATGCCAAACAAGACATACACCCTCCCCTTCATTCACTCACTGATGCTGCGCTAGGAACAGCCAGGGGTCACCAAATGGCGGCCAGATGGCAACTGGCTGCTGTCCCTAACTCCAGGAGCCTGGGGCAAAAGGCACAAGCGGCCACCTGCTATCTAGGGCCTGTGAACTAGCCACTTTACAGAAGGCCAGGGGCTACCCAGGGCTTGTGAACCAACCACTTTCACGGAAGGCCAGGGCAGTTCCCTGCTCTAGCATCACATCCTGCGACGGCTATCCCAGCTAGCCTGGCCGGTTCCCAGCCTTCCAAGGACTCCAGCCGGCTGGGCTCTTGAGGGGGGGGGGGGGGGTCACGGGGACCTGAAGCTGGAGCAAGAGGGGGTGCTCGTCCCGGTAGGCACGGTGGATTTCCGAGTTAACAGCTCTGAGAGAGCACTGCTATAGAATTCCTGCTTTCCTGCTAGAACCGCCGAGGCAGAGGGAAGGCTCTGCAGCCGTCTTCCGAAACAAAGAAGGCAGCCGGGGCTTTGGGGAGAGCTCGGTTTCCCCACTTATATTCAGCACCACTCCCCCCTCCTCCCACAGATCCCGGAGGCAGCAGGCCCCCTGGTTATCTCTGGTCCTGGAGCGCCAGGGCCTTTGTCTCCCCCTCTGCCGACCCACCGGCCAGGCGAGGGGCCTGCAAACCCTTCCTGACCCTCC
Organism: Microtus oregoni; assembly: GCF_018167655.1. Taxonomy (NCBI): domain Eukaryota; kingdom Metazoa; phylum Chordata; class Mammalia; order Rodentia; family Cricetidae; genus Microtus; species Microtus oregoni. The sequence continues at coordinate 8,894,093 of NW_024543083.1, read as the reverse complement.
CAGCTCTTTGTTATCTCAGAGGGAAGATTACGTTTCCCGGTAAAGAGACAACTGCCAGGCGCCCTCGCCCTCCGTGCAGGCCCGGGGCCGGCCGCGGTCGCTCCACCCTGTGGCCTGCGGCGTCCCAGAGCTGCGCCGGGTCTGCGGCTCTGCTAGAGCAGGGCGGGAGTGTCGCGAGCGGCATGGAGAGTGGGGGGGAGCAGGCGCCCAGGCAGGATCTGGGGACACCACTGCCTCCTCTGGGCCTGCCACCTTCTCCAGTCCAGCCATTCTAGATGTTTCTGAGAGTGCAGGTGGGCCGACGGACAGCTATCAAGTTCACTAGTCGTTTTTCCCTATTCCCCTAAATCTATACACCTAAATCTAATAAAGGTGCGGATATACTCCGCACCTCAACACCAAACAAGCATGTGGGTTTTTTTCCCCCTGGTTAAAAAGGCGTATTTTTCAACTTCTAGCTTCTGTGTGCTCTTCGGATGGTCCAAAAGAAATCAAAATGGAAAGGACTGGGCTATAAAATTATTGCAATATTTATTTAATAAATTTAATTATATGAAACAGAGAGAGAGAGAGGAGAAGGGGGAGGAGGGGGAGGAGAAGGAGGAGGAGAGAGCGTGAGCCTGAACTCTCCCTAGGCAAGCATGTCACTGAGGCAAATCTTCAGCCCAGTGCTGTATTAGAAACCTCTCGTTTTAGAAGGGCCTGGTGACACAGTCCTGAATCTCTGCATTGGGGGAGGTTAGCGTAGAAGTCATAGTAAGATCTTATCTCTAAATCAATAAAGTTCTTTGTCAGAAGAAGGACAGAAATGAAGTGTCCTGAGGAGCAGCGCAAGTGCGGTTGGCTCTCAGTAGTCAGGTCTGCATTTTCCATGACTCACCTTCCCCATCATTACCTCAAGTGGTAGGTAGCTTTCCCCATTAACCCTGGTTTCTCACATGCAGCCAGGCCCCAAACAACAGATGTATACATCTCAAGGAAACCGGTTTGAGCTAGGTGGGAAGCCCTGATGGGACATCTGCCTTAGAACAGTTGAGAATCTTGCTGGGAGGAAATAACCAGCAAAACCATGTTCAATATTAAATCAGCGGCTATAGCAGGAGGCTGCAGCATCTCCGGTCCCCGGGGGTGGCGGAGAAGGCTGTTTGGCAGCTTCTATGAGAGGATAAATGGGGCGCCTGACTAGGAGCTGAGGGGTTGAAGAGTGCAGGGATACGCTTATAGGAGTAATAACCCTTAAATATTGGCTGTCGTTTCTGCTTTTTATGTAGTTTTTGATGATTCATTTGTTCAGGACGTACTCACTGATTCTTTACTTTTTAGGCGCTCAGTTGACGTATCTCTCGGTACCTCCCTCTCCCCCAGTTTGAACTCATTGTTGTACAAGCAAAGCCCGGGATCTACTACTGAGCTGAACATTCAGCTTTGTCAGGCTAGCTGGTGGCTTAGCACCAGAGAGACAAAGGTGGGAGGACTGCCTGGAGTTTGAGGCTCCATCATGAGCTACAGGCTACCCTGGGGTACAGCATTAGACTACTTCTCTCGGGGCTGGAGAGATGATGGTTTAGTGGTTAAGAGCACTGGCTGCTCTTCCAGAAGACTCGGGTTCAATTCCCAGCACCTACATGGCAGCTTACAACTGTGTGTAACCCCAGTTCCAGGGGCTCTGACACCTTCACTCCAGTGCACATAAAATAAAGTTAAATAAATTATTTTAAAAAGAGGAATAAAAAAGACTACTCAAACAAACCACCAGAAAGTTTATAAATCAATAAACTCTAGCGCTTCTCCTCCTCCACCCTTCGCTGGAGGTAAACAGATGTGATAGCATCGCATAGCTTACTATTTTTGTCACCTGGTGGTCACAGAGAAAACTGTCCGGTGCGGAGGGAGTCTCAGATAGTCTGGTATGCAAGCTATCACAGCTTGCTCTGTTGATGGGTTCCTGAGGAAACAGTTCTTCTCACTGTGGCTCTTTGCTTGTGTAGTAGCCCCCCCTTTTTTGGTACACTGACCCTCATTATTTGGTCTGATTCTCATGGGAGAGACCCATAGCTATGGACATCTCTGATTTGATTTTATCAGATGCATGAAGCATCCAAAGTAAGTCTTTGAGTGGTGGAAAAGGTGGGAAGATTCTTCACACCTAGTATGGCAGCGGACTTCCCACCCTTCCGGTGGTCCCCCAATGAGACAACACCTCACAGTCACCAGGAACTCTTAGGAAAATTTGCAGAGACCCCTCCTCTCCCCGCCCTTCATTGGTATGTAACAAGTCTACAGGCTTCTACCACCCACTCAGGTTTAGGGTGCCCTGGAATCAAAGCTCTGTCTGCCTCAGGCCATTTTTCCCTATTGTTTGAGACAGGTTCTCTAGCACAAGCTGTCTTCCCAGTCCCTATGTAGCCAATGACGACCTCGAGCCTCTGGTCCTCCTCCACGTTCAGTGTCTAATCCAGTGCTGGAAACCAAGTTCCCGCCAGCTTCAGCAAAGCCCCAACCAACTATCTTACAATGCTTAGCATGCTTCATTAGGGTGCCGTGATTCCTCATGTCCAAGCAGAACCGAGTATTGTATTGTTCAACATTCTCAACAGGATTCTTGCCCACTGGACTCATGCCCGTTGGATTAAAGAATTAGAGATTAACCACTCCGTGGATGGATCTGGCAGGAAGGGCATTTCAGCCATTTTCATTGAGTGCCATAGTAATATACTGTGGGTTGTCTGGGTTGGTTCTGGTTAATTCCTAAGTGGGGAGGGGAATGCTCCTCTCTACACCACTCACTTCTTGCTTGCTTCCTGAATGTTCATTGAAAACTGGTGATTCCTGAGGCTACCAAGAACGGCACTGTAGAATTTGCAGGGTCCATTCCAGAGTGAACCACAAAACCTAAATTATGTGGCTGGGGAAAGTTGAGATCCAAGGAAAGAGTCTGGGGCAGGCGCGTGGGGGGAAGGGGAGATCGACTCGTCCATCAATAAAAACAGCTTGTATTTATTGTGAATCATGTGAGGGTCCTATTTATTTCTCCATTTTATGTGTGTTGTTATCTCCCGTTTACAGATGGAAAACTGAGATTTAGGGCACCGAAATCATTCCCCAAGACACACAGATAACCAAAGACTGAGCTGCGAAGTACAGCCCCAAAACTATAGTGCCAGTCCCTCGCCCCTCCCCACACCCCTGCTTCCATCTCCAAATTTCTGATCTATTCATGGCCTGAAATTCGGGCGCCCTTCAGGCGATGCTCAAGCCAGACCAGACTGTAAAGTGTCTGCTCCACTCCGGGCTTCTCCCGGGCTGCGGCTTTGGAACTACAAGGCCCAGCAGGCATCTGTAGGGGGAGGAGGAGGAGGTGGGACTAGCGCCGGGTGGGAGTGAGAGAGCGAGCCCTCGCGCCTCGCCGGCGCACAGCGCTCGGAGCGCTCCTGCGGGTACCGTTGCGGGACCCTCGGCAGCGGGTGGCGCCGAGCCGGAGCCGGGACGCCGGTGCAGCCGCCGTTTGCCGAGGGCCCGGGCTGCACAGGGAGCTGGGCCGCAACGTCCCGACTGGACGGACACTGTGCTTAGCGCATTGCGGCGACCTCGCCTTTCCCGGCCGCGAGCGCGCGCCGCAGCTGGAAAAGCAGCGGAGCCCGAAGACTTTTCTCCGTTCCCAGGGGCGCACCACACCAGTGCAGCAGCCAGTGCACGTCGTGGCCCCCGGAGGGGCGATGGAACCCGGGTTGCCAGAAGCTTGAGGAGCCGCTGCCGCGTTCTGGAGAGCGGGGGGGCGCACGACCTGGGGACCCCCGGCGGCGGACCCAAGCCCTCCCCCCCGCCCCGCCTCCGGGGCACCAGCTTCGGCTCCATTGTTCCCGCCCGGGCTGGAGGCGCCGGGTTCCGAGTGCCGCCGGGAGTCGTGCCTTGGCCGCCGAGCTCTCGCGACCCGGCCAGGACCTGAACGGAGCCCGGAGACGACCGACCCGAGCGCAAGACACAGACACCCGCCGCGCCACGGCGAGCTCTCCAGAGGCGGGACCGCAGCGCCAAGTGAGGTAAGAGTCGTCGGCGTCCGCAGAGCCGGCTGGCTGGGCGTCCGGAGCGGCCCCCGCGCTTCTCCCGCTGCAGCCCGCGCCTCCCTCTTCCGATCCCCCCCCCCCACTCCACCCCCGGCTTCACTCCCTCCCTGGCGCCCCTGTCCCTCCTCCCTCGGCCAACGTCGCCGCCCGCGCCCCCTCCCCGCGCGGGGCCCGCTGCTGCTGCCCGCTGCCCAACTTTTCCGCCAACTCGCGCTCTGGAGCTGGCGAGGCAGCTGCAGCGCTCCGAGTTCAGACCCCGACTCTCCGGGGAGAGAAGACGGCGGAGGCCTCGGGTTCCCGCGGGGAGGGGGGCGGGAGTGGGCTGCGAGGTGAGTGTGTGTGTTATACACTCCATCTCTTTTGGTCCTTTGGTCCTCTTGTGAGGATTCACACCCCCCCCCCCCCATTCAGCCGGTGGCTTTGGGCGCAACACCCCACATCTGGGATCTTTTCAAGTGTTTTTCCACGTTCGGGCAAGTCTGGGGTCCGGGTTGGGGGCTTGAGAAGGAAAGGAAGTGGCGGGGAAGGCTAGCTTGTCTTGGAATAGGTTTGAAGGAGGTGTCGTCACCAAATGGCTGAATAGGCTTTAGCGGAGAGCGAGCAAAAGATTCCCCCTTTCCGAGGGGTGGTGGTGGTGATGTTCTGTTTAAGTCTTAGACCTAGAGGGTTTCTGAAGGGGTCTGGGGAAGGGGAGGGGGGCCGCGGGGTCTGGATCGTTCTGGGAAGTGGGGGAAGGGATGAGGGCTGGTCCGGTGCGGAGTCCTCCGTTGCCCGCTTGTTGCTTCTCTGTCCCAGACCCCCTCTCCGCGCTTCCCGCGTCTCCTCTAGTGGTGTCGCTGGCGGGATGAGACAGGCGAGTACCCATATTTTTTTGGAGGAATTTACTGACTTTTTTTATGGTGGGGTTTGCATTTACCCCCTAGTGAAGCAACTGGACACCTTGGGAGTGCAGGAGGAGTTCCCTTTTTCTGGGCCTAGAAGCTATTAACTCATTTGCAAAGCATTTCGACGGCGTTTTTCTCCCCTACCCAACCCCCCATTTCCCAGATGTAGCTGCCGCATCTGGTTCCGTTTCACCCTACACGGGTACACCGCAGCCACATTATTAAACATCCCTCTTCCTCCCCTCCCCCTCCTAAATTAAAACTGAGATTCTTCCACTAGTCCTTCCTACCACCACCCCTTAATATTTCTTGAGACGTGGAGAGGAGGCTTTGGGTTGGAAGAGAAAAGAAAGTTGTGGGTCGCAAGTGATTTTGGATTCCTCCACACTAGACTCTCCTGCTGGTGGCGAGCGATGGGTGGCCGGGGTTGTGCGGGAGAATCAGCTTGGGAGATGCAGCCATAATTCCCTGGACCTACTTGGGAGCGGCTTGCTCACTAGAGGTGGCCCTTGTCGGTGGGTCTGGGCCAAGATAGGCCTTGACGTGTACTGGAACCAAAGCATCGCCTCGCCTCGCCTCGCCCTTTAATTATAGTTGGAGAGTCTGTCCGGTGTGGACACTGCAAGCCCACTTATCGCCACGCGTCTGGGTTCCTCGCGGGGTTCCGTCCTTGATTCGGGAGCAAGCGGGGTGCAGCGGCTGATGCTGTTGGAGCCAGAGGCACCTTATGTTTTTTCCTTGGGTTGCAGCACTCGGAAACTGAATATGGAGTGTTTGGCCGTTTAAACAATGACTACAGGACTAGGGAAGGAATGTACACTTTTTTTTTTTTTTTGCAATACTCTTTCGTCTGGGGCGGGTGGACTGCGGGTGGACAAGCAAAGCATCCAAAGGGTCCAAAGTTGGCGTCAGGGTGGGGAGAATTGGTGCCTTTCGCCCTCTCCAGTCTTTTAAATTGAAAACACTTCTCTGGTTTCCTCCTTGGGGCGGCAGTTTTGGAGGCTATAATGAAATCGCACTTTCTCTAGACATGGTAATTAAGGTGACTGTTTCCTTCGCAGATGTACCCTGGTCTTTGCACCTCCGGACCAGTGCTTTTTTTGGAATAGTACCTAAATTGTAGAACCATCGCCCTGAGATGGTTGAGCAGAAAGTGGCTGTTTTCCTTCCTTGGCCAGGTTCCGGGTTTCTCTGAGACTTGTTTTAAAGCTAAGTAGCAGGGCCCCTGGGACTCACTGGCCATGGTCTGGCCAATTACCCCCACGCTGGGGTGGTGTCCCTTCCTTTCAGTGACCTAAGGCCGGCAATCTCAACTAATACCCGCCAACTGTCCTGGTGGCTGGCCTTCCTCCCTAATGGCTTGTTTACATATTTCCCCACTTGGGACACACTTCTGAGACCCTGTTGACCCCTTAGTGCTGAGTGTTTGGGGACCGAGACGCTTTCTGGGGCTTGGCTCCAGCTGGGACAGTTATATATTTCATCAGTGACAAGTTACTTGAAATATGTTGCTTTTACTCTTAGTCATAGCTGAGTGTCAGCTTTTCAGTGATGGGCCATGGATTGAGAGTCACGTGTACTCCCAATGCCAGTTTCAAAAGTGTTTTCACGATGGGAGGATGGACAAACGTGGACATTACTTCCTTTGGTACCCTTTGAATAGCAAGCAAAGCAAAGGGACAGAAGGAACAGAGGGACGTGACAAATGTCGTCACCGTCTCCTTACAAGAGAAGATGAGAAAATATATATATATATATATATATATATATATATATATATATAGGCACCCTACACCAGAACTACCTTTATCCAGGGTGGACTTCAGATGAGAAAATTGAATGGGATGTCGGGTAGGCAGACGCCAACCTTGGAGACCAAAGACAATCTTTAGACCTTGCTGTTAGTGATCTGCCTTTTGCTTATCAGTGATAGTGACCTGATGCAAGACTCTTAAAAGTTCTTTGTTCATGTGAACTTGGGGTTTAGCAGCGAGTGTCTCCAAAGGCCCTTTTCTTTCATTTTTTTTTATTCTTAAAATTACATTTATTTACTCATTTATTCATGTGTGTGCACAAGGGTGCCACAGTGCTCCAGTGGAGATCAGAGAATAGGTTGCAAGATGTGGTTTTCAGCCTGGAGAGATGGCTCAGCAGTTAAGAGCCCTGGCTGAAGCCGGGCAGTGGTGGTGCACACCTTTAATCCCAGCACTCATGAAGCAGAGGCAGGCGAATCTCCCCTGAGTTCCAGGCCAGCCAAGGCTACACAGAGGAACCCTGTCTCATTTAAAAAGGACACTGGCTGCGATTCCAGAGGATTTGGGTTCCGTTCCCAGCATGCACATCAGACAGGTCACAGGAACTCTGTGTCTCCGCAGATACTTGCACCGGCATGCACATATCCACACACGTACGTGTGATTGAAAATAAAATCTTAAAAAAAAAAGAAAAATTACTTAGTTCTCTTCTCCCATGTGGGTTCAAGGGCTTCCTCTCTTACCTGCTGAGCTATCTTGCTGACCCTAACGGCCCTTTCCTTGCCCCCAAGTTTTGTAATCTCTTTCATCCAAATGGCTGTTGAGCTTCAGAAGAAAGGCCAGTCGCTCATCATCCCTGCATTCTGGAGGGATGTATAAAGGTCAGGAGTTCAAGGCCATCCTACGTGCTGAGTTTGAAGCCAGTGTGCACCTCGTGGGCACCCCATTTCCTCCCTGGAAAGTCTGGGGCTCTGCCGCAGAAGGGAAAGGAGTGAGCCTTGACTCTGAGGTCTTGCTCTGAAAACGGCCTCACTTTCATCACTTAGGAGGAGTTTAATTTCCTCTTGGGAAATTTGTCTTTCATTTTCCTTTCCCAGGGCTCTGGAAGAGGGCTAATGAAATGTACCCAGGAGTCCAGATGTGGATCTCTAGAGACGGTGCTGGTGTTTGCACCCAGGAGTCCAGATGTGGGTCTCTAGAGACGGTGCTGGTGTTTGCACCCAGGAGTCCAGATGTGGGTCTTTAGAGATGGTGCTGGTGTTTGCAGAGGTCAGATACCTCCTATGGGATAGACTGTCTTTTCCCTCTCACGGCTGCGTTGCCTTTAAATAGGAACTCTACTTACTACCACCCTGAAGGAAGACACTTTATTTGTGGGCACTCCTTCACCCCCCCCCACCAACCAAGCCTGGAAATAAGTAGTGTTCACCCAGGTAAGGGATCGCACTAAGACAGCAGCCCTCCACTCCTCAAGACTCTTAAGCGACCCCTCTAGGCTGTTTGTTTGGTTTTCCAGTCTGGTTCTCATCTAGGCCCAGGCTAGCCTCAAACTTGAGATACTCCTATCTCGACCTCTTGAGTGTGAGTGAGATGATACACACACCATACCCCCATACAGCTATTACTATTCAATATAAAATATTTTAGATACTTTCCATATGTGTGAAAACACACACACACACACAGGAGTTTACTTTGTTTCAGCAGTGTTAGGAATTGAACCCAGGGCCTTTTTCCTGCTGGCAAGCAGTTTCACTACTGAGCTAACCCCTCCAGCTTTGTTGACAGTCGTTTGGATATTTTTTAAAAGAGGTGCAACGTAATCTCAGCCTCTTGGTCTTAGACTACCCTCTTGGGCGTGTCTTTCTGAAAGCAGGCTTCCTTCTCTTAATCCCCATGCTTAAAATGTTTTTTAATAAACTAAACTTCATAAAATACACACACAATTAGCCTTTTTTTCTTTTTATCTCTGTGTATAAGTGTGTGTCCATGTGTTTGAGTATGCACACATGTCACAGGGCTTTAGCCTAACTCACTAGGACGAAGGACGGTCCTCAACCACAGCCGCAAGCTGAGTTATCTCCAGCCCCGCAAGCAGCATTTCTTTTGTACCAGTTACAATTTTGTAAACAAGACTACCCTAGCGTTTTAAAAAACGTTTATTAAAGTGATGTGCGGGATAAGTTAGCTCTGTTGTTTAGTAAGTCAGATCCCAGTCTGAAGGGATTCATACTTCTGTATCATAGTCCTTAATTCTGGGGATTAGAACATTTCTCTGTTGGTATCGTGGCTGGTTAGCACGGGGAACCGGCTGTGGCATCCCCCCCCCCCCGCCCCCGATAATCTAATCTTTTTTCTTGAAGAATATCTACAGGTTGAGAAACCTGGACTCCTAGATGCTCATGTCATGTTGGCAGTCAAAGAGTTTCAGGCTGTTAAACATTTGATCTTTTCTGGCAAAGCCACTCTAAATAACCAAATATTAGAATCTGACCAACTTCTAAATCTGAAACGTGCGTGGTTGCATCCGCTCACAAAGAGGATCCCAGGCCTGGGTTTGTCTCTTTCCAGTCTCACGTGCCTTCTTTCATTCCATTTAACATATGTGCCCACATTTCCTATGTTCATGCCGAGGACTGAGGGTATTGGGAGACGCAGTTAGGCACCGATCCTGCTCCATGGAAGCCTGCTGTTTCTCTCCTAATCAGGGTTTCTATTGCTCTATGATGAACCACCGTGACGGGAGGAAAGGGTTTATTTATTTCAGCTTACACCTCCAGGAAGCTGTCCCTCACTGAGAGAAGTCAGGGCAGGAACCTGCAATCAGGAGGGCCACTTACTGGCTTGCTCCCCGAGCTTGCTCAGCCTGCTTTCTTAGAGCACACGGGATCGCCAGCCCAGGGCTGGCACTGCCCACGGTGAGCTGGGCCCTCCATCAGTCATCAGTCAAGAAAATACACCACAGGCTTGCCGACAGGCCACCCTGGTGGGCATTTTCTCAGTTGAGGGTCCCTCTTCTTCCAAAATGACTTTATCTTGTGTCGAGTTGATCTAAAACTCGCCAGCACAGTTGGGGAGAGAAGAGGGTGGGGAACACGAGTTCAGTAAGGTGATGTAAACACCATGGGGAAAGGGCTGGTAGTTTATTGGGAAATCAGAGGGACGGGGCTGAGGAGCCTGGCAGTGTGCAGAAGCAGAACTCTGTGAGATGGGGTTTACGGATTAGGTCATTCCTGGCCTTATCATGGAAGAGAGACACTCGCACAGACCTGCAAATACAACAAGAGCCTCCTTAAGTTTTGGGGTGATAGTGTTCTCATTTGAAAGTATGTGAGAAAAAAACCAGCCAAAACCCACTTTAAACTTATTTGGGTTTTAAGAATACATTGTATTCATATTATGTCTTAGTCTTTCTATTGATATTATTATTGATAATATTATTGATATTTCTAAAATACCACCCTTAGCACGTCATCAATATAAGTAATTTGAGAGTGCTGGCAGTTGAACCTGGTGCTTGAAGCATGTTAAAGTACACACTGTGCCTGGCCAAAATATATAAAATTGGTGAGATATTTTACATTTTCTTTTTCCCTGCTAAACGTTCACAGTTTCTGTTCTCACTTCCAGCATACCCCAATTGGCAGGAGCCATATTTCAGTAGCACAACAGCTGCATGTTGCCAGGAGTCACCAGATTTGCCAGCTGAGCCGAGAGTGCTAAGGGTGTGAAGATGGGATGGGCAAAGTACCTGTGGAAAGGGGGAAGTTTGAGGTTTGAGTACTCTAGGAGAGTGTCGTCAAGAAGGGGTCTGGAGAGGTGGCTCAGCGGTTAACAGCATTCAATGACTCTCTTTTAGAGAATCTGGCCTTGGTTCCCAGCACCCCCACGTGGTGGCTCACAATCCAGTTTCAGGGGGCTCCGATGCTCTCTTCTGGCCTCTGCAGGCACACACATGGTACACAGACATACAAGCATGCAGAACGTACACATAAGATTAATAATTCTGAAAACAATTTCTTTTTTAAATGCAAGCCCACTATTGTTTCTTCTGTCAGCCCTAGTCCTGTAAAGAGCATCCTCTTCGCGGTGCTCGCTTACCCCTCATAACCACCTTGATGTAGGAAGACAAATGTTCTGGACTCCGTCAGGTGGGGAAAGCTGAAGCCCAGGGTAAATAACTGTCCCCAGGATGGCAGTGTCATAAATGGAACCGTCCATTGTCATTGACTGTCTTCTCTAGAACACGGGGAGACGAAGACCTCGGGGCTAAAGACATGGCTCAGCTGTTAAGAGCTCTTGCCGTTCTTCAGGAGAACCAGAGTTCCTTTCCTGGGACCAACATCAGGTGGTTTATAACCTCGTGTTACTATAACAACAGGGGAAATGACATCCTCTCGTCTGGACTCATTGGGCACCCATACACATGTGCACACGTGTGTGCAAGTAAAATCCTTAAGAGGAAGATGAGGAGGAGGAAGACAACGACAAATACTTGGCCCTGAATGCACCAGCTAGTTTACTAGACAAAGAGATTTGATGTTAATAGACTCTTGATACCTTTAGAATTTGAAGTGCGGAGGGCAAGTGTTCCAGGCCCCGACTTCCCACTAGATGTATTGAAATTTCTGTTGTGTAAGTACTTTAACCGTATAACCACCCAGATGTAGTCAGGACACATATTTTAGCCTTCCCACAAGTATGAAAACTGAGGTTGTGTGGGCTCCTCCTTGCCCTCCATTGAAGACCTCTTTGCCTAGGCAAATTGGGCTTTGAATTCTGTGAACCTCAGCTGATAGTGGAGAGACTGGTGGGGAAACTGTCATGCACACCCGCAAGGCTACAGGCTCCATCTGTCAATAAGGGAGGGGAGGAGGTGATTCCTAAGGGCTAAGATGCCAGTCTGCAGGACTCCAAGTAGCATCTGGGTTCATGGCTTGTGCTGCAGAGTGGCGCTTGTACCCAGCAACCTTTTTATTCCTGCAGTTGGTACCAGGAGGCCAAGGGTCTGTAGCATCCTTTTGTTGTGCAGTTTGAGGCCGAGAGGGTAGGAGAGGGAGAGGCAGGAACTCTTGTGCCTCTTTTGGAAATGAGTCAGAGAGAAGGTGCCTGAACTCTGAAGTACCTGAAGTGCGTTCATTATGGGGAATGAAAGGAGATAGGTTAGATACCTAAGAGAAGGTAGGTGGGCGGACATCTCAGGGGACAGGGTGATAGGTGGAAGCTGCTGTCCGCTGCACCTAATCAATCGTCGCACGATGACACCACCTCCACTGTCCACCCTTTGTTGACACACAGAGTTGGTAGTCAGGGTTACTGTGGGACGCAGGAGTGTGCCTTTCTGGAGAACAGGCCCATACTGATTAGCTGTATCTTTGGAATGTGAGATGTGGGTTTAGAGGCCTCTCTTCCGGTGAGGGTGACTTCTGCAGTTGGCCTGAGATTGTGCCTGACCCTGGGTCCTGGAGGGCCCTGAATGATTTGTTTCTAAAGGGCTTTGCCTACCAAAGAAACAGAAACAGGAACTTACAATTTCCAGTGTTAACTTGGATTTGTCCTTAACCCCTTGGTTTCTCTAGTGTATAGGAATCCACCTCTGTCTGCATCAGATGAAGGTCTAGTTTTTTGTTTTATAAACTTTCTGTGTTAGGGATGAACTTAGGGCACACCATATGCTAGGCAGTCAGTCATTCTTCCTCTGAGCTGTATCTCAGTTAGGTGTGGCCAAATTATTTGCATTCTCCCGTCTTGAATTAATATCCCCCAAACCTGGACATCAACTCCTAGTGTTACTAACAGCTCCACTTACTTGGGCAAAGGACCTAAGTTCTTTTTTTATTTTAACTTTTCTCCCCAAAGACAGGGTTTCCTCTGTGTAACAGCCTTGGCTGTCCTGGAATTTGCTTTGTAGACCATGTTGGCCTCAAACTCATGGAGATCCGCCTTCCTCTGCCTCCCGAGTGCTGGGATTAAAGGCTTGCACCACCATGGCTTGCACCTTTGTACTTAAATTCCTGGACCCTCAGTTTCTGCATTGCTTAGCAGAAACTAGTCCTATTCCTTAGAAGCAGAGAGGGAGGATTAAAGTAAGTTTTATAGTTATAAATGCATTTTTACTTGTATAGAGTCCACAGAGTATTCAGTAAATATGCTTTTCATTTCTAATCCTTTTCCTAAATTTAGGAAAGAAAGAAAGAAAGAAAGAAAGAAAGAAAGAAAGAAATGTTTACTTCGCTTTTGGTTTAAAATTATTTTTTTTTATTAGGCCTTTGGAGACAGTTAATAGTAGTGAATGCCTATTCTGCTGGCCAAGAATTCGGGGGTTTTCTGCCAGCCAGGACTGACTCACCGGAGAGGGCTGAACCACCACTTTAGGGCATGTTCCGGAGACCGACTTCCTGGACAGTGTGGATGGTCTCCTGCAGCACCAGAGGACAGAGATGGCCGCCCCACACGTGGTACCCAGTCATGTGTCGCTTGGCCGATGTTTTGTCATTGATTATCTATTCTTTAGGGCCCTAGGAAGTTGTTTTAAATTCTGCCACCGCAGGGCTAGTGAGAGGGCTCACTGAGGAACCATTCCTGCCTGCCTGCCAACCTGAGTTCAGTCCCCACAACTCACGGAAAGGTAGAAGAGAGCGGACTCCATGGAGTTGCCCTCTGACTTCTGCGTGTGCGCTGTGACCGACACAGTCATGCCCCCACATACACACATGCGGCCTTAGTAAAGAAAAGAAAACATTCAGCCAGGCAGTGGTGGCGCACACTTTCAATCCCAGCACTCAGGAGCAGAATCAAGCGGATCTCTATAAGTTCAAGGCCAGCCAGGTCCACATAGTGAGTTCCAGGATAGGCTCCAAAGTTACAGAGAAACCCTGTCTCCAAAAACAAAAACCCACCATTTAAAATATTTAAAAAAAAATATCCACCATAAACACAAGAAGGGTCAAGGGCTACAGAATCCATGGCCTCTTCACGCCTTTAACTGTGCCTGACTGCGTGCAGGGCCCTGGTCTCCCACCTCCCCTCACTCCTCCACTCAAGGCTGTCAGACATCAGCCGTCACCATCCAGCCTCAGAGGTCGCCAGATTCGCTTCCCAGTGTCCTGTTCTGTCTTCACCCTAAGCAGCAGTGAAGCTTGTGTTCTCTGGGAGGGAGGCTGGTAGATCCCGAGGTGCCTGGGATCCTTAACATTTTAGAGGCACAAAGAAAGACCTGGAGGGCTGGGTGTGGATCTCTGGGGTAGAGCGCTGTGAATGATGACCTTGGATTCCAACTCTGGTGGGGAAAAGGGGAAAAGTCTTGTGGCATCTTCTTGCGTATGTCCAGGGAGATTTATCAGGGCTGCCCTATTCCTTGTGACCTTTTTGCCTCCTGTCTCTTTTTCTTTTTTCTTTCTTCTCTTATACATAGCCCTGACTGTTCTGGAACTCACTGTGTAGACCAGGCTGGCCTTGAACTCACAGAGATCTGTCTCCTGAATACTGGGATTGAAGTGTGCCATCACCACCGCAGGTGCCTTCTGTTTCTTGACTTGTTCCCCAACTCTTTACCTCTCTGTTCCTCCCCAGACGAATTGGTTAGTCCCAGATAGAATGAAGCCTTGTGTCTGGGCGTCATCAGATTCCTGTCCTTGAAATGATTGCATAATACTTAAACTGGAGGCAGGATCGACTTTTTGTTTTGTTTTTTAAATTTGCACCGGACAGCAACCATCTACAAATAGCGCAGGGCAAGTATGGCTGGGATTGAGGTGGGGGCGGGGTCACACTGGTCCATCTGCTTTCACATTGAGAGATAAAGGCCTTTACTCTGGGGCCTTCTCAGGGACCTAGACACCTTTGGGATCCTGAGCTGGAACTGAAGCCTGGGCTTGGGTGATTCTGAGCTACAGCTGCATCCTCAGCTTTGGTTGGGTCTTAGCCATTGGTTGGCACAGCTGGCAACCCTTGGCCATGTAGCCACAGATTGAGTTCCCAAGCTTGAGGTAGGCAGTAGCAAGCCTGCCTACCTTGTGGCTGGGATTCTTTGGCATCTTCTGCTTTACCTCAGGCTTCAGAAGGGCCTTTGTCTCCTCAGCACGCTCTTGCCTTGCTTTGGTATTGTTGGCCTGCATCTTAAGGGATTCATAGCTTTGTGACTGGAGTTTCTTTTGGGGCGGGTGTCAAGACAGGGCTTCTGTCCCTGGTCGTCCTGGAACTTTTGAGATAGACTGGCCTTGAACTCAGAGACCTGCCCACCTCAGTCTCAAGTGCTAGGGATGCTCCCCCACACCCAGCTTTGTTTATGACTGGGGTTTCTTGATGCCGTTCCTGTGCCATTTGGGGTACTGCTTGCATGTGGCACGGTTCTTGGGCTTGGCCGTGTCTACAACAGCCCACACCACTGAATGTGCTTGCTCCCAGTATGGCTCTTGGGGACTTTCATGACCTCCTTCGCTTCTTCCCATAAGTGCATGAGATTTTTATCTTGAAGAACCTCCTGATGACAGTTCCAGCCATCGTGGCCACTTAGTCTGTACTCAGAAACATAGCTGTGTAATTGAAGGGTGGAATCCAGTTTCCCACCACTGTGACAGAATGTCTGAGGTCATCAAGTTAAGAAGAGAAAAGGTTTTTGTGGGTGTCAGTCTATGGTTGGCCTCTACTTTTGAGCACACCTCATGGCGGAATGAAGATGGAGTCTTTGGAGCATGCACGGGGCTATCCATTTACTCATGGCCAGGAACAGAAAGGGTGAGGAAGGGTAGGAGAGTAGGTTTCTGTAATCTTCTTCAAGGGTATACCCCCAACTGGTTTAAAACCTCCCATGAGGGTCTATCTCTTAAAGGGCTCATCACCTCCCCAAAGTGCCCCATTAGGGGACAAGCCATATTATGAACTTCAGGCTTTTACCTGTTTCGGGGTTGGAATAGGCTCAATTTTTGCACCTTCAAAAGCACTCAGTAATTTCAAGCATTCTTCTAGACAGGTTGACCGTGGACACATGCCCTTTCTTCTTTTCCTTGCCCCCTGCCCCCAACTTCTATTATAGATATTGTTTCTTTCCCCAGAGTCAGCTTGAGAAGGCAGATCGAGCTCAAGGTGGAGCATCCATGGAGGCGGGGAGGCTTGTCACCAACCTCTAAGTGCAGAACTGGGATGTGGAGCTGGAGGTGCCTCCTCTTCTGGGCTGTGCTGGTCACAGCCGCACTGTGCACGGCCAGGCCAGCCCCGACCTTGCCTGAACAAGGTAAGACAGCAGGCTGAGGGTCAGCCGGACCCCAGAACTGAGGAGACAGAGTGTGTGTGTGTATGTGTGTGGGGGAGCTGCTGGGAAGGCTTCCTGGGAGGAGCAAAAGGTTCCTTTCCGGTTGGTGACATCCACTGGCGGGAGGTGAGGTACTTGGGATGAGTTTTTGCTTTTCTTCTGGGGAAACAATGTGATTGGGTGTATAACTCAGGCGACCACAAAGGGGTGGGTGTGGCGTAGGAAAGAATGACACGAATACAGATTTAGAGGAGACATTCTAGAACAAGAACTTGATAGTTGGCCTCTGGCCTCCAGAAAGCTGTTCCAGAGACATGTCTTCTATAGGATGAACAGTCACAAACACATGCCCTTTTGGACTTTGTCTTCCATTTCTCATTTGGGGGTTTTATGGGCAGTTTGCTTTGGAGGTGGCCTGTCTGAGGGACTTGGGGGTCACAGAGAAGGCTCGGGCATGCACGTGGCAGCAGTGTCTGTGTTTACAGGACTGTCATTCTAAGTTGTCAGGGACCTGTTTGGTGACCAGTGGGTGAACCTGTGTGTGCAGATGGCAGTGAGAAAGGGGTAGGGAAGAGGGAGATTTTCTAGCTGGTGCAGGGGCGGAAATGAGAATGTTCTGTGTCGCAGTCAGTAGCAGAACCAAAGCCATCCTAATGAGTTGAGACGTGCCGGACACTCAAGGCAAGAGAGGACCTCCTGACCTCTAGGGAGGTTGTCATCAGGCAGTGGAGAGGCAATAAATATGACGTGCACTATATTTATCTACTGAAGATTTTATTTATTCTCATTTTATGTACTTGAGTGTTTTGCCTGCGCGTATGTATGTGTGCTGCATGTGTCCTTGGTTTCTGCAGAGACCAGAAGAGGATTTGTGGGTCTCAGGAACCAGAGTTAAGAATGATTGTGAGCCACCATGTGGGTGCTGGGAAACCACTTCCCTCTGCAAGAACAGCAAGTGCTCTCAACTGCTGAGCCATCTCTGCAGCCCCTAACAGACCCATAGTTAAGCCACGCAGTGGAGCTGTAAGAGAATGTGGGACTGTCGTGCACAAAACTGAGGTCCAGTTAGGAAGTTGGGGTCCTCCCACCCAGTGTGATACATGCCTTTAATCCCAGTACTTGGAGGCAGATGTCTGTGAGTCGGAGGCCAGTTTGGCTTGTAGAGCCAGTTGGTGCTACTCAGATTCTCTCTCAAAAGAAAAGAGAAAATAGGGGTCTTTTATCTTTTTGTTTTTGACATAGGATCTTGCTGTGTAACCCTGGCTGGTCTTGTGACCCTCCTGCTACTGCCTTCTGCATACTGGGATTACAGGTGTTTACCCTGTAATCTTACTTTAGGGTACCAAGGTGCAGGTCTCCAACGGGGTTAATAAAGGGCATTCAAGGTGGAGCCGAAGGAGCGAGCCACGAGGTCAGGAGGCTTAAGAAGTATGGACAGCAAGCGGTGTTGCTCACTGAGTAAATAACTGTGGAAAGTAACACCTGGAAGAACTGGATTCAGCCGGCATTTGGAAGGCTTACGTCTTGCTAAGGAACTCAGTATATCTGAGTGGTTCTTGCTGAGAAATTGGAAGTTTACAGACATGGTCCAGTTTTCAGAAAACTGGCTTGCATTGTGTGACACGTTATTAAAATGGAGGCAACAATAATAAAGGATTAAATGTCTGTCGTAATTCAGGTAAAACACTTCTATGTAAAGTGTGAGGAGCTATTATTGCATCTGCCACTGTTGTCACAAAGACAAGATAGAAGGTGGTGTTGAATGTCAGTCAGGGGGAATGAGACCGGGAACCAGGGATAGTAATGGCATTCTAGAAATAGAAGCCATGGGCTTAAGTGGTTGGATGCCAACTCCTCTTCCTCCCCCTCCTTCCCTTTTCTCTGCTCTTCTTCTTTTCATATTCCTCTTCAGCCTCCACTTCTTTAGCCCTCTTTTTCTAATAAACTCTTTGCAACCTAGGAAAGGAAAGCAGGTAGTTAAGATCTTGTCCCAGGCACTTGCAGGCAGGCAGGCAGGCAGGCAGGCAGGCAGTTAGCTTTCTGGAAGGCCCTCATGTAAGGAATTTTGTTTACCCAGCATAGGAAAGGACGCAGAGGCAATGCCATAAAGGAGGTTGGAGCTAGGGGACAGAAGATCGTTGTTTGCTTGGTCAGTTTTTCTTTTTTTCTTTTTTTATATTTATTTATTTTTTATATATACCTGCATGACAGAGGAGGGCGCCAGATCTCATTACAGATGTTTGTGAGCCACCATGTGGTTACTAGGAATTGAACTCAGGACCTCTGGAAGAACAGTCGGTGCTCTCAACTACTGACCCATCTCTCCAGCCTGCTTTTTTTTTTTTTTTTCTAAGACAGGGTTTCTCTATGTTGCCCTGGCTATTCTGGAACTCACTCTGTGTAGACCAGGCTGGCCTCAAGAGATTTCGCCTGCCTCCTGAGATTAAAGGCATGCACCAGTACCGCCTGGCACAGAAATGGTTCTCAGAATAGAAGGAGTAGGAAAGGTGGGGGAGGGCTACCAGGCTGTACTGTAGTCAAGGCTGAAGTCAGTCAATTGGTTATACAATTGTGCCAGTATATGGTATACAGTGTGCCAATTTTTAGACAGGTAGCTTTGTGTTTCCCTAAGTGCTAAGAGGTCAGTCTGTCATTCATTCCAAAAGCTCGTCCCATGCTCCTTGCAGACTCGGACCTGGTTCCTATCATCACGTCTTAGTTTTGTTTGTTCTGGGATTTCGTGTAATGAATGAAATTTTATGGTGACTGTGACTCTATCCACCTGTGATGCCCACAGGGGTCATTGTATTCTTTCGATTCTTTTCTTATTTTTTTGGTGACAGAGTCTCACTGTGTAGCTACGGTGCCCTGGAACTTTCTACATACACCAGGCTGGCCAGGAACTCACAGAGATCCACCTGCCTCAGCCTCCAATTGCTGGGATTGAAGGTTTATGCTACCACAACCCCGCTCCTGGGGGGCGCGGGGAGGGGCTTTTTGAGAGAACACGGGAGCCGCCGTAACTGTTGATGTACTAGGAATAGTCTTTCTGCGTGCTGTGTAAACTCTTGGAACCTCAGAGACATGCGGCATATTGTAGTCTTGGCACGCTGATTATTAAGTAATGCTGCTATTGTCTTCAAAAACAATTGCAGTCCATGTGAAAAAGATTGGTTCAGAAGTTGAAAACAAACCATCCCAAACCTTGCTCACACTGAGAGCTTTGGAAGGGCTTGGGGGGCGGGCGCGGAGAGGGGGGGCAGGCGGGAGGAGATGGCAGCCCCTCCCCTGGCCGAATGCAATCCTGGCAGTCTCTGCAAACGCCCCTGGGGGACCTGGAAGGCCTGCAGTTTCTGGCTGTCCTTGCAAAGTTGATTTAATAAGGGTTCCAGGAAAGCCAGTCCCCCTCCTCTCCCTCTCCTTCCTTCTCCTGTTTGCCATATTACCGAGTCTAAGTTTGTTTCAGACCAGGCCTTGAGGTCTATGGGTAAAATGAAACTGGGAGACTGGCCCAGGGGTGGAAGACCCCTCTTTCAAAAGATAAGAACCAGTGTAGGAGATCTGAGCTTGAGGAAGGCTGTTTCCATGTATTTTTCTTGGAGAACAGGACTTGAGGAACCAGTAAGTGGCCACGTCCAAAATTTTGCAAGGCCACTTGTGGTGGTTGGGAGTGGCGGCCTTTCCTTCCCTTTTTCCTGGGCACCCTCGATGGAGCAGAGAGTGTGAAACTTGTAGTCTTGAAACACTTTCCTGCATCCACAGAAACCTGCAACTCATAAGCGCTTTAATGGCTGAGGTTTTTCAGCTCCTCCCACCCTCTCAGATTTGAGGGAGTCTGGTGGTTGGTGGAAGGGAGGAGAGGTTACGTTTTAATGGAAAAGCTGCACGTCTCTGTTGCTGGCTGCAGGCCGCCTGTGTACCACAAAGCGGGGCTTTGTCCTTGTTCTTCAGAAACCTGGGCCTATGGGGAGAGGCAGAGGCTGCCCGAATCTGGCCCTGCCTCCAGTCCTACTTCCCTGGTAGCCCTCCCACCGCCCACCCCGCCAGGGGTCCTGAGCTACCTTTGGTCCTAGAGGGTGCACATTTCAGCCGAGCTGCCTGGGAGCCGAGCGAGATATCACTAATAGCCATGCTGGAGTCTCGCTGCTTTAGCCTGTTGGTGTGACCCGAGTGACCCGAGGGACAGTGTCACATAGCTGGCCCGGAAAGCACGTGGGGGGGGGGATCCACACACCCCCATTCTCTCCCCACAGTAAACTTGCTTGGGAAAAGACCCTGTTTGTTTCTAACTAACACTGGATGGTAGAAGATCCCAAAGGGCGAGGGGAATTACATGAAGCAAAAAGTGCTGAGTGATACCACACACACACACAACACACACACACACACACACACACACACACACACAACACCCGCTCAGTGGAGAGTGGAAGGTTTAGGTCCGTGAAATCCGAGGTGTGTCCTGCGCTGTGAGGTTTCCCTGAAGGGCCTACCTTGCCAATACCTCTGGAAGGTACTTGCTGGTGGAGGCGGGTGGGCAGCGGAAGGGCAGTGCTCAGCCTGTGAGAGAATGTGAGAGCTCTCACGTGTCCCGCTCAGCAGGAAGGCCGGGGCAGCGGAGCCGCTCAAGGCTGTGTTCTTGGCTCGGGCTTCTGCATTGCTGCGCCATTAGCCTCACTGATTTTCCACTCTGGCTTTGCCAGCCGCTCCCCAAAGTCAGGGAGGAGGAATTTCTCAGAGAAGAAAGAACAAATGGCTGTCCAGAGGACTTGCTGTGTGGGGGGGGCGGGGAGGGAGCCCCGGATAAAGAATTAAGCCAGGGTCCTGTCACCTGGTATCCGGGGCTACCTGTAGGGAGGGCAGAACTGGAGGGAGCTGGATTCTGCAGGAGCATGCCTCTGCTGCACAGAGTGGGTCACCGTGGGTCAGCAGGGTCTCAGCAAGTGGTCAGGCCTGTCAACCAGAAGCAGGATGACTCTGGGCTGTTATGGGTGGCCTTGGAGACGAGAGTGCTGGGGAATCATTATCCCGGAGGTGAGGCCCGGGTCAGAACGCCTGACCAGCAGTGATGCCCTGGTTTTACAGGGCCTCATTCCTCTAGGTTATTGGAAAGTCTGGCCTCCTTCCCCTGGGCAACACCTTTACTTCCCTCTTCCAGGGAACCTGGACGTGAGACAACTGTTTTTCCCCTCGCAGGGAGAGACCCAGCTGCTCTGCTCTCTCTTCCTGGCTTTTTGTTCAGCTGCCTGGGTTTTCCGCCTCTAGAAGAAGGCCATACCCAGACTCCTCTCCAACTGTTTTGTGTCTGCCTCCCCTACCCTAACCCCCTTCTAGGGGTTTCAAGTAAATTACCTGAAAGTTAACTGCCCTAAGGGCCCCAGGGGCAAACTCCTAGTAATTCCCTTAGATTTTCAACCCATGGGTCGCAACCCCTACAGGGTTTTCCTATCAGATGTTTACATTAAGATTCGTAACAGTAGTATGTAATTCATAAAATTACAGTTATGAAGTAGCAACAAAAATAATCTTATGGTTGGGGGTCACCACAGCATGAGGAACTGTATTAAAGGGTCACAGCATTAGGAAGGTTGAGAACCTGACTTAGGAGAAGCCCTTTGGAGTCTGAGCTGCCTCTGACTTTCATTTTGCGGCCCACCCGTGGTGTGCCTAGTGGGGAGACGTGGTCCCCTGGGCCCTCTTTGTGGCTGTGCTGCCAGCAGAGCACTGAGCTTGGGCATCTGCCCTCCCATTGCCCCACAGCAGTGCCCCCCTTTCCCCTTAGCACATGGTCCCTGCCATCTTCGCACTGAGCAAGGCTGCAGAGAGGATCCTTAACCCCTGAGTTGCTGTGCTGCTGTGCCTCCTGGGATGGCTTGTGTAAGAGAGGTGATTCAGGGGCAGTGACCCCCTTGGTTAGCCCGAATGTAGCTCTTTCCCAGACTCTGAATGTGGAGGTGAAGTGGGTGAGAGGGCCTGGCCGTCCAGCAAAGTGTAGGCTCGCTGTCCGGAGCCCGGGTAGAAAACATCAGTACTGAGATTTCAAATGGTTAATTAGCAAAGAAGATGGAATACAGAGCTAACCATTTCTTCAACATTCTCTACAGTGACTGCTGCATTCTGGCTGTGCTTCCCATCCATCAGTCCAGATAGGTCCCTTTTTCTTCCTTTTTTTTTTATATTTATTATTTATTATGTATACAATAGTCTGTCTGTGTGTATGCTGAAGGCCAGAAGAGGGCACCAGACCTTATTACAGATAGTTGTGAGCCACCACGTGGTTGCTGGGAATTGAACTCAGGACCTTTGGAAGAGCAGGCAATGCTCTTAACCACTGAGCCATCTCTCCAGCCCCCCCCCCCCCCCCCCCGCTTTTTCTTCCTTGAATGTAACATGCAGCTCCTAAATGGCCATTGCTTATCCAGCTCCCTTAACATGAAATGCTCCCATGTCCCCCACTTTTTATAATACTTAATGGTGTATACTTAATTCTTATCTTAAGATTTAGTTTGGGTTTGCACTAGGGTTTTATTTAAAAGGCCACCTCTTTCTTGAGGTTTCTTTTGTTTCCACGTCTTATTTTATTTTATGTGTATGGATTTTTATCATGTGCATGCAGTGCCTCTGCAGGCCAGAAAAGGCTGTCATCCCCTGGAATGGAAGTTACAGGTGGTTGCACGCCACCATGTAAGCGCTGGGAAATTGAACCGGGGTCCTCTGCAAAAGCAACAAGTGTGCTTACTGATTGAGCATCTCTCCAGCCCCGTGCCTCCACATTATTAGTGAATCCGAGGCCCTCCTTTTTTCAGTAGCCAAACACTTACTTTATGCTGCTGCACGGTGTTGTCTGTTTTGTTTTGTCTTTCTGGTATGTCATTGCCACCCCACCCTAGTGCCCAGGGCTTCGTGTAATACTAGGTAAATAAATGATCCTATTTATTCCACGAGAACAAAGGTCTGCGCAGTTGAAAAGAATGTCTTTACTGTTTGTTTTTTAAGGAGGGGGGGCTCACATAACCCAGACAGATCTTGAACTGAGTGTATAGGAAAAGGCTGATCCTGCTTTCACCTCCCGATGGCTGTGATTACAGATGTGTGCCACCATCAGTCTTTAAGAACCTTGTTTTCGTTTGGTTTGGTTTTTCAAGCCAGGGTTTCTCTGTGTAGCAGCCCTGGCTGTCCTGAACTCTGTAGATCAGAGGCTGACTCTGTGCTCATAGAGATCCACCTGCCTCTGCCTCTGCCTCCCAGGTGCTGGGATTAAAGGCATGCACCACTATGCCTGACTAAGAGCATTGTTTTGATGGGGTGTAACACTCCTTTAATTCAAAAAGGCAGAGGCAGGTGTATTTCTGTGAGTTCAAGACCGGCCTGGTCTACATAGCAAGCTCCAGGACAGCCAGGACTACATAGAGAAACCCTGCTTCAAAAAACAAAACAAACAAAAAAAATGAAATAAAAAAATAAAAAGCTGCATTTGGGCTGTAGAGGCGTACGCCTTTAACCCCAGCACTTGGGAGGCAGAGGCAGGCAGATCTCTGTGAGTTCAAGGCCAGACTAGTCTACCTAGCAAGCTCCAGGACAGCCAGGACTGCACAGAGAAACAAAACAAAAGAAAAAAAAAAGATTTTTTTTGAGGGGGGGAGTGAGTAGGGCTGAGGGAGAGTGCTGTGTACACTGTGTGCATATGCTTCTGGGTGCATGCATAGGGGGGCAGAGGCCAGAGTCTTCTCTGGGTGTTCCCCTCATTTCGAGACAGAGTCTCTCCATTGAACCTGAAACTTCAGGCTAGTTCAACTAAACTGGCCAGCCAGCAAGCCCCAGGGGTCCTCCTGTCCACCTTCTCAGTGCGGGGAGCTGGGGGGGGTTACACCCAGCTGTGTATATATAAATGTTGGGGATCAGGGTGTACGTGGCAAGCACTTGAACTTGAGCGTCTCCCCAACCTTCGTTATTAAAAATTTCGATTGCATTACTATATGAAAACACTCCTCAGAAGTCATACCTGCAAACTTCTTTGAAAATAATATTAAATGCTGCTATGTGGCATCTTTGCACTGTGCATGCATCTTTCCATTTTTGCATCTTTATGATCCCGTTGACAGTTTTTAGCCCCATAATTACAGGGGTGTATTGAGGTTTGGGAAGTCCAGTAACTTGCCTAAAGTTAGACATTTGGTGAAGGGGAGAATTAGGATTCAAAGGCAGGCCTTACTACAATTTTGCTTTTATTTATTTCAGCATTGTATTTTGCTGTATCCTCCTAGCAAACTGAAATTCAGGAACAGGAAACATGAGTCCTCGGAAGTCTGACTTCTTTGAGATCCCCTGCCTTATGCTGGTTTTCTTGGGACATTCTGAGGTTATTCAGACTGACATGAACTAGTAATCCCACTGCCTCAGCCTCCCCCCAATACTAGGATAACGGATACCCCTACTAGTCCAGTGGGACAGTTCATTTCATTCCTTTCTGTAAGGTTTTTCATCAATCACAGGTCCGTGAGGTGCCATAAAGAAAGTGTGGTTCCCAAGCCTACGGTCATGGGTCATCTGTAGAACAAAATTTGCCTTTTGCATACTAATGTAGGGACTTCAAACTTGGGGAAGGCATAGCCAATTAGCACACTAGTGTTGTTTCATAGGTCATGCTTTATTAAAGATTTTTTTAAATTTTTATTTTATGTGCATTAGTATTTTTGCCTGTGTGTATGTAAGTGTACCATATGCATGCCTGGTGCCCCTAGAGACCAGACGTCAATGGATCACTGAAACTGGAATTACAGACAGTTCCCATGTGATTTCTGGGAACAGAACCCAGGTCTTTTGCAAGAGTAGCAAGTACTCTTAACTGCTGAGCCTTCTCTCTCCAGCCGCTAACCAGTGTACAAACTGTGTTTGGGGGTGGGGGCAGAGAGTTACATATTAAGTTTCAGACTGGCTAGGGCCATATATCAAGACCTTGTCTCAAAAAAAAAAAAAAAAAAAAAAACAGTTGAGGTTGGGCATGGTGGGGCATGCCTTTGTCACAAAAAAAAAAAAAAAAAAAAAAAAAAGGCCAGGAATGGGATCAAATCAAAACCAGCCCTGGCATCGCCTAACCCCAGCAGAGGCATGCAGAGTTCCAGGCCAACCTGGTCTACATTGTGATGTGCAGGTCAGCCAGGGCTAAATAGTGAGACCCTGTCTTTAAAAACCAAGAACCAAAGCAGTGGCCCACGCCTTTATTTCCTTTATTTTCTGTTGCAGAGGCAGGCAGATCTCTGTGAGTTCAAGGCCAGCCTGGTCTACAGAGCAAATTCCAGGGCAGGCTCCAAAGCTACAAAGAAACCTTGTCTCAAACAAAAAAACAAACAACAAACAAACAAAACAACCAAGGACCAGGGCTGGAAAGAGAGCTTAGAGATTAAATTGAAAAGTACTGGTAGCTCTTACCAATAGTAAGTAATAACTCCAGTTCCAGGAGACCTGATGCCTCTTCTCAGCTCCTAGAGCTCTGTACACATGTGGTGTACATACATACATACTCTCAAGCACACACATATACACATAAAATTAAATAAAAACAACAACAATAGTGCAAGGAGCCGTAACATGGCTCAGCGGGTAAATACACTTGTAATTAATTAAGCCTTATTGCCTGAATTCAGTCCCCAGGACTCAAGCGATGGAAGTAGAGAACCTCTGCCATCTACTTCTGTGTCTTGGTGGACAGACAGGCCCTTACTCCACAGTAGTGCCCTAGGAAGAGAATACAATGTATTACAATTTAGTAACTGTCTTTCCCACTTTTGCCACTTGGGCTGTGTAACCTTTTCAAAGGAAACATGAATAGTCTTAGGGTTCCCTCTTGAATGCTTGAGTGGATCCCTTCTGCCCTCACCAGGGGTCAGGCTTAGTTTTGGCCAGCATTAACTTTTTTGTTTTTGCTTTGTTTAGTTTGGGGTTTTTGAGACAAGGTCTCTCAATGCAGTCCTAGTTTTCCTGGAACTGGCAGTGTAGACCAGGCTGGCCTCAAACTCATAGAGATCCTCCTGCCTCTGTCCCTGGAATGCTGGGGTTAAAAGAACACACCACCACACCTAGCAGTATTAACTTTGAATAGATTTGCAGATACAATACAAAACTCATTTGGGGAATGATATTTGAAGCCCACATCAAATAAAGACGTTGAACTAGGTTATTTGAGGACACCTCACACTGCATAAGACGGCCTTTTGCTCAACGTGAAGGGGTAAATTGCTTATCTGTAGGTTATAGCTATTAGTGCGTATTTTAGTTGACTATATAGAGAGATATTGATATTTATTGGTTGTCTTAATGATGTTCTGGGAAGTGTATCATGAAGAGATTTTTGTATGCAGAGTGTTCTTACAGACTTACATAGTATAGACCACCACACTCCTAGGTCAACAGAAAACTGGTTGGAGCTGGTATTCTTCTTCTACCATTTGAGTCCCGGGGACTGAACTCAAGTAGTCAGGCCTAGTTTCGGTCTGAGGATGTCTTAGAGGTGAGAACCAGTGGCTGGCCACTCTGCTCCTCTCATCTTTCAGTTTTCACCCCCTATTATTTGGTTTAGAGTTTTTATTATTAAGGCCAATTAAAATTCACGTTACATAAAAACGTTTTATCTGTAACCGGTAACGCTCTAAATTAATGATTAAAAGTGTAGCAGATTCAGAGCTGAGGAGATGGTTCATCAGGAAGAAACGCTGGCTGCGGAAGTCTGGGGGAATCACTTGCTGTCTCAGTTCAATCCCCAGAATTTAGGTAAAGGTGGAAAGAGAGAGCCCACTCCGTAAAGTTGTCCTTTGGCCTCCACAGGCACAGGGGGGCACCGTACACATACATAACGATAATAAATATTTTAAAAGCTGCTTTAGTACATCAAACCTACTCTGTCATAGTTTGGCCCATGCTAAGTGTGATCAGCATGCTTACCCTAGCCCGAAGATTGACAAAATCATCTAACTCAAGCCTGAGTTTAGCCACGGTGGAATTTATCTTTGTAGTTACCTGTAATCTATCTATTTGAGTGGGTGAGGCAGGGGGATTGAAGTTTGAGGCTATTTAAGGTAGGGGATGTAACTTAGTGGCTGGGTTGCTTACCATGCATGAGGGTCCTGGGTTCAGTTTCCAGTACCGCTTCTCCCAAGCCTGTTTTATGAGAAATCAGTTGTTTGCCCTGGTGATCCTGGGCTGCTTGGGAGCCATAGCTAATGCCCAGCGTGGCAAGAAAGCTGTGTGGCAGGTGAGTAGCCTGCACGTGTTTTTGCTTTCCTACCATATTATAATTGAAAGGTTCTTCTTCTTGTTGTTGTTGTTCTTTTGATTTCTGTTTGTTTTTGAGACAGGGTCTCACTGTGTAGCCTAGGCTATCTTGGAACTCACCATGTAGACCAGGCTGGCCCCAAACTCACAGAGATCAACCTCCCTCTGTCTCTGGTTCCTAAGTGCTGGGGTTAAAGGCAACTGCCATCACACCTGCCTTCAACATTTCTAACCTTAAAAATGAACCGCTGGCCGTGCACGGCGAATCTGTAATCTCAGAACTCAGGTGAAGTGTAGGCTAGAAGGGGCCTAGGCTGGAGGTTCGCCTTCATATTCCACAAGGAGACTGAGGCATAGCAGAGATAGCCTGCCCAGAATCACAGTATATAGAGGTGGGGTCTTTTTGCTCAGGCCGTCTCTGCTGTGCTGAGCCACTGGGTCCTGGAATCTTAGACCTCTCTTTCCACATGACATTAATTAAGATTGTTTTCCTGGGGGAAGGAATCTATACCCCAAGAGTCCCATGGCTCTGGCTTACCTTGTAGAAAAGTACAGAGACCCTGCTCTACGGAGAGGCCCCCTCCCAAGTCAAAACCCACCCCAACCCCCCCCACACACACACACATACACATACCATGCTCTACTGAGTACTGAAGCAGGAGACTGCTTGTCTTTGATGCTGTGTGTGCAATAAATAGAGCCTGAAGGAGGAATGTTTTGTGGACAGGTGGACTATAAATGACGCTCATTCTCCTTTCTGACCATCTGTGGCTTCCGGGTCTTTAGGATCTTAGGACCATTTCATTTTTGTTTTTGTTGTTAGACCCAAATATATGTAACCTTCAGTGTCATAAATGCTTGCAGGGCATGAGCCGCCACATCCACTGCTCCGCAGCTTCTAGAACTTTCACCTTCCGTAATTGACACTCTGCTTATTCACCAATTAACCAGCTTTCTACATATTATTTCATTTTAAGAAAGGGTATAGTGTTTATTTTCATAATGTTAAAAATAAGCATTCTTGCCATTATTATTTTAAAGCCAGGCAGGCTGTTGTGCAGTCTGGCTGGCCTGCAAAATTGCTGTGCAGATGCGGTTATCTGCCTGCCTGTGCCTCTGGGTGCACACTCATGCACGAGGCTGGGATTTAAGGTGTGTGTGCCACCAACGGCCGCCGCTCCCTCCCCCTTTTTTGGTATGTATAAATGATTGTGAAAGTGGGCCTTGAACTGGAGCCTCAAGGATGCCAAGGAAGTGCCCAGCTGTGGGCATTTCTCTGTGGGAAAAATGACATGCCGCTTCGTGAGAAGGCTCTTTCCCCACCCTGGGGTGGGTGGTCGACAGCAGGGGCTCTCTGACCCAAACACCCCCAGACTCATCGGCACAGTGCAGATGGACAGAGGCAACAGTGACAGCATATAGCAATCTGGTCACTCCAGCGCCATCTGTGGGGGCTTGTGGGGGGGGGTGCAGAAGGCACATTCCGAAACAGCTGACTCTCCCGCTGAATGGATCAGCAAATTTTGGGGGACTGCAACTTTCCTGCCCAGCTGCTGGGCTTTTCCTTCTCCAAACTGGAGCTTCCGAGCCTGGGGGAGGGGCGGCCCCTAGGAGGCTCGGGGCGCTTGGGGGCAGGGCAAGTGCATTCCTTTCTTTAAGGAACCTGACCAGACTTTAAGGTCAGGGCCCAGGGAAGAACGGGACTGCTGAGTTACCTCTACCCCGCGGAGTTCTCTTGCTCCCTTTCCCTCCCCCACTCTTAATGATCTTTCCATTACAGAACCCAGACCAGGAAGTGCATGACAGGTCGCAGCTGCAGACACATGGCTGGGAGGCCTGGGCTCCCTGCCAGTAGTGGGAGGGTCCAAGCTACCTCCCTAGCAACAGGACCACCACCCTGTAACACACCCCCACCTCCACCCCGGGCCAACAACTTAGCAGAGATGTTCCTGGGCGCTCTGTTGGTTGGTTGGTGACCAATTGTCGTTTTGATGGGTATTTAGGAAGTGACTTCCGGTGAAGGAGAACCTGGCTGGGTTCACCTGCTTACCACCCCCACGTCGGTTCACAGTCTCCATCTATTTTAACTCAAAACTGAAGCGACCTAATGGGTGTGTTCGAACGTGCACGTGTGTGTTGGGGGAGGGTGTCGATAGGCCGTCTCTATGTGTCCACAAACCCTTTTCCTTTCTGATTTGGTCAGGATTCAGGCCATGTTGTATGTCGGTGCACGTATGTGTATGTGGAGTGGAGGATAGCGCCCCGGAAACATGGCTTTTGCAAGCACCCAGGCCCAGGTTTGTGATCTGAAGCCGCTTAGGTTTTTTTTTTTTTTAACTCTCCACCGGGGACGGCTCTTCCCATTTAGACTTGCTCAGGAAATGTTAGTGGACCCTCCACGGCCCTAGGACGCAGTTGTCACGGAGGAGTTTGTCTCCACTGCCAGCTGTGCTGTTGGCTCTCTTCCCTGAATCTGCCATGGCTGCATTCTTCTGGTGCCAACTGAGACACGGTGACTCAAACTTCTTGGAGCCCTGAGCACAACCCGCCCTTCCTTGAGCTGCAGGGCAATCCCCACCTCCCCTCTTAGGTTCTTTCTGGCCAGTGGGCTAGGAGAGAGAGAGGAGGAAAATGTATTAAGGAACCAGCTGGGGAAAAGGGTACAGGAAGATTTTTTTTCCCCCTACTTGATTCAGGGTTTTTTTCAGCAGAGCCAGAAGTTTTTCTGGGAGAAGAGGAAAGACTTGATTCCTTTGTTAATCTCTTAATTGCAATCCTTCCAGCTGGACCGGGCTGCAGTGGGAATGGGGGCCACCAGGGCCCGGGTACCATATTCCCAGTGGGGAAAAAGTACAGGTAATGAATGATACTGCCAGGTAAAGTTGGAGCCCCGACTGAACACACTTGTGATGCCCGCCTTTGTCTTAAGGTTGAAACTCTTGGCCTAGGACTCCCAAGTAAGGTTCTGCCTGTTACCTCCTCCTGCCCAGCTCCTGGGGAGCTGATTTTGGGGGGTCATGTGGTGGAGGCAGAGACCCTATCTGTGGCTTTGGCCATCATGGGCAGCCCTGCACCAAATTACAGTGATGAGGTGGGACACACAAAAGGCTGAAAACTTTTCTTAATAAAAACAAAACAAAACTTCGGCCCCAAGCCCCTGGGCTCCTGAATGGCGATGGCTTCCTGTCAGGATTAGCTCGGCTGCCTGGGCATGTGTGTGCTGCCTTTCTCCTCAGGAAATACCTTTAGTAAGCCCCGGTGGAGTCCCCATGGCAACGAGAGAGGGGACCTGCTGACAGAGGCCATTCAGCCCTCCTTGTTCCTCGGCCCCTTTGTTGTCGGCTTTATTGCAGCCCCTATGGCAAGCCCCGCGGTTTGCACCATTTTTGTCAAGCCGAAAGTGGAGTTTTACATTTTAACGGGCTGTTCTGGCTGCGGGCCCCATTTGCATGCAAAATGTTCCTCCTTGCTCCTTTCCCTTTTCTATTAAAAACACAGAAACAAAACAAAACAAAACCTGTCCAAACCCTCAGGTCAGGGCCCTGGATGCTGCTGACAGGGAGACAGGCCCTGGTAATTGATTGGCGCTCCTGTTTCCCCCTGCCGCACACCTATGCGCCCCCATTTTTGCAGCGTCCCTTCATGGAGGGGATTTTAGGAGTCAGATCTCTCAAGGCTCCTTCTCTAAGCCCCGTCCCTCGTAGACTAATAGTTCTCATCTGGGATTCTACTTTGCCTACTTGGTCTGTCTTGGTCTTACTAAAGTAAGTTTTCAGTTCCATTTCAAAGTCAAAATAACGTAATAAAAAGCCTCTGCTGAGGGCCCCTGGAGTCCCGCAGTGCTG
This sequence comes from Microtus oregoni, assembly GCF_018167655.1. NCBI lineage: Eukaryota > Metazoa > Chordata > Mammalia > Rodentia > Cricetidae > Microtus > Microtus oregoni. The sequence continues at coordinate 8,863,028 of NW_024543083.1, read as the reverse complement.
TTCTTGGTCCCTTTTAAGTTGCTTTCAAAGCCACCCCGAATTCCTCCCTCATTTATCTCTGGGGGCTTATGCCAAGACCGTAAACACTGCTAGACCACCATCCCCCGCGTGTTACCCAGGTGAACATGGCTAGACCACCATCCCCGCATGCTACCCAGGTGAACACTGCTAGACCACCCCCACCCCGCGCGTGTTACCCAGGTGAACACGGCTAGACCACCATCCCCGCGTGTTACCCAGGTGAACACGGCTAGACCACCATCCCCGCATGCTACCCAGGTGAACACAGCTAGACCACCCCCCCACCCCGCGCGTGTTACCCAGGTGAACACGGCTAGACCACTATCCCCGCGTGCTACCCAGGTGAACACGGCTAGATCACCATCCCCGCATGTTACCCAGGTGAACACGGCTAGACCACCATCCCCGTGTGCTACCCAGGTGAACACTGCTAGACCACCATCCCCCGTGTGCTACCCAGGTGAACACTGCTAGATCACCATTCCCGCGTGCTACCCAGGTGAACACAGCTAGACCACCATCCCCGCATGTTACCCAGGTGAACACGGCTAGACCACCATCCCCGCGTGTTACCTAGGTGAACACGGCTAGATCACCATCCCCGCCTGCTACCCAGGTGCCTTTCTCCCTTCTTTTTTTTTTAAATTTTTTGTTTGTTAGTTTTTTTGAGACAGGGTTTCTCAGTGTGACAGTCCTAGCTGTCCTGGAACTAGCTCTTGTAGACCAGGCTGGCCTCGAACTCACTGCCTCCTGAATTCTGGGATTAAAGGCATGCAACACCACCACCTGGCTCTCCCTTCATTTTCTTTCTCTCTCTTTCTTCCTTCCTTTCTTCCTTCCTTTCTTTCTTTCCTTTTTTTTCTTTCTAAGCTATTTACTTATCTTTAGTCTATATGCATTGATGTTTTGCTTGTGTGATGATGTTGGATCTCCAGGAACTGGAGTTATAGAGTTGTGAGCTGCCATGTAGGTGCTGGGAATTGAACCTGGGTCCTCTGGAAGAACAGCCAGTGCTCTTAACCATTGAGACATCGCTTCAGCCCTCCCTTCATTTTCTTTTTTTTTTTTAATATTTATTTATTTATTTATTATGTACATATACAATGTTCTGTCTGTGTGTATCCCTGCAGGCCAGGAGAGGGCACCAGACCTCATTACAGATGGTTGTGAGCCACCATGTGGTTGCTGGGAACTGAACTCAGGACCTTTGGAAGAGCAGGCAATGCTCTTAACCACTGAGCCATCTCTCCAGCCCCCCTCCCTTCATTTTCTTAACCCCAAAGTCCCAACCAAAAGCAATTAACAGGGATGACCCTGGGATATCTTTCAAAGGACCTGTGTCTGGATTTTGTGGAGGGAGTCCTATGGTGCCTAAGATGTCATTACCATTCCTGACCTTTGAGAGGGGATGCGGCACTGTGTAGATCACTCATTCTAGCAGTCAGCCAACAGGGCTGATATACAAATGAAGCCACGAACACTTTCAAGTTCATGGCGGGGGTACATTTAAAAACAAAATAAAGGCCAGGCTGAGGCAGGAGGATCTTACCTCATGCCTCATGGGGAGGGGTGTGCAGAGCAGGGCAGGGGAAACCGTCTCTAAATGAACAAATAAGAAAGGGGTTGCACACACCTTTAATCCCAGCACTGAGGAGGCAGAGGCAGGTGGTTGTCTGTGTGGGTGAGTTTCAGGCCAGCCAGGGATAGAGACCAAAAAAAGGACCACACTCAGCTGGTGATAGACTGCTCACCTAGACTTTGGGAGGTCCCATGTTCAGTCCTTCGCGCCAGGTCGAGTGGGCATGGTGGTAAGCACCTGGAATGCCAGCCTTCCTCCTGAGTGTTCAAGGAAGGAGCGAGGAGTAATTTGAAGTAAGGAGGCAATTTGTTGTTGTTGCTGCTGCTGCTGTTGTTAGAGAAAGACATTTAAGAGATGCAAAGTCTCTAGAAAGGCAAAAAGCTAAATATAAGGTAGAATGAGGAAGTGAGGAGACCGGACCACTGAGGCAGGGGAGAGGAGATAACGGGAATGACACTGGATTTTGTTTTGTTTTTTGAGGTCGGGTTTCCCTGTGTAGCCCTGGCTGTCCTGGAACCCTCTCTGCAGACCAGGCTGGCCTCGAACTCACAGAGATCCGCTTGTCCCTGTCTCCCAAGTGCTAGGGACTATGGCATGCGACACCATGCCCAGCAACTCTGGATTCCTGAGGAGGAAAGAACCTGGGGATCTCAGCGTGTAAGAGGACAGGAGCCAGCATGTCATGTGTGTTCTGGAGCCTGGGCCTCTCTGACGACTCTCATCTTTGGACCTGGGCCAAGGAGAAGGCTGACTGGCCCGTTTGCCTAATGTTCTTCTTCTGCAGTGGCCCGGGGGAGGGGGTGATGGAGGGGTGAGGACGGGGTGGTGTGGTGGTGACATCGGAGGTTATCAGCTCCAAACTGCCAGTGAAGGGTGAGGAGACAGATGTCTGCTGAGCCAGGGAATACAGCATGAGAACTGGGAGTGTCTCCCTGTGACCAGGACTTTGCTGTGCACACCACCAGTGGGTCATCCCACACTGTCTAGAACACGCTTGGGATGATAAGTGTAGGGGAGGGGCCTGGGACACAGTTGACCAGACGTTTCAAGCCTTTTCGTTATGTGACTTTGCAGGAAGGCTCACAGCCTCCACATCTTTCAAGTGGGGAGCAGTACCAATAGCGTGATCACAAACAGACATAGTTGTAGAGAATCCCGTGCAATGCCCCAAAGGGGCATCATATCAGGAGTGTGCCATGTGGAGGGTACCTCGCATCCCCAGAACTGGTCAGTTGGAGGGGTCCTTCAAGTTAAAAGCACTGGGGTCTTTTGCTTGTTTGGTTTTACTTTGTTTATTTTGAGATGGGGGTCTCAGTGTGTGGCCCTGGCTGCCCTTAAATGCACAGAGATCTGCTTGACTCTCCCTCCTGAGTGTTGGGATTTGAGCTGTGGTTGTACACGTCTACACTCAGCAAGGTGAAAACATCCTTTTTTGTCTTGTTGCAAGACAGGGTTTCTCTGTGCAGCCCAGGCTGTCCTGGACCTTGTTCTGTAGACCAGGCTGGCCTGCAACTCAGATGCTCCTGTTCCACCACCACCTGGCCATGCCTATGAGGAAATGGGGGAGGGAAGGAGAGTAAGCCCAGAGCGGCCAATTTAGAATCTCTTACAAGAAGATAAGGGGACACCGGGGACCTTAGATGGCATCGCTGTTTTGAACTGTAATGGCTTTACCATTCTCTAACAGTCAAAGACTAGAAAGACACGGTGAAACTAAGTTGTGGTAACTCATGCTATCCCATCGCTCCAGAGGCCGAGGCAGGAGGCTTGCCATAAATTAAGGGCACTATGAGCTTCATGGTAAATGTAAGACCAGCCTGTTCTGTCTCAGCAACAACAAAAGCCCATGGTAAACAAAAGGTGAGCTGGATCCTGGATAGATGTGTGTTCTGAAGGTCCAGGGCACTTGGGTTTGAGTCCCAGCCCGGGAGGATTGTCTAAATGAACCCCGTGTTTCCCGCACCTCCATTCTCCCTGACTGCAATAAGGATATACTAACAGTACCTCTTTCACAGGGTTGCTGTGGGGGCTTGATGAGGCAGCACACGATGACAACGGTACATGGCATATGATACACTCCACAGCCATACAATAGACCGAGCACAACTGTGGTGGGATATTTGTACACCGTGTGGAGATGTAGTACTGTGATTGGTGCAATAAAGAGCCGAATGGCCAATAATGAGGCGGGAGATGTAGGTGGGACTTCAGGGAGAAAGGGGAAGAGAAAGAATCTAGGAAGGTATGGGACAGAGGCCACCAGACCACCTGACAAAATGTAGGTTAATAAGGACAGGTTAAATTGAGCTGTAAGAGCTAGTTGGGGAAAGGCCTAAGCTAAGGCCTGGCTTTCATAATTAAGTCTCCATGTTGTTATCAGGGAGCTGGTAGTCCTACAAAAGGAAGTCCAGCTATACACCCTGAACTCCATAAGGCTGCTTGCAGATAAAATGAGGGCCTGGAGAAAAGCGTGGCTCTGTTGTGTGGGGCATCTTGTTTGCACAGTTGTTTAAGTATCCCAAGAGGGGAGGCTTCACACAGGGTGAACGGCGATGTGTGTTGTCCGACTTCGTGGAGTCACACGAAGACGCAGGCTTTGGGCATGCATTGCCTTTAGCCCAAGTTGGATTTTATAGAACCAAGGTTGGGGAAGGACGTGATATGTTTTTATAAGTTTCTAAAATTGCATTTACTGATTTTTAATGGGGTCTGTGTGCGCTTGTACATGTTTGCCACGGTGCGTGCGTGGCGGTCAGAAGGCAGCTTGTAGGGGTCGGTTCTCTCCACCACTCAAGTCCTGGAGGGGGAGCGCAAGTCAGGCTTTGACCAAGCGAGCATCCTGCCGGCCCAGGAGGTGATATTTTAACACAGAATGCTTTCCAGCTCTGTTTATTCATGTGGCGCGAGTTACTGCATTTATGGTCTCCACAGCCAGGTGTGTCCCCAGGGATGTCTTTAATGGCTGTCTTCTATTGACCGCTGTACAAGCTGAAGTGTAATAAGATTTGTATGGATTTGGGCCTAGATAGGGCTCATGTCAGAAAGCAGATTTAGAGTCTAGAGATCTGATCAACATACTTAGGCCAGAATTACCTGCTACATGACTGGAACATTTCTGGTCAGCTCAGCCATAAGCAAAAATGCCACCCCTCTTTCCTTGGCTTGTTGGGAAGTTACGTAGCCAAAATATTTGGGGGACAAATAAGAAGGGGGCAATAGGGTTTCATTCACATTCATCGATGTAAAAGCCCTATGAAAAAGATCTTCCGGTGCGTAGCCAAAATTTTTGGGGGACAAATAGGAAGGGGGCTATAGGGTTTCATTTACATTCATCGATGAAAAAGATCTCCTTCCGGTGCCCTTTGTGGCCAAAGATTACTGAAGCGTGGTCCTCCCTTCTGCTCGGGTCTGAGAAGCAGGATAGGGCTAGCACATCCTTTCCCTCTGTCTTAGGGAATACTGGCCCAGCCTGTTTTTGTGGGCTTCTTCATCTGCATCAAGCCTGTGTATCTCTGGCTGTCCTGGAACTCACTCTGTAGACCAAGCTAGCCTCAAACTCACAGAGATCCGCCTGCCTCTGCCTCCCAAGTGCTGGGATTAACAGCGTACACCACCACCACCTGGCTTTAGAAGACCTTAGATCAGAGGACAACTTTCAGGAATTGGTTCTCTTCTGGTGGATTCTAAGGGTCAAACATGGGTCATTAGGTTTGGCAGGAAGTAAGTGCCTTTACCCCGAACCATCTGGCTGGTTGGTTTCTAAGTCACATTCTTCAAGAATTGAAATGCTGATTTCTAGTGGCTGAGCCTTCACAATAAAAGTAGCGGTTAGCTGCTCTCTCATTGGCTGATATACCTGCTCCAAGTAGCAGCTAGCTGCTCTCTCATTGGCTGATAAACCCTCTCCAAGTAGCAGTTAGCTGTTCTCTCATTGGCTGATAAATCTGCTTCCTGTGACTTTAGCCTATTGGTCCTGACTGAAAAAGTCCAGCTCACAGAAGCTAAAGAATGCCAAGTGTTGTTTGTCAGAGTAAGGGCCACACAATTTTTAACAACTGGGTTAGTGAACAGGGTCAAGGTTCAAGATCAGGGCCCCTCTACAGGACAGTAACACAGGTAAGTATCAAGTTGGTCACCTTTCTGTCACCTCCTATGATAAATGACTTTGTCTCTGTTTTGTGAGAGCTTAACACGTAAGGGCTCAGCTGTCAACTTTTTAAAAGGCCTCCAATGCCCTACAGCCTCTTGGCTGATTTGTGAGTCCTCTAAAAGACCCATTTCTGTGTCCTGCCGTTAAGTGATATGAAAACATTGCATGAGTCACTTCTGTTCCGGGTTACTTGCTCGTTCTTAGGAGATGGTGTGGGCACTTGTCATCACCAGAGGTGGTCCTTCCCGCTGTCTTCCAGCTGTCCCTGGGATGTGACGGATCATACACCAAAACACTATTCCACCATCACAAAGAAAGAAGTAGGCCAGGGCGGTGGTAGCACACGCCATTAATCCCATCACTCAGGAGACAGAGGCGTGCCTGGTCTACATATGGAGTTCCAGGATAGCAAGGGCTATAAAGAGAAACCCTGTCCCGGAAAACAAAACAAACTAAATGAAAGGCATGGAGGAAGGGAAGAAGGAAGAAGGGAGAGAGGGAGAGAGAGAGAGAGAGACTGAGGCAAATACTATGACATAGGAGGCCCAGCTTGGTCTCCGTAGAGAATGTATTTCAGGACAGCTAGGGCTATAAAAAGGCCAGGCAGGAGTCTATGGCTATGAATTTCCTTGCAGCATGGAGATAAAATCATCTAACATTGCAATTTGGGGATGGTTTCCTAACTCTGAATATACAGTCAGTCCTCTATGTCTGTGGGTTCTGTGTTTGCTGATTCAGTAACTGTGAATGGAGAACCTTTGGACGAAGGTTTTTTGTTTTTGTTTTTGTTTTTTTTTTTTTGTCTTTACTGAATTAAGCATGAAAACTTAAGCACTATCGTAGACTAAACGCTGCTGGGATGTTCCTGGTGGGTAGACTTTGTCTAATCTGAGTCAGGAGAACACAAGAGGTTTTGTTTGCTGTCGGCAGAATTCCAGTTCCTGTGCAGGGAAGGCACAGCCAGGTTTGGGTCCAAGGCAGGGACATAGTTGGGTAGAGTGGGAAGATAGGTTGATAGGGACCATGGAGACCAAAAGGGTCTTACTTTATATCAAGGGCAAGACTTTTATGAGGACAGCTATACGAGACTATGTAAACCTAAGTGTGGGGATCGGGGAGTATGAACCCGACGTAAGAGGCTATCCCAAGATGGCTCTACGAGTGGGAGGAGGCAACCTGCACACGAGAAAGCTGGATCCTGAAAGTTCTGTGGAGCACAGAGATGCGTGTCTTTTCCACGCTGATCAGCACTGGCTGAAGTTTTGGCCCTGCAAACGGGCAGATTCCCTGGCTCCTTCCTTTAGGAGCAATGCCTGTTGTCTTTTTTTCCCTTTTGCCAAGTTTCTTTGGGAACTACATTTTGTCTCCGGGACCTGTGTGAGAAGGCTGTTTGATGGCTGAGCCTGAGAGTTTTTGAGCTCACTGTTGACCAATGGCTGGTGCAGCTTCTGAGCATCAGAATATTTCATCACTGCGGCTGCTCGAGGAAAATGAGATGGGATCGATAGGAGGAGTGTTTGCTGTCTTCCTTCAGGGTCAACTCCGAGCTGTTTGTCTTCTTTTGGCAACACCGTAAACCATTAAAAATGGAAGGAATAGTTTGACGCAGCTATTTTTAATCAGCCGTGTGCTCTGCTCTCCTGTGGTGTGTTCCTCAACCAGATACACAGAAATAAACACGTGTCCAGCCTTTCTGGTACCCAGGCCCTTTTAAAGGAGTCTGACTTTCTCCGTGGCCCAGTATTTAGGAGAGAGTCCTCAGGCTCATCAATGACAGTGTTTGAGCTCTTTGGGAGAAAAACCGTGTGTATCCCCCATGTACCTACGATTTCTAGTACAAATCAATGGAGCACTTCAGAGAGAGCCATTCAGATGAGAAGGGAGAAGCTGGAACGGTGGCTAAAGGATCCAGTCTCAGAGGAGCCATCCGAGCTGGTTCCCACCACCCCGTCAGGTGACTCACAACCCTGCATGACTCCAGCTTTAGGTAATCTGACGCCTCCCATCCTCATAGGGACCCACACTCACATGCATACGCCCGCAGATGGACACAACCATATACTCATCAAGATGAGAAACAGTGCTGGAGCTCGGTGGCCCACGCAGAGCACTGGGTACCACCCCTAGCACTGCCAAAAAGTGTGGTTGAGGAAGTCACTCCACAGCGAGTTCGAGACGCCCTGAGACTGTCTCAGAAAATAAAAGCCTGGGTGTAAGCCAGGTGTGCCAATACACACCTTGAACCCCAGCACTCGGGGTGAAGAAGCAGCAGGTGGATCTCTGAGTTCCAGGCCAGCCAGGGCTACAAAGTAAGACCCTGCCTTCAAAAAAAAGCCTGGATATAGTAGCAGGTACTCAGAATCCCCAAATGGCAGAGGCAGAAACAGGGAGATCTCGAGTTTGTAGTTAGTTGAGGATGGAGTTTAAAGGACAGAGGGGATTCAGGAAGAAAGACAGTAGGGAGACTGCCCAGTCGTTGGATCCATAAGTATTTAATAGGGCAGCTCTTAGTGGTGATCCATCACCTGCCAGTCTGAACACTGGTAAGAACCTAGAGAGAGATAAAGGATGGGTCAGAGCAGGGGCTGAGCTGTTTCAGAGTCCCAGGGACCTACGCCCAATTCCACTTGAGCCTAGGCAGGTGGCAGGCACTTCTCCCTGGGATGCCTAGGTGTGTGTGTGTGTGTGTGTGCGCGCGCGCACACGCGCGCGTGCGTGTGTCTTAGCTACTTTTCTGTTACTGTGAAGGGACACCAGAACCAAGGCAGTTGTTCATAGAAAGAAAGCATTTAGTTTGAGACTTGCTTACAGTTTCAGGTGAGTCAATGACCATCTAGGTGGGGAGCTTGACAGGCAGGCACAGCACCAGATCAGTAGCCGAGAGCTTACATCTTAAACACAAGTTGGAGGGAGAGACAGACTGACTGGGAGAGACTGGGCCTGACTTGGGCTTTGGAAACCTCAAAGCCCACTACCAGTGACACTCCCCCCCCCCCCCCCACAAGGTCATGCCTCCAAATCCTTCCCAGAACAGTTCTGCCAACTAGGGGTTAAACATTAAAATATATATACTCTTTTTTTGGGGGGGGGTCATTCTCATTCACACCACCACAGTGTGACCCTGTGTCTCTCAAGGAGGAAAGCGGGGTGCAGGAGAGTATGCGTCCAGGCAGCGGATGAGAAAGGGTTTATGTGTGCCGTGTCTGCTGCCAGAGCAAATGCGCAGTTGTGGGTGGCAGCTGCAGGCCTTGGGCCTAACACCTGTTCTCTGGAGGCTCCCCTGAGCTGACCTCTCCTTGGCTGTCCCTCCCTCCCACATGAGCATCTGTGTTGCTAGAGGGCCAGGCCCCCACCCTCGCTGAGTCATGTGTACCCAGAGTCCTGGTCGAGCAAATGCCTGCTCTCATCTTGGGCGTGGGGGCTGCCGGGCGTGTGACGGGTTGGGTTTATCCACTAAGGGAAGAGTTGAAGCTGACAGGGCTGAAAAGGAATGGGGTGTTCTGGTGGGAAGTGGCTGTTCTTGGCAAAGAACTGAGCGGCATTTGGGGAAGGGGGCATTCTAGATAGAGGAAGACCTTTCCCCTTAGGATGGAGGAAGTTGAAACACTGCTTAATGCTGCTGCAGCTGCTTCCTAACTTCGACCTCTTTCTTCTTTGACTTATGGAGAAGTGGGGTGGAGGAGAAGAGCTGGGGGTCTCAGGTTGTCCATCATTTCCAACGGGTACACAGTCCAGTCCCCAGCTCTGTGACCTCCACTGAGGCCCGGACAGTGCAGTGCCCTGTGGCTCACCTAACTCCCTTTCTCTCTCCTCCTCCTTTCCCCACTTGGCTCTTCTTCCTGGCCCCTGTGGGTGGCTGCAGCTCAGCCCTGGGGAGCCCCAGTGGAAGTGGAGTCTCTCCTGGTCCACCCTGGTGACCTGCTACAGCTTCGCTGCCGGCTGCGAGATGATGTGCAGAGCATCAACTGGCTGCGGGACGGGGTGCAGCTGGTGGAGAGCAACCGTACCCGCATCACGGGGGAGGAGGTGGAGGTGCGGGATTCCACCCCCGCTGACTCTGGCCTCTACGCTTGCGTGACCAGCAGCCCCTCTGGCAGTGACACCACCTACTTCTCCGTCAATGTCTCAGGTTGGTAGCAAAGCCCTCACCGTGTCCACTCCTCCCCACTTTATTTGCTGGTTTTAAAAGGGAGGCCAATTTCCTTCCCTTCCGTGATCTGCCCCCTACTCTGCTTCAGAGCTGCTGCCCATTAACACCGCTCCCTGCCTGCTGCGTGGCTTAGCTCTCAAGAGGTTGATCAGATAGGGCAGATGCCGGACCAGTGACCTGGGGCTGCTAAGATCCTACCTTGATGCTTTGGGCTGTTAAGACCCTGTGATTTTCCCCACCACAGCATGCCCCAGTCATGCTAAGTGGGGCCTCAGCCAGCTTCATCTTGTCAAGGCCTAGAGTTAGCAATTGGAGCCTAGGAACAGCATACGCTGTGAGGTCCCTGCTGTGCTGGGAAGGACTCGGGTACCCTGCCGTGTCCTGACTGTGTGGGAAATAACACACCTGTTGTCTATCTCACGGAACATTATGAGTGTGACCAGGCAAGCCTAGAGCTCTGTGGTTGGGACTATGCTTCCTCTAGAATGTGATTTTGACAAAACCAGGATCTGAGAAAGAAAAGGTGGCACTTCTGATGTCAAGAGATGGCTCGGTACCTTCTCCCAGGCATCATTTAGAATGCGTCCCCAATTGGGGAACTTGGTTCCCTAAACCCCAAGAGTGGCAGGGGGAGTAGAGAGGCCTGGTAGCAAGCCCCCCCTTTTTTTGAGACAGGGTCTCTCTACACAGCTCTGGCTGTCCTGGAATCCTGGAACTCACTATATAGACCAGACCAGCTATAAACTCAGAGATCTGCCTGCTTCTACCTCCCAAGTGCTGGGATTAAAAGTGTGCTCCACCTTACCCGGTCTGTTTTTAAATGGGCAGCAAAGGCAGTTATAGCAGGCAATGGTGGTGCACACCTTTAATCCCAGCACTCCAGAGGATCTCTGTGACATTGAAGCCAACTCGGTCTGCATCTCTACATGTGAGAGCTTGTCTTTATCAACGGTTTTAAAAGGCAGCTCTGGGACTGGAGAGATGGCTCAGCTGTTAAGAGCCTTGATATTCTTGCAGGGGACCTGGCTTTGGTTCCCAGCACACACAGTGTACTCACAATTGCTTATAGCTTCAGTTCCTGGGGATCCCATACCATCCAGCCCCCCTTAGGCTCCTACACACATATGGTGCATGCAGACTCACAAACATACACATAAATTACAATGAAATCTTTGCGGGAAAGAAGAGAAAGAGAAAGAAAAAGCAGGCAGCTCCCAGCCCTCAGCAGTTCTGTACTAGAGGCTCCTGACAGCAGGCTGTTCATCTTAGGGTTTTAGAAGTAGCTTCAAGGCCCAGAGTGTCTAGACCTCTATGGGTTTCTCAGCGGTTGATGTTCAAAGAATACCGATTCCTCAGCTGCTATTGTGGGTACCCAGGTGGTACTGTTAGCTGAAAGGCCTTGGTGTATAGGCTACAATTAAATAAATTTTGGGGGGGAAAGTGCTGGCCTTGCTGGAGCTGTTTAGACTCTAGACAGAAGGCAGTGCATTGGGCCAAGATGAGTACTGGAGTGTGCGGTTCTTAAACAGAGACTGTCACTGAGAATAAATTTGGGGACATTAGGAGTCCTTATGGGATGGGTGGGTGTGTTGTCCGTGATTTCACTGAGCTGGTCCTGATGAGGCAACTTTGGTTTGATGAGAGATGCTCAGAAGTACCTCAGGACCCACCTCCCCTTTGTTCTCACAGATGCGCTTCCCTCCTCGGAGGATGACGACGACGATGATGACTCCTCCTCAGAGGAGAAAGAAACAGACAACACCAAACCAAACCGTAGGCGTGAGACACTGTTTTCTACCTATTTACTGCCTTTGAGACATGGGATTTGAGACTTAGGGGAAAGGCCTGCCTAACTGGGAGGAGAGAGGCTCAGAGGGCCTGTGGGCCATGGTGCCTGACTCCTGCCCGTCTAGACGGCCCAAGGTATTGAGCAGATAGATGAGGTGTGTGCGATCCTGCTTGGGCCCTGGCTTCCGAGCCTGACTACTCCCGCCACCCTCATCTGTCCACCTTGGCTTTTCCTGGACAGCTGTAGCTCCATACTGGACATCCCCAGAAAAGATGGAAAAGAAGCTGCATGCGGTGCCAGCTGCCAAGACGGTGAAGTTCAAATGCCCATCCAGCGGAACACCCAATCCCACTTTGCGTTGGTTGAAAAACGGCAAAGAGTTCAAACCTGACCACCGGATTGGAGGCTATAAGGTACGAACATGTGTGTTCATATCCAAAAAAAATTCAGAAGAAGACATTGGACGGAGGGCTGGGATAGGAAACCCATATTAAATACCTTTATGAGTTTGTTTTAGTTGCCTTTGTGTGCGGGATGGGAGGTGCATTCTAGACAGGGTTTCTGTGTGTAGCCCTGACTGTCTTAGAAGTCACTCTGTAGACCAGATTGGCCTTGAATTCAGAGATCCCTGCCTGCCTCTGCCTCCTGAGCCCTAAGATTAAAGGCCTGCCACCACTGCCCGACTTACTTCCCTTTTTAAAGGTGGGATTTTTTTTTGTTTTGTTTTGTTTTTTTTTGTTTTGTTTTTCGAGACAGGGTTTCTCTGCGGCTTTGGAGCCTGTCCTGGAACTAGCTCTGTAGACCAGGCTGGTCTCGAACTCACAGAGATCCACATGCCTCTGCCTCCCGAGTGCTGGGATTAAAGGCGTGCGCCACCATTGCCCAGCCCTAAAGGTGGGATTTTTTTTAAATTAAAGTTTATTTTATTTGTATCTATGATTATTTCATCTGCATATATGTATGTGCACCAGATGTATGTCCAGTGCAGTGTTTTTATTATTATTATTATTTTAAAAAGAGGAAAACTTGGAGGAGTCAGTTTTCTCCTTCAACTATGTGGGTCTTGAAGAACAGACTCAGGAGTAAGGCTTGGTGGCAAGTCCTTTACCCATTGAGCCACCTCACCAGCCGTCATTAGCTCCTCTCTCCCTCCCTCCTTTCTTTCTTTGGTTTTTGAGGTAGGGTCTCTCTCCTTGACCTGGAACCCACTGTGCGGGCTGCTCCCAGACTCACAGAGATCTGTCTGCCTCTGCCTCCTGAGTGTTAAGATTAAAGAAATATGTGTGCCGCCCTACCTGGCTGTCTTAAAGGACCTTTCTCAGGACAGATTACTGGAAACGAAATTATCAGATAAAAGTGTGTAGGTATCTTCTAAATTGTCAGTGCCTATAATCCACGCCTCCCTTCCCTTTCCTTGGCCTTCTGCATACCAAGCATTGAGTCACATCTTCAGCCCCCAAGCCCTAAAAGGAAAAACCAGTCACCTCCCCACAAGAGAACATTAGAATAAACTCGCTAGGCTTCTGCCAAGAAATACAGCGTGTGAAATTGTTGTGTGGCTTATTGACACCATTAGGCACTTCCTATGCTTATCAGCTTCTTCCTGTCCTTCCAGGTCAAGTCCTTGTCTATAGGAAGAACAGTTCAATGAGAATCTCTCCCTCAGAGATCTGAGTCTCCACAAGGTTCCCGAATAGGTCTCATCTCTCCTAGACTCTCTTCTCGTTTCTTCTTGACTCTTTGGAGACTGTTTCTTCCCCATATATCCCAAACTTGCCAGGAACACCCATTCCCCTTGTCTTAGCATTCTAAGTGCCACCAAGTATGGTTTCTCATTGCTCTTGTATAAGAAAAAAAAAAAGGCAGAGGGAGGGGCTGGCTGGAGAGACAGCTTAGTGGTTAAGCATATACCACTCTTCCAGAGGACCAGAGTCTGGGTCCCAGCACCCACATCAGGCAACTCACAACCACTTCTAACTCTAGCTCCAGGGCTTCTGTGGCACCTACACTCACGTGTGCATATGCACGTATACATACACACATTTAAAAGTAGTGATAGATCTTTTTCTTTCTTTGTATTTATTATTATTATTTATTTGTGGGTTGTTTGTTTGATTGCTTGTTTTGAGCCAGGATTTTCCTGTGTACCCTTGGCTGTTCTGGAACTTGCTCTGTGTAGATCAGCCTGGAACTCAGAGATCACCCTGTTCTGCTCCAGAATGCTAGGATTAAAGCTGTGCACCACCACTTCTGGTTCTCCTCCTCTCCTCCTTCTTATTCTTTTTTTTTTTTTTTTTTTTTTTTAGAGAGAAAGGCTATGGGAAAGCTTTAACTTACCAAGTACTTACTGTTTGCAAGTTACTATGCTTCAGCTAGGACAAGACAGCATTCTGGCCTGTGAAGATTTTGTAGCCCAATAAGAAGGCAAATGGCAGAGGGCAGCTGGGATGAACAGCTGTTCAGTCAGTGTATCGGTAGACAGGCAGAAGAAAGGTTGAACGCAGATCTGACCAGAGTCAACTGGAAGAAGAGATAGGGTTTTTTTGTTCTGTTTTGTTTGAATTGCATTTTCATTTGGTTTGTGTGCAAGCGGTGCTGTGCATATGGAGGTAGATCACAGGACAACGTGCAGGAACTGGTTGTCTCTTTCTACCCTGTGGGTCCTGTGAATCAAACTTGTCAGGCTTGGTGGCGAGTGAGTCCTTTGTCCCCTGCTCCATCCTGCCAACCCTGAGGAGATAGCTTTGGAAACTCAGTGTCCAGAGTAGCAGGAGGGCCACATCAGGCCACGGAAGGACACGGAGAAGAGTCCCAGTGAATTTAGGAGAACTTGCCAAAGGCACGTTCGTCCAGATTATGGCTGCTCCTGAGTGCTGCCGTGAAGGTGTCCAGTGTTAGTTTAGATGGCGTGGTGTGTACCAAGTGTGAATAGGCCAAGAACTAGTTCCTCTAGGCTTTTGTTTTGGCTAACGATGCGGCACCAGCCCCATGCTGCCTGTTCTCATCTGCGCCTTACCCCGGATGCTCAATAAAGCCCCTGGCTTGTGTCTGTCCTACAGGTTCGTTATGCCACCTGGAGCATCATAATGGACTCTGTGGTGCCCTCTGACAAGGGCAACTACACTTGCATCGTGGAGAACGAGTATGGCAGCATCAACCACACCTACCAGCTTGATGTTGTGGGTAAGAAGGCCAAGGCTAAGGTGGCAAGAGTCAGCTGGAGGGAAGGGTAGGGTGGGAAAGGCAACCTTGGAATCTGAAGCCCTAGGGATGGACTCTGGACATTTGGCATGATACTTCCCTCCTTAAACTTCACTTTTCCCTCCCTCATTCCTTCTCCTCCTTCCTGTCCTCTCTTCCTTCCTTCCAATTTGAGATACAAATTGGACTTCAGCTCATTCTGTTGTACAGCCTGACCTTGAACTCATGGTGATCCTCCTGCTCCAACCTCAAGTGCTAGGATTACAGGCATGGGCCTGCCTTAAGCCTCATTTTTCTTTTCATCTTTCTTTTATTTTATTCATTCATTCATTTATTTGGGACAGGGTCTCTTTATGTATCCCTGGCTGTCCTGGAACTTGTCAAGTAGACCAGGCTGACCTTGAACTCACCTGAGATCTCTCACCTGCCCTGCCTCTTGAGTGCTGGGATTAAAGGCATGCACTACCATTCCTGACATAGCTTGATGCAGTGCTGGGAACTGTGGCATAAGAGTAGTTTTTGCTTAATGAACACCACTAACATACCAGGGTCCTTCATTCATTCATGCCCTGAACTTTGTTCTTTGTGTCCTTATAGTAGAGACACAATCTGAGTAGCTAGCTATAGGCCACACACGGGGGTGCCTCTGAGTAGCTATAGGCCACACAGAGGTGCAGAGGCCAAGTGAATCCCAAGCGTGTCTCCTCGGTGGCATTTCGGAAGACAAGAACAATATGTTGTTTATCTCAGGGCTGTGATTGTAGAGGTTGTGGGTCTTCTGTTCCGGGGACTGTGTGGGCCAGAGCCTCACAACCAACACCTGCCTCGGCATTGAAGTAGTTCAGGAAGAAGATGGTGGTCTGGAAGATCTGGGGCGGGCCTAAGATACTGAAATCTGGGGTGCGTCTCTATTTAGACAAGAGATTTGGTTGTGCCTGAAAATGTGGGTGCAGGACTAGAGGAAATGGCAAACCTTCCCTCAAATCAGGCTCAAGGGGCTGGAGTTTAGCAGAGCCACCAGGACGGGTATTGAAGAACCAAGGTAGATCCTGTCTCTGCCAGCATCCCACCCAGGACCAGGCCATTGACGGGTCTAACATGTCCATCCCTTGCCCTGCAGAGCGATCCCCTCACCGGCCCATCCTTCAGGCAGGGTTACCTGCCAACAAGACAGTGGCCCTGGGCAGCAACGTGGAGTTCATGTGTAAGGTATACAGCGACCCACAGCCTCACATCCAGTGGCTGAAGCACATCGAGGTGAACGGAAGTAAGATTGGCCCGGACAACCTGCCGTACGTCCAGATCCTGAAGGTAATCTTAGCCTCATTCTTGGCCAGTATGCTGGGAAGGTGACCAGGTGTCCCCTGGGGCTCAGCGCCTACTGGGATTGAGGCTCAGCCTGACCCACAAGGTGCATACACCATCTTAGTAGGGATCTAGCCACAGGCTGGTGACAGCAGAAGGTGGCAGGGAGCTGGGGACAGAGGGCGGGGTGAGTGATAATAGTTGCTGCTTTCTAAAGAGCCTTGAGAGTGAGCCAGGGTCTCGGATCAATTACCTAAGGAAGGCATTGAGACTCTTGCTTGCTTGTGGCCCTAACACCACAGCCTTCCAACAAGTGTTTCCCAGTATCGGCCCTGCTTACTTCCTAAGTTACAGTCATTTGGCGCCAAGGTAAACAATAAGGGTGTTGCTCGAACATCTGGAAAAGTCAGTGCCCTGTATAAATTCTGAGGCGTTTGAGGAATAATGGCATTTTCTTCCTTTTTCCTCTCACTCCCAGACTGTCATTGTCCCTGAATGCTCCATTAATCCAGGGAGGTAATTGGCTAAGTCTCCAGCAGATCTTGCGGCAGGAATAACCAGAAGTTAGATTTCATCTTCCCTCCCCTGCCTTGGTTGTCCTAGAGATTTACTGGCTGTCTCTTTTCTTTGCCCCTGGTGCTGAGACTATTCTGGAAGACAGAGGGCCAGCTCTAGCTTTGGGCCTTGGAGATCCGTCTCTGATTACAAATCCCCACCCTGGCCTGGTAGAGGAAATTTTACACAGACAGAATATTTGCTTTGGACCGTGACCCTTCCCCTCCCCTTCCTTCCTCTTGTTTCCCCTTTCCCCCCTTTTTCTTCTTTGTTTCCCTTCCCCTTTCCCTTCTGTCCTGCGTTTAGCCTTCCCTTTCCATCCATTCTTACTAGTGGTTTCATTTTGTCCCACTCAGAGGAGAAGGAAGATGGGAGGTCCCAGTGTCTCCCTTACCTTGGCTCCTTGGGCCTGACTGGAAGTTACCCCAGGAGCGCAGTGTGGCCACATCTCAGTGTTTGCCCAACTGACTCGTGTGTCGTTGGTTTGTTCCAGCATTCGGGGATTAATAGCTCGGATGCGGAGGTGCTGACCCTGTTCAATGTGACAGAGGCCCAGAGCGGGGAATATGTGTGTAAGGTTTCCAATTATATTGGTGAAGCTAACCAGTCTGCGTGGCTCACTGTCACCAGACCTGTGGCAAAAGGTAATGTGGAGATGGACGGGACCCTATACCGGGTACTTGATTTAGGCCCCACACTGCTGGGGCAGGTTGGGAAGTCAGCACCAACTCCGCCTTTCTCCTACTATGTTCTAATGCCCAGAGCCATGGAAAAATCCCTGGCTTGGGAGGTTGGTTTGGTTTGGTACTGTGTTGGTTATCTGTGGCTCCCTTTGTGCCTCATGTGTTGTGTTCTCGTTCTCTCTCTCTCTCTCTCTTTCTCTCTCTCTCTCTCTCTCTCTCTGTCTCTGTCTCTCGTGTGTGTGTGTGTGTGTGTGTGTGTGTGTGTGTGTGTGTACTTATGCCCATCCATGCACTTATGGGATAGTCTTTTCTGTTAGGAATACTTTAGACTGAAGTTTTAAATGGTGGCAAAGAGAAGGGACCAGGAAGTCTCTTTCAAAGACCTGTATCTTCAGGTCGTGTGCGTGCGTGTGTGTGTTTGTGTGTGTGTGTGTGTGTGTGTGTGTGTGTGTGTGTGTGTGTATGTATGTGTGGCAGGGGAGACTGCCTTTCTTTCCCTGCCATCTGTCTGTCTGTACCCACTGACTCTCCTTACCTAAAACCAAACAGCCCCCCACCTGCCAGGCCCCATTTCTCCATGCTGCCCACCGCCCGCATGCTTGGCTGGGCCAGTGACTGCCAGCGTCTGGTGAAGGGTCATAACCAGCCGTCTTCTCCTCAGGTCTGCAGGAGCGCCTCCCTCAGGGCCTCACTCTTTTCCTCTAACAGGTCTCGCTGCCTGGTGGTTTCTGCTGCCTTGTTGCAAAGGAGATGCTGGGGAGCGTTCTCTTCCTCTGGTTTTGGTCCCCTTCTCTGTCCCCTCGGTGTCTCTGTCTCTCTGAGGTCTCATGTCCTATGCTTGTCCATTTTGCTTCCGTTGTCTCTTCTAGACTGCTGGAGTTAATACCACCGACAAGGAAATGGAGGTGCTTCATTTACGAAATGTCTCCTTTGAGGATGCGGGGGAGTATACGTGCTTGGCGGGTAACTCTATCGGACTCTCCCATCACTCTGCATGGTTGACCGTTCTGGAAGGTATACACTGCACTGATCCTTTCCGTGTCCTGCTTTTGCCATGGGAGCAGCGCATCCATTATAGGACCAGGGAAGGCAGGAAGGGATGACTCCCGTCTGCTGTGTGCCCTTTTCTGCTCCAGCTCTGAGGCACATGCAGGGGGTTCCTGGATTTTTTTCAGGAAGCCATGGGGTAGCCTCCCCCGCCCATCTATATCCGGCTTTCTCCCTGGTCACTGTAATGCATGCTTGAGCTCTGGGTTTACCTTGTGACAGTGCTTTCCAGCACAGGCTCCTTCCATCCTTGGGGATAGCATCTTCCTTCGGCCGCTTGGTACCGAGGTTTTGAATT
Organism: Microtus oregoni; assembly: GCF_018167655.1. NCBI lineage: Eukaryota > Metazoa > Chordata > Mammalia > Rodentia > Cricetidae > Microtus > Microtus oregoni. Next base: position 8,844,250 of record NW_024543083.1, on the reverse strand, counting down.
ACTGGGACTTCTTTAGCCGGTCCCAAGAGTGTCAGCAAGAAAAGCCCTGGACCTCTTCTCCATGAACACAGGTTCTCAGCCAACTGAAGCTTACCACTTCTATTGGGTGCTGCTGGCCCACTCTGCATTCTGCTGTTCTTTGACTGGCATGCCTGGATAGCAGCAAACTCGAGCTACCTCGGGAAAGACGTGTCTTAGCCCAACGGTGCCCATTTGACCTCTCTAACTCATCCCTTCCCAAGTGGGGAGATCTGTGTCCCATGTACCAGCCAGGAAGGAAGGAGCCTGCAGCCTTGCTGGGTGGTGGGCTGGTGACACAGGACCAGTATGGTTTTGCGTGCGTGTGGCCTGCCTGCTGCTGCTCTGCGGCTGCTACCTTGCGTTCCTTCTCTAGCTACTCCTCCCTTCCACCTTGCTTGCCCAGTAGCCCCACTGCGCCACTGCTTGCAGAGAAGCATCTCGTTAGTAGTGTTCTCGCCCCTGTCTCTGTTGAGTCTATGCTTCCTGTGAGTCCTCCTTTTCTGACACCGAGGGAAGAGACAAACAGCTCTTTCCCTGTCATCGACTCCGTTTCCTTGTTGGGCTGGGAGGACTCTTCGGATGGCTAAGGTTTGAAAGGGGAGGGCTGTAGGAAGAGGGCTGTATACATGCAGGGAAGAGGTTCCAGCAGACAGACACTATTTCTGCAACGGCAATGGGGATGAGTATGTGTCTTAGTCAGGGTTGCTACTGCTGCCTTGAAACACCATGACCAAAAGCAGCTTGGGAAAAGGAAAGGGTTTATTCAGCTTATACTTCCATATCACACTTCATCATCAAAGGCAGTCAGGGCAGGAACCTGGAGGCAGGAGCCAATGCAGAGGCCATGGAGGGTGCTGCTTACTGGCTTGCTCTTCATGGCTTGCTCAGCCTGCTTTCTTATTGAACCCAGAACCACCAGCTCAAAGGTGGCCCCGCCCACACTGAACTGGGCCCTCCCCCCATTAATCACTAATAAAAAAAGTGCCATGCAGGCTTGCCCTCAGCCCGCTTTTATGGAGGCATTTTCTCAGTTGAGCGTCCCTTCTTTCAGATGACTTTAGCTTGTGTGAAGTTGACATAAAGATATCCAGGGCAGTATGAATTCTATTTTTTTTTTTTTTTTTATTTTTCGAGACAGAGTTTTACTGGGTAGTCCTGGCTGTCCTGGAGCTCACTCTATAGCCCAGGCTGGCCTCAAACTCCCAGAGATCCACCTACCTATCTTTGCCTCCTGAGAGCTGGGATTAAAGGCGTGCACCACCACCACCCAGCCTATGAGTAGATTTCTTAAGAACTGCCAAATATTTTTTCATCTGGAGACATATTTAGACGTTATTTTTTTTTTTTTTTTTGCCTGTGTTTTAGCCATTTGCAGGTCTGAACAAACAGAGGTAAAAGGTATTTAGAGACACAGGATGGCTACCATGGGCATTCATTAGTCCTCACTCTGAGTGCCACTCTAGGCCTTGTACCTTAAGGACTCCCTGACCCCTTGGGCATAGCAGCCTGTCTCTATATGACAGATACATGTGTACAGCATTGAGGTTCTGCAGGGGTCTCTGGGTGCCCATCTGGCCCAGTAGGGAGCTGCAAAGTGACTCTGGAGTCAAGGGGTGTTGGACTTGCATGACAGCATAGTCTAGGCTTTATCCTCTATGGGTTTGAGTTTAAGGATGTTTAAGGATGCCTCAGAAGTCCCAAGGTGTCTGGTCATTTTGATACCAGCATCCCAGCCTTTGTTGGGATTTGCCTGGATTCTCCCCTGTTCCCTACAAGTTCCCAGGGGGAAAGGAGTAGGTGTTAGGTTTCTCATGGGACATACCTCTCCTGGGCAAAGCACCCTTGATCTGCTGACACCCTCTCCACACTGACTCAGCCCTGGAAGAGAGGCCAGCCGTGATGACTTCGCCACTCTACCTGGAGATCATCATCTATTGCACTGGGGCCTTCCTTATCTCCTGTATGGTGGGCTCCGTCATCATCTACAAGATGAAGAGCGGCACCAAGAAGAGTGACTTCCACAGCCAGATGGCCGTGCACAAGCTGGCCAAGAGCATCCCTCTGCGCAGACAGGTAACAGAAAGTAGATGGGGGATTTGCACGCCCACCACTGCCTGTCGTCGCCTCTTTCTGGGCCTCCAGGGCCTACTCCCTTTCCCCAGGCCCCTGCTGTTCCTCACCCACCATGTTGGGCTTTGTTCCGACTTCTGAACCAGTCACATTGGGACATTCTAAACCATCTCTGGCTCCATGCCTGCCTGCCCTGTACCCCTCTATCACATGGAGGGAGGAAATGGGTCAAAAACTGCAGGTGTGTGGATGAGTAACTGCACCTCAGAACACTGCTATTCCAGAAAGGTGCCCTAGGGCACCTCTCCATAGTCTGAGGAAGAGTTTTTGCCAAGGGACAAGAAAAGACCCGTTGGACAGAGGTTAAGAGCACTGGTTGTTCTTTCAGAGGTCCTGAGCTCAATTTCCAGCACCCACATGGTGGTTCACAACAATCATGATCTGGCGCCCTCTTCTGTCATGCAGGCATACATGCAGGCAGAACACGATGCATAATAGTAAATAAATAAATCTTAAAAAACATAAGAACTGTTGTGATATTATAAAACCCCGAGTTGGAAGAGCTATATTTGGTGTGCTTGTTGAATAGATGAGGAAAATGGTCACCTGTATAGCCCTGATTAGCCTGTAGACCAGGCTGGCCTCGAACTCAGAGACCTGCTTGCCTCTGCCTCCCTGGGGTTACAGGTGTGTGCCACACTGCCCGAGTGCTGGGATTCGGAAAGACTTTTTGATGGTAGAAATTACTCAGTCATATAGGAGCAAATCTGCTACAGCAAAAAAAAAAAAACAAAAAAAAACAACAAAACTGGGGGTTTGGAAGGAGTCTTTGCTTGCCTTGCTAGAAGGGTGACCCCACTCTTTCTTACAGGTGTCAGCAGACTCCAGTGCCTCCATGAACTCTGGGGTTCTCCTGGTTCGGCCTTCACGACTCTCCTCCAGTGGGACCCCTATGTTAGCTGGAGTCTCTGAGTATGAGCTTCCTGAAGACCCCCGCTGGGAGCTGCCGAGAGATAGGTAAGGGGTTGTGGCTTTCTACTGAGGACCCCACGCTTGCCCTCTGTGTATGCTGAGGCCTTGTAGGTAGCAAACGTACAAAAGTACACGAGATGCCTCTAGAAATAGCCGTTCCCCGCTCTTGGCTGGGTGAAATGCCAGGAGAAAGGGGGCTGAGCTGCCCTATGCAAGTCTGACCTTTACCAGCCCTGACTGACTGTCCGTCACTCATTGTCTGTCCAGCCCTGACTGTCACTCTCTGTTTCTGCCTCAAGACTGGTCTTAGGCAAACCTCTTGGAGAGGGCTGCTTTGGGCAAGTGGTATTGGCCGAGGCCATCGGGCTGGATAAGGACAAACCCAACCGCGTGACCAAAGTGGCTGTGAAGATGTTGAAGTGTGAGTGATGTTCCTGTTTCTTCCTGCCACGGTAGTCTCTTTCCTTTCTCAGCAATCCAGGTCTGGACCAAATAGAATACACCTTATGATGCTGTCATTGCTCACACTCGCTACACTGCCTGGGGGGCTAATCTGGGACTAGAGGGGGATAACACACCCCAAATCTTTAAATCTTATCTTGCTTCTTAATGTCGACCTGGGTTCAGGTGCTCATCTTAGTCCTATAACTGGCTTTTTCTTTTTTTGTGGCCTCTCCAGCCACATTCAATGCCACATGGTAATGGCGACTCCTGGATGGGAAATGGGAGGTGAGAAGCAAGTCCTAGAGGAAAGGGGTCTCTCCAGGATCTGCTCCCCACCCCCCCTAGCCCTTAGCTGTTCTTCCCACCTCCCTCACACCATTCTCTGGTTTGTATGTGAAGCCGACGCAACAGAGAAGGACCTGTCAGATCTGATCTCGGAGATGGAGATGATGAAAATGATCGGGAAACACAAGAATATCATCAATCTGCTGGGGGCGTGCACACAGGACGGTAGGCAGTGCCTGGAGCAGCTCTGGGCTCCGGCATCAGCTGAGAAACTGGCTTGGCAGGGAGTTTAATGTGTTTCTCAGGGGCTGGGCTGGCCCGACTGGCATCCATCCAGGAACTCTTACTGACACCTAGATTTGGTGTGTGAATAGGAACAAGGGTGTTATTGGCATTGATAATGGGGTTCTTGCCCTCAGCTTTGCTTGAGAACTTTCTGGACTCCACTAGGAAGAATTCTTTCTCAGACTTTCTATGTGGAGAATGGCTTTCCCTGCGCCCCAACTGGAGGAGGCAGGAAAGGGGGGTTAGATGAGGCGTGGGACACAAGCAGGCTGTAACACTAGAAGGAGGGGCCTCCATGAGGTGTAGCTGCACTTCCTGACCTCTTGCCTGACCTGTGGCCTCTGTCTTTGCGCACTCAGGGCCTCTGTATGTCATCGTGGAATACGCCTCCAAAGGCAACCTTCGGGAGTATCTGCAGGCCCGGAGGCCTCCTGGGCTGGAATATTGCTACAACCCCAGTCATAACCCCGAGGAACAGCTGTCCTCCAAAGATCTGGTATCCTGTGCCTATCAGGTGGCCCGGGGCATGGAGTATCTTGCCTCTAAGAAGGTAGGTGTCCCTTCCCCAAAAAAGCAGGGTGGGACTGAAGCCGCCTAGTGCTCCGGTCTGTGACTGCACAGTCCATGCTGGCCTGTGTGAGTCCCTCTGGTGCTGGGATGCTAACGTTGCTAACGTGCACTACTGTACCTGGCTCCAGCTTGCGACTGTTCATCCGTTAGAGTTGGGTTCACAAAGCCTGACCCCTTGTGTTTCATTAGGTTCTCAGAGAACCTGAATTGGGAAAGCCCTACACACACACACACCTCCACAGACTGAGCGTGGGCCTACACATTGTTTTGGGGGTACATTTCCAAAAGCTAGAGGTTGAGATCAAGAGAGAAGGGCATAAAGGAGAGCTTGCTAAGGTGTTGAGAAGACTACAGCTGAAGGTGTCTGGAATTAAAGACTGTTTAGGGAGGTTGTCTAGAGAGTATGGGGGTGTGTGGGCAGACCTGTGAGGTAAAGTGGTCTGCTGCCTACTGCACAGTAATCGCCAGAGTAGAGGGGGCTAGGTGACTGCGGCGAAGCATGGTTCAAGGTTGTCACCCCCTCTCTGTCACTCCTTCCCTCTGTTTAGTGCATACACCGAGACCTGGCTGCTAGAAATGTCCTGGTGACAGAGGACAATGTAATGAAGATCGCAGACTTTGGCCTAGCCCGAGACATTCACCATATCGACTACTATAAAAAAACCACCAATGTAAGTTTCTGGCTTGGCACGGGCCTGGGCCCCACGCCGCCAGGCTTTTGCTCTACCCTCAGCTGTGCTCTCGTGGGAAAAGGGCTGTAGAGTGGGCTGAAGATGTGCCCTCCATGCCCTGGGCCCCACCTGTCCATGCCCTGCTCCCCCTGCCCGCCCGCCACCTCCCCCCCACATCCATCATTGTCAATGCATCCCGTGAGTCCTCTGTGTGTCATTCCCCCTCCCCCACGCACACACCGCTGCCTGCAGGGCCGGCTGCCTGTGAAGTGGATGGCACCTGAGGCATTGTTTGACCGGATCTACACCCACCAGAGTGACGTGTAAGTTTGAAATACACAATTACGTGGGCTGTGTTGGGGAAAGCATACTAGCCGTCCTGCGTCTCTAGACTGATGAGACTCTCCATCATTGAGAGTTGGGGGGAGGGGGCATTGTCTTGTCCCGTGAACGTGTTCCAGCTTTCTTTGCATTGCCCTTACTGCCCCCCTTGTCTCCTGTGCCCTGCCCCCTGAACTCAAGGCCTGTGTTGGGGCAGGAGAGGTTCAAGATGAGCACCTGCTATACTGATTTCTCAGGAAGACATGGGAAGGGACCCCTAGGTCATCCTAGCCCAGTGCTGTGAGTCACAGTAGCACCATGCTCTCCTGTAGGTGGTCTTTTGGGGTACTCTTGTGGGAAATCTTCACTCTGGGCGGCTCCCCATACCCTGGTGTGCCTGTGGAAGAACTTTTCAAGCTGCTGAAGGAGGGTCATCGGATGGACAAGCCTACTAACTGTACCAATGAACTGTAAGCAGGAATTGGGGGAAGGCTGGGGGAGGGGCTGTTGGTAGTCAGCGCTGTTTGAGTCCACCCTTGGCAAGCTTAGTTGGATGTTGGAGAGGATAAGGTTCCATGGGAGGTTCCTGAGGTCCTCAGACTCTGAAGGAAGTGGGAGCATGGCGGGCAGGTGATGGGAGTTGTTGTTATGAGGGAGTAGCCCCCCTGACCCCTCTATGCTGTTGTCCTCCCTCTCTGACCTCCCCATCCTGCGTCAGGTACATGATGATGCGGGATTGCTGGCACGCAGTGCCCTCTCAGAGGCCCACTTTCAAACAGCTGGTGGAAGACCTGGACCGCATTGTGGCCTTGACCTCCAACCAGGTAGAGCTGGACCTTGTGGCATCATGGCGTGCCTAGGCACCTAAGGGGACACGGCCATGGGAAGGTCTGTGTGCCACCAATCCTTTCCTCCCGTCCTAGGAGTATCTGGACCTGTCAATGCCGCTGGACCAGTACTCTCCCAGCTTTCCCGACACACGGAGTTCTACCTGCTCTTCGGGGGAGGACTCTGTCTTCTCTCATGAGCCGTTACCTGAAGAACCCTGTCTGCCCCGACACCCGACCCAGCTTGCCAATGGTGGACTCAAACGGCGCTGACTGCCAACCCTCCCCGGCCTTTCCCCAGTTCCGTCGTGACATGTGTCCCTCATCTGTAATCCCCTGCTGGACACGCTGCCTTTCCCTTCTCCCTTGCTGCTGGCAAGAGCCAATGTGTAACTGAGGCCTTCCCGGGTGGCCTATCCCATCATCACCCCCCAAGAGCTCTCTCTTCCTCTTCTCAACCTGCTGTGTGGGAGAGCAGCCAAGAGGCAGGTACCGGCTGGTAGCCGCTTCCTCCTTCCTAGGTGTTGGACCAAGACCCACCCTGCTGCTTGGCACTCCTTGGAGGCCTGGGAAGCAGAAGCAAGTGGAACCGGCCTGCAAGCAAGAGCTCACTGAGTCTTCTGGTTGACCCACTACAGCCTCCTGTGTTCTGGTGGCAGCAGCCTTGGGGCTTCTGAAGCAGTGGGGTTTGTTTCTGTTCAGGCCTTCACTGAGAGCAATCTCTGCCCCAGATGGGTGGTGCCAGTGGCTTCTTAATTCCAATACTAATTTGCTTTGCTGACCAAATATCTGGTACCGGAAGACGGTGAGGCAGAGATTGGGAGCAGTGATGTGGCCCTGGGGCTGAGCCCTAGACTCGGGGCTTTGTACATAGCTATGAAGAAAACACAAAGTGTATAAATCTGAGTATATATTTACATGTCTTTTTAAAAGGGTCGTTACTAGAGATTTACCCATTGGGTGAGATGCTCCTGGTGGCTGGGAGGCATCCGTTGCTATATATTAAAAACAAAAAAAAAAAAAAACAAAAAAAGGAAAATGTTTTTTAAAAGGTCATATATTTTTTGCTACTTTTGCTGTTTTATTTTTTTAAATTATGTTTTAAACCTATTTTCAGTTTAGGTCCCTCAATAAAAATTGCTGCTGCTTCATTTTTATCCTGGGCGTGTGAAAAGGGAGCAGATGCCCCCTGAAAAGGAGGGAGACAGGGACTAAGGGGCCATGAACTGTTGGCACTGTGTGCTTCCCTATTTCCTGTGACCTCCCAGCCAACCCTTCTATCTCAGATGCTTTGGGAAAGGCGGGGGTAAGAACAAAGTACTGAGGGCAGAGAACCGAGACTACAAGCTTATTTCCTAAGAGGGGGATGAGACCAGCCAACGGTAGAGCGAACCAACTAACAGTACAGAAACTCACCCCAAACCCTGTGTGGGTAGAAAAATTGTCACCCAAAGCTAATCTTGTCCTTCCCAGTCTACTCTCTATTTTTCTCTCCCATACAATCCTCCTGTGCCTGGGTCCCTGTTACTAGATTGTATTTGTTGGGACTGTTCCTGATCTTGGCTTTCTTATAGTTTTTTTTCCCTGTACAAACCCCACCCATCCCTCAGGAAAGGGAAACACAGTCTCTTTGGTTTGGGTCAGCTTGGCGACTTACTCCTGCCACCTGCTGGTGGCTTTTGTCCTCTTCAAGTGGTTCCTTGGCACCTTATTCAGACAGGCGGTACACAGTGATCATTGCTGGATCACTGCTGAATACAAACCTGTTCAGTATGCTTTCATCCTGCAGTAGGGCTGCTTCTTTAAATACATTCTGAGCGGGGCAGTTTGGTAGCTGTGGTTTTGGTCGTCATCATAGAGTTCTTATCATTGTTTCTCTCTGTAAACATGTAACTGTCAGAATATTACAAGTGTTTTTGGGGGGACGGGGGGGGGTATTGCAGAAAGAAGGTGTAATTCGGCGAAGAGGGCCAGGGGATAAATTTCAGCTCAAACTCATTTTTCTTGTTAAAACAGTGAGCATAATTTCTGCCTCGGCTCTATTTGACTCAGTATTCTGTGACTGGGCAGGAGATTCTACAAAGGGCTTTTGGATGACTCAAGGAGAGGTGCTAGGAGCTATAAGCACTGAGGTCCTTGCTGTTACTATTCAAATTGCCCACAAATATCCCCCGAGGCAGGGATGGCTATCCAATAAAAGATAGTGAAATTGACCTGAGAGAAAATGAAATGGCTATTTTACTTCGATGACCAGATTGAGTCTCCTGGGAAAGGGAACCCAGCTTGTATAATGAAGATGTGCCGTCAAAGTATTGCATCTGTCTGGTTTCCCGAGGGTTAAAATATGGCCACGGCATCAATCAATACTGCCTTTCCATCTTTTCTAATTGCCACAGGCTAGAGATCATCAGTCCCTTGGCTCTGCTAATGTAATATATTGATTTCAGGTAAGTAAGATTGAACACAGATGAAGTAGGAAATCTGCCTTAATAGTAATGAAGTCTCTGTTTATCAGCTGCCACTGGGTGGAGCCAGCAAGCTATAATCCTCCTCCCTATCCCCCCCCCCCCCCCACACACACACACAGTATTGGGTCATAGGCCGGTTTGCTCTGGGAACCTTTGACCTGGGTTTAGTTAGCATTCTAAAGCTCTGGACATGACCAATATGGCGTGTGCAGAATTAGACTTGATACAAGTGCAGGGTGATACTATTCAATGCCACCAACAACTATTATGGCAGTATTCTGTGTTGATGTGAGCCGTGGCTAATGTCACTCCAGGTGCGTGTTAAAGAGGGCCTAAAATTATACCCAGTGAGATTACTAACCGCTGGTGGAGCCAGGCAACCTACATCTGCAGGAGGACAGAGAACAGTAAGGGAGAAAAAAGTCTTTGAAGCAATATGGCCTGGCCTTCCAGCCACTCAGCTGGTAGAAACCAAGACAACCGGCCAGAGCCCTGAGGTTGGCTGGTCCTGGTGGCACACACCTTTAATCCCAGCACTCAAGAGGGCAGAAGCAAGCAAATCTGAGTTCATAGGCCAGCCTGGTCTACATTGTGAGTTCAAGTCCTGCTAAGAATGCACAGTGAGACCCTGTCTAAAAGAAAATTAAACAAGAACACTGAAGTTATGAAGGGCTCTGAAACCAGTTTCCTCATTGGACATGTGACAGTGTTGAGAATCGTCTTCACCATACTGCTCCCCAGATGGATTTAAAGGCTGTACTGCGAACCAGTGATGTGCTGGAGCTGGCCCTCAGAGGCTGGTTATGTGCTTCCTAGCATTGGAACTATCTATGGGGATGGCCTGCCATCCTTGGGATCTGCAACTGTGGTTACTAATCAGTGAGTGGCCAGAGCACCACCAGTGAGGTTTCAGCCTGAGGTGGCCACATACCCCAAATGCTATAAACAGAAACACTGTATCATCTGTGAAAATGGGTAGAGAGATGTGTTGGGTATATTACTAGCCTAAAAGGTAGCAAAAACAGGTAAAGCTACATAGTAAATTCCATGCCAGTTTGGGCTACATGAAACTGTCTCAAAACAAATAAACAAACAAAAAATGCCCAGGTGGCACAAGCCTTTAATCCCATCACTTGGGAAGTAGAGGCACTTGAATCGCTGAGATCTAGGTCAGCCTGGTCTACAGAGAGAGTTTCAGGCAGCCAGGGTCACACAGAGAAAACTTGTCTTGAAAACCAAAACAAAAAACCCCACAAATGAAACAGCAAAATGACAAGAGAGCAGATCTGGTCGTGCATGCCTTTAATATCAGAACTCAAGGGCAGAGGCTATGGATCTCTTAATATCAAGGCCAGCCTACTCTATATAGCGAGTTCTAGGCCAAAGTGAGACCAAAAACAAAAAGCAAAACGGGGGAGGGGGAAACACACCTGTAACCCACCGTGACTAGGTTTAACTGTTCCCATTTTGCCTGCTGAGAGGCAACTACACATGAATTGGCATTTCTTATTTACTTGATGCCAGGCTGTGCTCCCCTCTAAATTTCAATTCCATAGTAAGCAACCCTAGCTTTGCTGTGCAAGAGCTGAGAGGCCTTTCCCTTTTCACCTCTCCACAACCAAAGGAAGATGCTCTTGGCTGGCTGCCTATCAATCAAAATCCCTAAGCCTAAATACCTGACTTACTGCTTGTTACTGAGTAGCAAAGGGACTATATCAGAGCTTACTACCAACCTCTGACAGGCTGACCAGAAAAAAACATCCAGCATAAATGGTTAAGATTAATTATGTGTTAGAATAGTGTCCACCTCCCAGATTCCTGCAGCCTCTGCGGACACAGGATGGGATGTCTGGGTGTCTGTCTTGTTTGTTGTTTGGTTGGTTTGGTTTTTTGGTGTTTTTTCGAGACAGGGCCTTCCTATGTAGCTCTGGCTGTCCTGGAACTCACTCTGTAGACCAGGCTGGATGGACTTACTCACAGAGATCCACCTGCCTCTGCTTCCCCAGTGCTGGGATTAAAGGTGTGTGGCACCACTGCCCCGCTAGCTCATCTTTTTCCTTCAGATTTATTTTTATGCATATGAGTGTTTTGCTTATATATTTATGTGTGTGCATCACATGCATGACTGGTACCTGTGGAATTCAGAAGAGGGTACTGGATCCTGTGGAACTGGAGTTAGAAATGACCGTAAGCCATCATGAGGGTGATGGGAATGGATCAACTGGTCTTAGCCACTGAGCCATGGCTCCAGCGTCACTATTCTGTTTCACCTTCCTGGGAAGTATATCCCACCTGGACCCTGGGTGCTTGCGCACGGTTCCACTGGGGAGTCCTTCTGCAAAGGTTGGCCAGGTGCTCTAAAAAGTGGTTTTGGCAATCTCCATGTTCTGACTAGGGATTCCACCCCCAGGAGGCAGAGGAATCCAAGTTGCCAAGCTCCATTATGGAATACATTTCCTCTTAAAAGCTCTGAACCAACTGGGCTGTAATCCAGTTACTTGGGAAATAGGGGTGGGGGTGGGGGGCTTAAAATTCAAGGCTGGCCTGAGCAATTTAGACCTTACCTCAAAATCTAAAAAGGAAAAGGGCAGGGCAAGGGATACAGTCCAGTGAGTGGTTACCTAGAAACCACAGGGCCCTGAGTTACTCCCTAGCACTACCCCCCTCCGAGTGCACACAAACAGGAAGCCATTCAAAAACATGTGGGAGTGGGTTTTATGCAAAGTCTGGTAGAATGACAATTATACAACAGAAATAGCTTCTCTAAATGGTCTGGTGTCACTGCTCGCACATCTGGAATGGTCACGGGGCCTCCAACGACTTAATGGCTGCTCCTTTATCTCACGCCAGACAGGCTTAGCTAGAATTCCTTCACGGACGGACGTCACTGCTGAGGGAACAGTGGCTGGATAGAGTGAGTCCCAGCTTCAAGGGGTCCTTAGGCTCCTTTTGAATCAGCCTTGCTGTTCTGTGAGGTCTTCTGGGCTTTGGCCTGGAGGATCTAGGTACAAAACAGGACTTTAACCACTGTAAATTCATCAGTATCCCATCCCCTTTCACCTTCTTAACCAAACTAATGGCCAAAAGCCAGGCTCAGTGTGTGGATCATGCCTATAATCCCTGCCTCAAGGCGGGCAAGGTAGGAGAACTGACCCGAATTCCAGGAAAGCCTGAACTCTAGAGTGAGATTCCTTCACCCCCTCCCCGAGAGAACTGCAATTAGACAGTGGCCACAAAGTCAGTTGTTTGGTCATAAAGGTGAAGACGCACAGCATGGGTCTTGGGACCCAGCTGCAGGTCAGACTGTCCTACAGGGGACTGTCACAGTCTCCCCTCCACTAGGTGAGCTTCCTGCTGTTCCCCCAAATTCCTTCCCCCAAACGGGAGAAGGGGGCACAGAAATTTCTTACTTACATGCATTTTGCTGAAACTTTAATTGCTTTCTTGCTAGTATTTCCTGACATCAGAAGCCTGTGGCAACTCTATGACATGTGATGACTATTTTATTTAGCACATTAAAAAACAAAAAAAAACCAATAAAAGGGTCTGCCTATATTGTAATTAGCTTCTAGACTTCACATGCTTAGGCCCTGCTCCACCGTTGCATTGGTGGGGGTTGTTTGTTTGGAGTTTTTTCCTCTTCTTTTGGACAACTGAGGTAAAAGGTAGCAATTATGAGATGACTAGAGTCTAGCCTACAGCTTCCTATTTGAATGACAGAAAGAACGTGCGATGTTTTATGGTACTTATGGTTCTGGCATCTCCGTGCTCTTACAGATAACTAGGGGAGAGGTTTCTCTGGATTACTTACCGCTTCTTTGGAAATGGCTGCTGCTGATGGTGTTATGTGTGGGGATGCTTCTGGGGGCAGTTGCGCAAATTCTTCATCCTTAAACATCAGAAATGGGAGGGAGATCAGTGGTTTAATACAGCACACATGAGCATCCACCATGAATAGCAGGAACTCTTAACTACTTTATATTATGTAGCTTTTGAAAGGCAAAAAAATCTAAAATTTATATGTAATTAAAATGTTGATTTAAAAAGGTACTTTTGGCAGTGCTGGGGATGGGGTCATGGTTTCACGTTTCCCACAAGCCTTTACCAATGAGCTCCATGCCTAGTCCCGTAGGAATTATTTTTAGAAACAGATTAAACGCATAATAGATGTTCTTTATTACCAAGTAGTACTGTATTGAATATGATGGTTTCTGTTTCATTAGGAGGATTAAAAACGCAGAGAATTGGCTGGGTGGGCATGTCTGTCATCTCAGCCCCGGGGAGGCTGAAGCAAAGGATTGGGAGTCTGACTCAGTCAGATCTTGTTTGGAGGAAAAGAAAATTAACATTGAAAAAAGTTGTTTTTCAGCTTAATCAAGTAGAAAGAAAGTAGCTAACCTTAGTTCCCTTTAGTTGAGGCGCAGGATCTACAACATTCTCTTGTGACTCAGGGGAAGTAGATGACGTCACGACAAGGTTTGACTTTGGGGCCTGGGGAAACATTACGTCAGTGTAAACTGTCCTGCCCAGAAGCTCTTCTAAAGCAATATGTGCCTTGAGCCATTTGCCTTCCTCTGTGTGAGTGTGTGGTGTGTGTGTGTGTGTGTGTGTGTGTGTGTGTATGCGTGTGCGTGCACATACGTGAGTATGTCAAGAGACAGAGGCAGATAGGGTCTCACTGTGTAGATCTGTCGACTAAGAACTCACCCTGCTGTGATTAAAGGTATGTGACTGACTACAGCTTTCTCTATTTTGTTGTTTTGAGATGCATTTCACTGTGAAGAGTAACTTGGAACTTACTATATAAACCAGGCTGGTCTTGAACTCAGAGATTCCTCTGCCTTTGCCTCCCAAGTGCTGGGGTTAAAGGCATGCACTACCATGCCTGGTAGACCAAGCCTTTCTTTTTCTTTTCTTTTTTTTTTTCAATTCAAGTTCATTTCCCTTTACTAGACTAAGCCTTTCTTGACTTACATGGAATATATTCCCGCAACAGTAAGTTAGTATTTGAATTTTGAGCATCCTATACACAAAACTTGCATACTATTTAGATTCAAGGATTTAAAATACTTAATTCTAGGCCAGCCAGGGCTACATAGTTAGACCCTGTCTTAAAAAAAAAAAAGTAAGCTGGGCACTGGTGGCACACGCCTTTAGTTCCAGCACTCGGGAGGGAGGCAGAGGCAGGCGGATCCCTGTGAGTTCGAGGTCAGTCTGGTCTACAAGTTTAGTTCCAGGATAGGCTCCAAAGCTACAGAAAAACAAAACAAAACAAAAAAAAGTGGTGGTGGCGCAAGCCTTTAATTCCAGCACTAAGGAGGCAGAGGCAAGTGGAGATCTCTGAGTTCAAGGCCAGCCTGGTCTTCAGAGTCAGTTCAAGGACAGCCAGGGCTACACACACACACACACACACACACAGAGACACAGAAAACCTCTCAAAAAACCAAAACAAATGAGAAAACTACAATTAAAAAAATGACTAATGAGCTGAATGAAGAGACAAAAAGTTAACATTCTAAACTCTTGTTGACTTGAAAATGTATAGACGGTTGAACAAATGAAATAAATAGGAAAGAAAAGGAACCATTAGTTTAAAAGGAGAAGAATACAGGGTTGTTAATGAAGAATACTCATGTTCCTAAAGTCCTGCCTGCTCTGACTTGAAGACACTGTTCTCCGGAGAGGCCTGTGGGATGGCAATCCAGGTTCAGCATGAGTTCACTGACCTCTATATCTGGTGGCAGTTCAATAGGCTTTGGCTTCACATCTATCAGGTAGAAGGTACGTGACAGGAGCAAAAGAGAAGGGGGGACGTTCTCCTTCAGGTGGAGGTCCAGCCACTAGAGAGTGGATGATAACAAGACAGAGTCAGAGACTGTAGTAGCCAGAGAGGACCTATGGTCATCTGCTTCCCTCACCGGACCTCTTCCCAAGCACATTGGTAACCTGTGGCCCAAGGATGAAAACACCAGCCTCCTGGCTTCTGTCCCTGGGCAAGTACCTAGCAACTGCTGGTCACTTAAACTCTCCAGCCAATTCCCAATCCAAATCGCTACAGATCTTCTCTAAAGAGAAAGATGGTATCAAAGAAGACACCAGAAGCCAGGGAATCCTGTAATCTAGACTTGGGAGGCTGAGGCAGGAAGCTGAGTTCAAGGCCAGCCTGAGTTACCTGGTAAGAGCCTATCTCAAAGTGATGAACAACCTGTTAACCAAAGAATTCAACATTAGAATGAAGGTTTTGAAGCATCAAATTGGCCAAGTTTTTTGTTTGCTGTTGTTCTTGCAACATTATTTTTGCAGCCCAGGCCTCTCACTTGGGATGCTCTTGGCACAAGACTCCTAAGTGCTGGGGTTCAGACATGGGCCACTGGGGTGCAACTGTTTTGTAAAATCAACACACAACAGTGACACACATACTGTTTTGTACTTTGCTTGTGTGTGTGTGTGTGTGTGTGTGTGTGTGTGTGTATGAGATGTATAAGTGTGGGTCCGAGTATGAAGGTCAGAGGACAACTTTTGGAAGGCATTGTGTCCTTCTGCTGTTGGTTCTGGAACCTGAACTCAGGTGCCAGGCTTCTGCCAGATGAGCCATCTTGTCAGCCTTTTCCATCCTTTGCTTCTTATTCCTTAAGAAATACCTTAGGAAATACCTTGATTCTTGTCAGTTGATGCAGTAATGCCCCCTGAAATATTTGGACAGGTTTCCATTGTATGTAAATGTCATGTTTTACTTGATAATCCTATTTACCTTTGGGATAATTCTATTAATTAAAAATGGTACTGCAAGGATGATGGTAGTAAATGCCTTTAATCCCAGCTCTCAGGAAGTAGAGGCAGGTAGATCTCTGAGCTCAAGGGCAACCTGGTCTACATTGTTCTAGCAAGTGTTACATAGTGAGATCCTGTCTCTAAACAAACAGAATAAAATAGAGTGTGCACTGCTCCCGCAGAGTGCACACTACTCCTGCAGAGTGTGAACTGCTCCTACAGAGAACCTAGGTTCAGTCCTCAGCACCCACACCAGGCAGCTCACAGCTGTCTCTAACTGCATGCAGCTCCAGGAGATCATCAGATGCTTCTGGCTTCCATGTGTCTGTTGTTCTCAGGACAGGGTCTCCTGCCCTCTTGGTAATTGAACTCTTGGTAATCCCCATACTTCAGCTTCCTGAATGCTAGCATTACAGGTAACATCTACCAAGCTAGGCGGTGTATGTGTTTTTAAATTTTGAAAGATGATGCAGTTTGTCTTCATGGAGTTTTTATTTTTCAACTAGCAGTGCAGAAGTGCCCTTCTATCCAAGCTCTAACAAAGTCTGGACTTCACTGATGTGAACTGACTGTGTCTTTGTTACAAGATCGTTCACATGTTTATCATTTTAAATATCTTTTGTTTTCTTGAGACAAGGTCTTACTCTGAAGCTCAGGCTGTCCTAAAACTTACTGCACAGCCCAAGCTTGTCTCAACTAACGGCACTCCTTCTGCCTCAGCCTCCCGTGCACTGGGATCACCCTCTACAAATGTTCATCTTCCAGCTATAGCTAGTGTAAGAGGAGAATAGCTACCTGACATGGCTGCTGTCCCCAAATAGTCTTCACATGTCATGGTGGTTTTTACAATGGTAACACTGAGGACCCCACAGGAGCTGTTCCTTGGTTTTCAAGTGTGTTGCTGCTGTCAGAACCCAAGTGTGCTCTCTGATGGGTGGTACAGACATGTACTACCAAAGCCAACACTGTGCACTGATTTGTAGCACAAGAGGAAAAAGCAGTCAAAGTGGGCTCCTGGACAAGGTCTGGACCCTGCACAGGCTGATAATGATGACCCTTTGTAGGGGAATTTCTGACAAGAAATTTGGTGGAGGCAAATTCCCAGTCGGCACCAACATCTCCCAGATGTACACACCTCCAGTTATTCAAACATCAGTCTAGACCAGTGGTTCCCAACCTGTGGGTCATAACCCCCTTGGGGATTGAATAACTCTTTCACAGGGGTCACCTAAGGCCATGGGAAGACAGACACATATCTACATTAAAATTCATAACAGTAGCAAAATTAGTTATGAAGTAGCAACCAAAGAATGTTATATTGGGGGTGGGGGCGGGGCTCACCACAACCAGAGGAACTGTAGCAAAGGAGAGCAGCCTTAGAAAGGTTGAGAACCACTGGTCTAGATGCTTTATGAAGGGATTTTACAGATGGAATTGAGGTCCCAAGTCAGTCTACTCTTAGATAAGATCCAGAGGGGCTAGACCTGGAGGCCCAAAATGAGTGCAAGATTTGAAGCATGAGCGGTCTGGCACATGGCAGGTTTGGCCGATGGAAGAGGGGACCAAGAGGTGAATGCTACAGGTGGCCTCTTGGCGCCGAGAGTCGGTGGGCTGGCAGCCAGGGAGGAAACAAGAACTTCTTCCTGCCTACAGCTGCAGGGAACATGGCTCAGCCAACAAGAAGGCATGTGGGAATGGATTATTCCCCAGAGACTCCAGAAGGCAATACAGCCTGCACTTGTGACCCTTGGGTTGCTCTGTGATCATTTCTAACCATGGAGTTTGTAATAGCATTGTAGAAAACTGTGTGGTTCCCTGTCCCTGTCCAAGGGGGAAACAAACCTCTTTAGGGCATGTTTAATTGCTTGGTGACATAAAGCCAGTTAGGTATGGTGGCTTAAATGTTTGGACCTGAAATGGTTCTCCAAGTTCCATATGCTCAAAGCCTGCTCACCAAACTATGGTGATGCTTTTAAGGGGTGAGGCCTCACGGCCTGAAGGGAACTGAAGGGTTCTAGAGGACCTTGTCTCCTTTTCCTTTGCCTTTTTTAAAAAATCAAACACCAATAACAAAACAGGGTCTCATTTCATAGCCTCTAACTCACAGAGACCTGCCTGCTGCTGTCTCCGAAGAGCTGGGATTAGAGGCGTGCTTGTCTTTCTCTGTTTCTTGACCACTGTAAAATGAACAGGACGTCTCTGCTGTGCAGTTTTGTAAGGTAAACTGCTGGCAAAGAACCAGAGAAATGGGACCAAGCAACCGCTGGCTGAAAGCTTGGAAGCCGGGAGCCATCACAAATCTTGTGCCTTCGGATGCATGTTGTCAAGGCAATGGACCGCTGGCTAATCCAGCCTGCAAAGCAGAAATCAGCACGTGAAGTGGGGAGGGCTGCCGTGCTGCTTGCCTCTGTGAGTTGCTGCCGCAGTTGCTCCTCCGTGAGGCCCAGCGATCGCATCCCTCGGGCCCGGCAGGCGGCCTGGAGCTCTGACACACTCAGAGCCTTCACCCCTTCTGTGGCGATTATCTGCAAGATGTGGAGAATAGTGTTAGATATTTGGCTTTCAGTTTTACTCAATGCCTGTATTTCAGAAAAATGGACAGAACCCCTAAATTTGATGCTTTGGCCCTTTGCCCCCAACACTGACTGCTGCAGACCAGAAAGGTAGCGGTTGAGAGGCAAGGGTGGTGCTGATAGGCAGCAATAAGATACTTATATATCAGCCCCCAACATTTTATCAGTAGAGTACTTCCTGTCTTGGTTTGGATTTTGCCTGGTTGTAACATCTACTTTTCCTTTTTTTTTCTTTTTAAAGATTTATTATGTATACAATATTCTGCCTGTATGTATGCCTACAGGCCAGAAGAGGGCACCAGACCTCATTACAGATGGCTGTGAGCCACAGTGTGGTTGCTGGGAATTGAAGAGCAGCCCTTGCTATCTTGCTCCAGCCATTTTATTTATTTATTTATTTATTTTGGCTTTTTAAGACTGGGTTTCTCTGTGTAGCCCTTGGCTGTCCTGGAACTCATTCTGTAGACCAGGCTGGCCTCGAACTCACAGAAATCGCCTGCCTCTGCCTCCTGAGTGCTGGGATTAAAAGAGTGTACCACCACGGCCCGGCTCTATTCTGCCGTGAAAAGCTTTCGCACACCATTTGCCACAAGTCTCAGTGCTGTCTCCCTGTCACCCACCCAGGATGAGCTAAGTCCTCTGGCCCACATGTGACCCAAAACTACAGTTCTTCTGGGACCAGTACTGTTTACACCAGAGTTCTGAAAGCAACACCCAAAGTCTAATAGGGCAACGTGCTCTTGTCATCTCTGTTTTGGGAAACCTGCTCCCAGCAGACTAATACAGCAGCTGATTTTGACTCAACAAACATTCTTTCCACGTTTTAAAGGAGCCTAATTAGGAGTTATACCCCAAATGGTGCCTGCTGCAAGCTGGCTTGCCTTGGTTTTCCTCCTACCATCGTGCTCTGCCACCTTGTTGTTTTAACCAGACTAACTCACCCAGCAGAATATTAACTTTGGCACCAGTTCCTGTGCAGGAGAATAGAGGGGTGTGTGTGTGTGTGTGTGTGTGTGTTTGTGTGTGTGTGAGGGCAGAATGCTGCCAAGAAACCAGAGCTGATATTTCCTTCCCAGCAGGTGCTAACTACTTTAGATTAGTCCCAGCTAATACATCCAGATTACTGGCTGCCCACGACAGCCTTTTATGGAAGACAGATCCTGATACAACAAACAAACATTGAAATGAGTAGTGAAACTGGAACTTGTCATAGCGATGGCTTTTTTAAAACATTCATTCTGCCAGAATGCTTCTATGACAGACCCAACAGAAAACAGCGCATTTCACAAAGGTACCCCCAGATGCCTCTGGACCCCCATTGCTGGGCTGAGGCTCTTACTTCGTCATCTGCTTTTATAGATTTCAGTGTCATCAGGAGCTGGAAGCGGAGCAAGTTGTTCGTTCCGAAGGCCTGCAGCTCCAGCAGCTTGCACAGGGCAACCAGCTGGGGTCGATCCAAGTGTTCCAGGGCTAACTGATCCTCAAAGAGTTTAGAGAAGCGAACTATCTCCTTAGTGCTGGGCTTGTGGCCTGTCTGGACCTGGGCAATGGGACAAAGGGCAATTAAAAGGTGTTTCCTATTTTACATAAACCTAGTAGACTGTTTGAGGGAGATGGCAAAGCAGCTAGAGACTTTATGTATTGTATGGGTTCATTGGGAATAAAAAAAAAAAACATGTCTAGTGAGGAACTGTGGCTCAGTGGGAACCGGGCACCTGGCGTGCGTGCCAGGTTCAATGCCAGTCTAACCCCACCCCCCAACAAAGCTCTTCTTAGAATCAAACTCAGTGACTAAAAAAATCTTAAGTATTTCTAAAGTTTATACTGGTCTTTCTTTCCATGATGATCACTTTAAGGTGGCCTTTGCTGCTGCTGTTTTGCAAACTACTCTAAGTGTTTAAAATGTATATTTATAATTTCGATATGTGGCATTTCAGAGACTCTGAACACTCTTGATGATCCATGAGGACACACTTCTTCTGTAACTCCAGCCCAGAAGTCGCTGGCCTACTGCGAGCCCCTGACACCTGTTTTACATAGGAGAAAAGCTGGGAAGAGGCGTCTCCCAACTTGGCTCGGTTTCTCTTTGCCATTTCTGTCATGGTCTCTTGAAGGAATTTTGCTATTTCCAATTTTGCAGCCATCTTTTTTCTTTGTTTTTCTTCCTTAAGAGAAGAGGAAAAAGTTTATCACAAGTGCAGGTTGGAAGTGACGAGAGAAATAACCTCCTCCCTGCTACTGGGCACCCCCACCACACACATCACAGTAACACTCTTAGCAGGCCCGGTTAAGTTTGTAAGAACCCAACCACTGTAAAGGGGCTTCCACTTAACCTGTCTCCTTAATCTTGCATTTAATTCTCATTAAAACAATGATAATAAGTTCCAATGAAAGGCTCTCTTATTAGATAAGTCACACCTCCTAACCTCACCTAGGTTGCTACTTAAGCCAGACTCTGGTAGATAGCTCCAGATTTTGCTCTACAAGGAAACTAACTCAATGCTAATCATCTTTACAGTTTAAATAGAAAATATGCAATTATAATACAGTGCACTGTATGCTGTAATAGATTTGAAAAAAAAAGCACCATACAGAAGAGAATTAAATATACATTCTTTTTGTTGTTGTTTGTTTGTTTTGTTTTGTTTGAAACTGGGTCTCTATAGATCCCTGACTGTCCCAGAACTCACTATGTAGACCAGGCTGGCCTCAAACACATAAAAATCCACCTGCCTCTGCTACCTGAGTGCTGAAATTAAAGGTGTGCATCACCATGCCTGATTTAACGTACATTTTTTAAAAAGATTTATTTATTTATTATGTATATAGTGTTCTGCCTGTATGTCTGCCTGCAGGCCAGACCTCATTACAGATGGTTGTGAGCCACCATATGGTTGCTGGAAATTGAACTCAGGACCTCTGGAAGAGCAGCCAGTGCTCGCTAACTGCTGAGCCACCTCTCCAGCTCCTTAATGTACATTCTTAAGACACTGTTGCCTAGTAGTTGCAAATCCTCATTCATCATCAGAAATACAGTGGTTATTTTTGAAATAACCATGGTCAAAATGCTGGGCACAGGGGAGACAGAAGCGGATATAGTTAAGTCACTTATTCAAGAACATTATCATTAGAATGCTGGGGGTTGTTTCTAGATCCTGATTATTTTAAATGTAAGTAAATTAAGGCCTGCAGTTCTCGCAGCTTGCAAAGGGCATCCAGCTAGAGTTTAAGTAAATTAAACCATCTTCAGACAGTTAAACATTATAGTTTGATTTTCCACTTTAATCGCAAATTAAAGTCTAGGGGCATAGCTCAGTGGTAGAATGCTTGCCAAGCACGCACGAGGCCCTGAAGTCTATTCCTAATATCACTAAGAGAAAAAAAAAACAACAACAAAGGAGCCAGATGTGGTGGTGCACACCTTTGATTCCAGCACTCAGGAGCCAGAGGCAGGCAGATCTCTGTGAGTTTAAGGTCAGTTTGTTCTATATAAGGAGTTCTAGGCCAGCCAGGGCTGCATGGAGATGACCCTGTCTCAAACAAAACAAAACAAAACACAAGCACGAAAAACGAACTTTATCTCAGATCTATCTTCCAGTCTCTATTCTTATTGTCAGCCTCATGATTTCAGTTCTGCCTGTTTCCTTCTCCTG
The DNA here is from genome assembly GCF_018167655.1 of Microtus oregoni. NCBI lineage: Eukaryota > Metazoa > Chordata > Mammalia > Rodentia > Cricetidae > Microtus > Microtus oregoni. The sequence continues at coordinate 8,822,319 of NW_024543083.1, read as the reverse complement.
GCTCTGTCCCGTTCAGTCCTTCTGCCGGCAAAATTACTTTCCTAAAATACAGAGCTAATCATGTCGCCCATTACTACTTCAAGTTCTAGCTTCTCTTCACTGCAGTCAAAGGCAAAGTTCAAATTCCTGAGCGTGGGCGATGCTTTCCAGCCTGACATTCCTTTTGTCTGTCTCCCGCTACTGAATCCTTGTCCAGCCTTCTCCCAGACCTACAGATGGTGGTAAACTTTCACCCTTTCTCTGAACCTCAGCTCCAAAATTCTTTCCATGAAACATTTTCTTGTTTTTTACGCAGCATTTTCCAGTCTTACAGATGGACAGATTTATTGTCCCCTAGGAGTGCTTTATGACACTGTCTAGTAGAGACACAGTGGCGGGGTGGGGGGAAAGGATGGACGGACAGACAGACTTCTTTTCTAGCCCAACCCCTTTGCAGTCACTAAGACACCTTCCCTAGTTTACATCTCACAAGTACTGAGGATAAACCACACCTAGGCTCATTAAATAAATAGCAATAGATGTTTGTCTTTATTATTTAAAATAAACCTTTAAAGGTATTTATTATTATTTTATGGTTATTTTGCCTGCATGTATGTATGTCTGTCCACAGAGGTAGAAGGCATTGGATCCCCTGGAACTGGAGTTACGGATGGTTGTGAGCCACCATGTGAGTGCTGGGAATTGAACCTGGGCCTCTGCAAGAACAGCCAGTGCTCTTAAACTCTGAGCTATCTCTTCAGCTCCTTTATTATTTTTTATTTTTTGGAACTCAATATGTAAACCAGGTTGACACTGAACTTACAGCTCCCTTCCTTCCTTTCTGTCTCCATCTCTTTCTCCTTTCTCTCTCTTTCTAGCAGTTAAAATAAAAACAGAATGTAATGATGCATACCTTTAATCCCAGCACTTGGGAGGCAGAGGCAGGAGGATCTCTGTGAATTTACAGGACAGCCTGGTCTACAGAGTGAGTTCCAGGACAGTCAGAGCTACATAGTGAAACCCTGTCTCAAAAATAACCAAAACAAACAAATTAATAAAATATAGTAGAGATAGAACATTCAATAAACAGTAATAAGAAAATTAAATATTTACATATAAAAATCCTGATACCGATATTACACACTTTCATAATATCAAATTTTCATAATAAAACAGACTGGATTGTACAAGCAAAGACAAAATACAAAACTATAACAATCCTAGAAAAAAAGTAGTAGAAAAGTTTAACTTGGGGCTGATGAAATGGCTCAGGAGTCAAAAGCACTGATTTCCAGAGGACCCGGGTTCAGTTCCTAGCACCTACATTACCCTCTGTAACTCCAGTTCCAAGAGGTCCAATGCCCTCTTCTAGCCTCCTCAGGTACCAGTCAAGCATGTGATGCACAGATATACATGCATTCCAAACACCTATACAATCTAAGTGACCTCGGGTTTGTGAACCAGCTGCCAGCTGTAGCTCCAAAGGCATGGCCATTTAGAGTGAACCACATTTCCCTATCACTGGCAAAGACCTGGGATCCATTCACAGCAATGGAAAGGGGAAAAAAATGCTAGAGCCATTTCCAGGAATCGGGGGGGGGGGGGGGGGTAAAAATAAGGCACAGACTAGGAGAAAATATTTACAAAGTATATATTTGATAAAGGACTTGTATATAATACACAGAGAACTCAAAACAATAGAAACAAAATACCCAATTACAAAGTGGGCGAAAAGGAGCTTTGGAGATGGCTCAGTGGGTAAAGTGCTTGCTCACTCAGGCATAGGGACCAGAGTTCCACCTGCCTGTAGTCCTGCTCTATGGGACACAGTAGCAAACTGGCCAGCTTATACTAGCCAAATCAGTGAGCTGTGGGCTTTAAGTGAGAGACACAAAGTCTCAGAGCTGATTATCTATGTATCTGTCTGTCTGTCTAATCTATAGATATCAGAACTCTCTTTAAAGTGCCTATCCACACCACACACACACACACACACCAATGGTGGGCAAAATAAACATACATTCCCTCAACCAGGTGGTAGTGGAGCATTCAGGAAGGCAGAGACAGGTGGATATCTGTGAGTTCGAGGAGGCCGACCTGAGATATACAGAGAAACCCTGTCTCGAAAAGCCAAACCAAACCAAACCAAACAACAACAACAACAACAAAAAAAAAAAACATACATCACCTCAAAGAAGTTTTAGCAATGCCAAAGCAGCTATCCGCTACACACCTATTAGAATGGTTAATATCCAAAGTACAGTGTCAAACGCTGGGGAAGACAGGAAATGGCATGCTTGGGTAAAAGGCAGAATGCACGGCTGCTCTGGAAAACTGTTCAGCAAATTTTTACAACGCTAGATACAGTGTTACTGTGTGCAATCACTCTTGCTCAAGTTAAAAAAAACCCTGAACACAAATATTCATAGCATTTTTACTTATACCTGCCCAAATTAGAACCAATCAATTTCCAAAAGATGAATGGATTTAAAAAGCACTTGCACATTCATAAATAGAATTAAAATATTTTCATAGAACTTCATTATTAACTTTTTCTGCATTGGATTTTCAAATATGAAGTTATAGGAAATTGTGAGATGCTACATGGTGCTGAGAACTGAAACAGGTTACTCTGCCAAGAGCAGAGAGTGCTCTTAACCACTGAGCCATGTCTAGTCCCTTGTGCAAGAACTGTAAATGCATACTTCTAAGTGGAAGAATCCAGTCTGGAAAGGCTTCACAGTGTGTGATTCTGGAAAAGGCAAAACTGCAGAGTGAAAACATCTGCAGTTGCCAGACTCAGAGAAACACAGTAGGTACAAACAGGTAGGGGACTCTGAGTTTCAGATGGCGAGGCTACTCCTCACGGACACTGTGATGGTGGGCAGGCCAGTGCTACGGAGCTGACAGAGCTGCGTACCACGACGCGGGAGCCCCAGTGTCAAGCATGGGCTTTCATTAATAACAGCGTATGATGTATTAACATCAGTTCCTCAGTTACAACGTGCACCACACAGACACAGCCTGTGGGAAACGGGTGTGGTCCATGGCAAGTCTGCACTTTCTGCCCATTTTCCTGGAAACCTACAAAACTGCTCTAAAAACTAAAGTCTATTCATTTTTTAAAAAAGGTTTTAAAATTCTGTATACCTTTTTGGATTCACTTTCAAAAGTTGATGGCAATATGTCTGGGAAGAGCTTCAGAAACACTGGTATCAAGAATTCCATAAAAGGCACAATTATGAACACCATAAATGGAACCAAGCGGAAGACATCAGCGCAAGTTCTCAAAAGCTAAAGAGACAAAGGCATGAGCAATATTACACATCCAGGACATGCCCAAACCAAGCAAGAATGTCCAGCAGAACACAGCCTGCCTTGGTATTCAAAGCGCGTAAAAAACTAAGGTTTTCTACAGCTGGAAAGGTCAAGTCTTTCCTTCAATGAAGCTCTGAAGTAGCGTTAATGGGCTACCTCGGAGAAACCTATGACAATCAATATGCATTAGTGGCATCTCTTAAGGGTCCACATTTTGATAACACAGTATTAGTTAAAATTAATTTTTCCTTTTTGAGAGGAGGGGTTTACTATGCTGCCCAGGCCAATCTTAGACTCCTGGACTTAACTGATCCTCCCCACTTAGTGTTCCCAGTACCCAAGATTAATAGTATGTTCCAATGCACTTGGCTTTAAAATTGGTTTTAAAAATTTATATATATGTATATATATATATATTTAATACATTAACAACATTAATATTAGGTTAGGATTAGGTTGTCTTTCGAGACAGGGTTTCGCTATGCAGCCCTGTCCTGGAACTCATCCTCCTGCCTCTGCCTCCAATGTGCTGGGATTAAAGGTGTGCACCACCACAGCCTGGCTTATATTTCTAATATACAAAAATTTCAAGCCTCTCAAATCCTTGAAGAGTTTAAAAAAAAAAAAACAACCCACACAGAATTAGCTGGAGAGAGGGCTCAGCAGGTAAGAGCACTTGCTGTTCTTCCAGAGGACATGAGTTCGGTTCCCAGCATCCTTGTCAAGTGGCTCACCATTGCTCCAGGGGAGCAGATGCCTGTGGCTTCTGCAAACACCTGTGCTTGCGTGCACATGCCCACAAGCAGACACACACTTTTACACACCTTAAAATGGAATCCTAAAACCTCACAACTCTGCAGGCAGATATTCTAGCCAGTTGAAGACAAGGTAAGATGAGAATGAAACAAGCTCTCTGGGCTGGGAGTGCTTGCTCAGATTCTCAAGGAGGAACCCTGGCATGGCACAAAGCTTTGGTTTCTGATCAGTAGCTATAATTTCCACCTTAGGGTGGGGAGCACTCTGCATCAAACCCAGGGCTTCGAGTATCATTAGGAAGTCACCTAAGGATTTTTACGGTGAAGTTTCACTGTTTTAATTTTGCGTTTTCCATTTTAAATAGGGTTCTTGCCTACCCTTCGCCTCTCTCGTCTCGATAGCGCCTGTCCATGCAGTAGCCTCCAAACTATTCTGGCAGCAACTTTGGTGTCGATCCAAAGTAAGTAGAATCCATTGTAATAATATTTGAGTTCGTGCATGATTTTTTGTCTAAAGGACAAAATTTTTTGCCTTTCTTCTGTAGTCTCTGTCTCCACTTCTCTGGGAGGCTGAGGGCTCGCTGGCTTAGGTTTTACTGGGATTTGCTCCGGCTGAGGTTTACCAGGGATATTCTGTAGCCAACACGTTGTGTGTAGTTTTTGTGTGAGTCTAGCTCGTAAAGGGTGGACTTGAGTGCTTGGTAGACTGGGACAGGAGTACTTCCTGCTTCCATAGGTCGTCCGAAAATGAGAATCTGGCAAGTGGAGAAACGCAAGTGATAGGGAATGGGAGCAGGAAGGATAGAGAAAATGGCTGGGCAATCTGGAAAAGAGAACAGTATTCTTTCAGTGAGATGTATCATTACAAACAAAAAACAATAAGCTTGTACCCAACTGATGTTTATTAATGATCAGAATATAATTGTATGTGTGTGTATACTTGCATGTTCCTGGGCATTAACCTAGGACCTTAAACTTCCTAAGAATGTACTGTATCATTGAGCTCCAACCCCTACTCCTCAGCCAGAGATACAACGTTGGTTCTTTTTTTGTTTGCTTGTTTTCAGTTTTTTCGAGACAGGGTTTCTCTGTGTAGCTTTTGAGCCTGTCCTCGAACTTGCTCTGTAGACCAGGCTGGTCCTGAGCTCATAGAGATCTGCCTGCCTCTGCCTTCTAAGTGCTGGATTAAAGGTGTGTGTCACTAAGATGACAGTGCTAGCAACCAAAAGTATTTCACCTATACTAGGCCAAGTGTTCAACCACTGAGCTATACCTCAACCCATAGAACTTCTTAAACAGCTGAACTGTGCTCAATTATTAAACATATCCTTAGAAAAAATATTAATAGAATGGTAATTTGCTATAGCAAGCTAGAAATTCTGTAACTATTATTTTAAATATCTAGGGGCCAGTGAGATAGCCCAAGGGTGTCAAACCCTGGTTAGCTGGAAGAATAGAACTGACTTCTACAAGTTGTCCTGTGATTACCAAAAGGGTTCCAGGGGTATGTTCTCCCCAGGAATTAAATAACAAAAAACTTAAGACATCTTATTTGAAAAAAAAATCTATTCGAAAACATATTTCTGCCAGGGATGATGTTTGATAGTACTGTCTCTATCTACTCTCATAAAACAGATGATTTGACTTTGCTATTAGCTACTTTAGTGATAACAAAGAATGTTTTAATGAAGTAACTTCATAGCCCCTGTGAGGACTAGCCAATTATGTAACATTGCTTTGTCCATGTGTCTGTGGACTCCCTCAAAGTGATGAAACATAATTTCCCTAAAATCCCTCAAGAGCACATAAAAGTAGGAATTAGAATTGAGCACCCCAACCAATACTGAAGTTAAACCGGAACATAAGATCTTATGAACAAAACACATCCAAATAAAGCTACAGGCATCTAGCCAGTCATAGAGTGCCGCGTCCCTTTAATCCCAGCACTGGGGAGGCAGAAGTAGGTGGATCTCTGTGAGTTCGAGGCCACCCTGGTCTACAGAGTGAGTTCCAGGACAGCCAGAGCTACAAAGTGAGGTCCTGTCTTGCAAAACAACAACAGAAAAAAAAAAAAGGAAAAAAAAAAGCTATTGACAAAGAGTTGGTTGGTTTTTGTTTTTGGCTAAAAGATGTCTTTTTCCCATTCTTTAGTCAAATGTTTTGAAACATAACAATAAATATACTCTTTAAATGGCCAAAAGGGAAAATACACAATGAATGCAGCACATGGGGAGTTTTCAGTAGTGTTCTGAACACATATGTGACAAGAGACAAGAGCCCTGGCCTGAGCTTCTTCATGAGCCATTCTCCTCCTATAACTGAGGTCCTCATGTGATATTCCATAACAGAAATGCCACTCTAAACTAGTGCATCGATTTTCCTTCTAGAACACATCTACAGGATTGCTTTAAAGCAGTTTAAATCTAACTATGAGCTCCCTAAGGATGTATTTAAAATTCAGCGAGGTTTTGTGAACTCTGCGAAACCTTTTGCTGGTTTCTTTTCTCTTTTTTTGAGACAGGGTCTCCATAGATAGTCCTGGCTGGCCTCAAACTCACAGAGATCAGCCTGCCTCTGCCTCCTGAGTGCTGGGATTAAAGGTGTGTACCACCACATCTGGCCAGAAGCCAATCCTTTTACACACATTATTTTCCATAGAGATGCATGAATTCGTATACATATCTGTGGGAAATTCTGAACCTTACCTTGTCCACAACATAGCTAAGAATGAATTATAACTGTAGATGGCCATATTTATTTTTTGTTTTAACTAGCCAATAAAGAGACCTAGGCAAAAGAAGTGAATAATTTAGTATTTTAAAAAGGCATCAATTAAAAAGCAGAATTCAGTTTTGTTAAACTAATGCAAGTGGAAATTTGAGCATTCAAAGTGCAAAAGTTCCTTCAAGCTCATGGAAACAGTCACGGTAGTAGCTCTGCATGTGAAAACGGTACATTTGCGATCCCAAAACACAGAAAAGGGTTGGTTCTAAGAAGGTGCTCGCGAAGACGACATGGCCTCCAAAGGCTTTTTTATTTCTGGTCAATAGTGTCTAGTAATCTGCTGCGACGGTTAAAAGGAGAAAGACATCTTTATCTGTAACCAGAAAATACAAGCAGAGAGTAAACATCCTGCATTCATTTTCGGTCCGTTTCCCACACTGTTTAGCCAAGCTACAGTCAACCCTAAAGTCTAAAAAGTATTCACTCATGTCATGCGAGGTTACACATCATTAGAGATAGGTACCATTGCACATGGTACCTCTAATGGTTCAAATGCAGATGAAAACGGATCCCATCCAAGTGTTACTGAATCTCGGGATTCAGTACCTGTAACTAAAACCGTTCTCCATCCTGAGCTGCTTTTCAGCTACTGGCAGCAACTCTGCTCTCTCGCAATCTCGCCGAGAGGAGGTTCCCCCTATAACTCTCCCCCACCCCACCCCCGATCCCGTGGAAACCTCAACCCCAAGGCTACCATCGCGAACCCGGCTCAGCACCTCGGAAACCAGCCCCACCGCGGTTAGCGCTCCTCCGGAGGGGGGCCGGGCCCGCTACGGAGGCTTCCCAGCCCTGGATCGCGGGCTACGGGCCACTCCCAGGCAGTCGGCCCGGCGTTTCGGGGAGCCCCAAGCCCAGCGCTACGGGGATCTCTGCACCCCGCGCTCGCCGCACCGGTGCAAAAGGCGCCCTCAGCTCTCGGCCGGCGGCCTCAGAGGATGTGGGGAGGACTGTTGTGGGTTTGGGGATTGCTGGAGTGGGGTTAGGTACACGGAAGGGGCGAATGTCAGCTGGGCGCCAAATTTGACGGGCCGGGTGGGAGGCTGAGGGATGATGCGGGAGGGAGCGCGAGCTGCCTGCGAGATGATGGGGACACCCAAACCCTACCTTCCCAATTCCTCCCCGCCCACAAGCTAGAGGGGCCGGAAGCCTAGTCTCCATGGTCCCGCCTCCTGCGCCTCGCCCTGTGACGTCACTCCGAATGACGCTACAACCATCCAATGAGCTCTCAAATTCTGGGAACGGCTCGCGTCCTTCACGGTAGCAGTGCGGAAGGCAGCTAGGTCCCCGTGAGAGCCCGTGAAGTGACTTGTAGGTTGGACTTAGTTTAGGAGGCGTCTGTACTACAGGGGCCAAAACTGCGTTAGTAACGTCTGATAGTCGACTTGATAACCCATCTCGGAGTCACTAGTGACATCGCTTCAATGGTTTTTCCTCTGTCCCTATGTCCACTCAAACTCTGAAACTGCCTAGAGGTCTCTGGTTGGCGGAGGAGATTGTGAGGTCCGGGTAGCAGAAGGGACAGCCTTGGGAAGGGAAACACCTTTCTTCTGCAGGGTCGAAGGTTGGAAGGCTGCTGGAATCGTCATATGGAATTTGAATTTCACTAAAGAAATTGGTTTCTTAATGTTGTCGCTTATTACTGGTTTGTGTAGAAATCTCAACATTTAAAATATATTCTAAAGTAGCTGTTAAATAAGGTAAGCATTGCAGGTTTGGGGAGACTTTAGTTCCTGGGGGGGAGGGGGCGGTGACTAAGCCACCTTTGGAAAGTGAACGTTCTGAAAGTTTGCGTGTTCCCATTTGTTCAGCTTTTATTTTTTTCATATTTATTTATTTATTTTTCCGAATCTTATGTAGCAGAGGCCAGTCTGGAACTTAATAGATAGCAGAAAATGGTCTTGAGCCCCTGAAATGTCTGCCTACCTTCTGAGTGCTTGGATTACAATTGTGCACCACTACGACCGACTTGGGCTTTTAAATTTATTTTTAATTTTTTTTGTGTGTGTTTTTTTGAGACAGGGTTTCTCTGTAGCTTTGAAGCCTGTCCTGGAATTCTGTGGACAGGCTAGCCTCAAACTCACAGGGATCCGCCTGTCTCTGCCTCCTGAGTGCTGGGCGTGCGCCGCCACCACCACCAGGCTTTGTTTAAGGTTTTTGACACAGGACTTCACTATGTAGTTCTGGCGGAACGGGACATGTTGTGTATATTTACCTCCCGACTGCTTGCATTTAAAGATGTGTACCACCATGCCTGGCTCAAATTTTTCTCAACCTTTCTCTCTCTGACAAATCTGGTCAAATTATGGGCTGAACAAAATAGAATAGTTTCTGAGGGCCAGGCGCGGTAGCACAACCTTTTATCCCAGTACATGAGAGGCAGACAGGCGGATCTCTGTGAGTTCGAGGTCAGCATGATCTACAAAGTGAGTTCCAAGGCAGCTAGGGCTACACAGCAGGATCCTGTTTCAAAAGAACCAAAAAAGGGAAAAGAAAAAAGAAATGCAGGCCGCTTTTAATCCACAAAAGTATATTTCAACTGAACCGAATGGACTATTTAAAATAAGCAAACGTTTCAGTTTGGCCGCTAGGGGTCCCTTTGTGCATGTCCGACAACTTTCCACATAGGGGTTTAGTTTCACAGTTGATCTTCAAGAATTAAAATTTACAAAACTTACCCTCTTCTTCTCTGCCTTCAGACAGGGTTTCACTGTGTAGCCCTGGCTGGCCTGGAATTCCCTATGTGAACCTGGCTATCCTCAAACTCACTGAGATCCTCCTGATCACCACACCAGGCTAAAGCTTTCTTTTCTCCCCCTGAAAATTCTAATGGTAAAATTATAAGCTCTACGATAATAATTTTAATATTGATTTAATAAGTGAACCATTGCATTATCATAAACATGTACTCTTTACAGAAAAGATTAATAAAGGATGCAAAAACATTCCTGTCGTCTCACAGTGAGATATTTAATACTGGAAAATTTCTTATCCATGTATTATATTCACTTACAAACAAGCACAGCAAGATTTATTAAGTATTTGTAAGCCAGCTGAACTAGCCCATACCCAATATTTGAAACACAAAGTAGATTTTCTAGCATGATCACAAGTCAGCAAGCAATCCAATTCTTAAAAATCGGGAGGGGGTAAAAACGCTTTTTATGAAGTCCATTTCTTTAAAGCAGTGAATACTCCAGGTTTGTATATTTTATCGGGCTTGACATTTGGATTTTAGGATAAATGTAAATTTATCTATTTATCTAAAAAATTTTTCAGAAGGGAAGCCCCCAAAAGTTTTTACTGCCATAACTCCGAGAAACCTATTCTGCTTCTGTCTTAATGACCTGTTTGCTCATTTACTACGAAAAGAGTAAGCATGTTCTTGAACCTCAGAATATGCTAGATGTTGAAAACATAGGCATTATGTGTGCCTACTTCCCTCAATAAAATCTCTAAGGGGCATTTATGAGCTCCTCAGATGGGAAATCCAAATGCCTGATTGAAAGGCGAGAGCGTTACAGGAGGAGGGAAGTGGAGAGGGCTGGGAGAGGATCATGCCAGGTCCACATCACTTCCCTGGCTCACCCTTATTTTACACATTTGCCTATTCGTAAGTGCAGTTGTGGCTTCTTTAAGTTGTAGTAATACTGAAGGATAGGTTAAAATAGTGAAAAGCCTGGCCTGGGACTCCTAGACTGTGATCCCAGCCACTGGGTAGGCTGAGGAAAGAGTTCCTGAGTCCAGTTGGAAACGAGCCGGGGCCACATAGCAAGCCCCATCTCAAAATAAATGAGTAAGAATAAATAGAAAATGGTTACAGATTAGCTGGGAATGGTGGGTTGTGTTTATAATCCCAGTACTCTGGAAGCTGAGACTGGAACGTTGGCAGGAGTTCAAGGCCATCTTTGGTTAACAAAACTTTACAGATTAACTGTAAAGTAGGCTAGGGAGGTGGTTCAGTAATGTGGCTTACATGGTGAAAGCCTGGAATCAACTCCCACAAGCGTCCTCTGATGTTAATACACAAAAATTAAAATGTTTTGGTTTTTTTCCTAGACAGGTTTTCTCTGTATAACAGCTCTGGCTGTCTAGAACTTGCTTTGTAGACCAGGCTGACCTGGAACTCAGAGATCCACCTGCTTCTGCCTCCCAAGTGCTGGGATTTAAGGCATGTGCCTCCATGCCAGGCATAATAATAATTAAAATAATGTAGAAAATTAATAGTAATGCCCCCCAGCCCCAGTGGTGGCAACATGGCTTAATTCCAGCACTCGGGAAGCAGGCAGGAGAACTATGAGTTTGAGGCTGTCCTGGCCTACATAGAGAGTTTTGGGATGGCTAGGGACCCTGTCTCAAAAATTTCACTAAATAAATAAAATCAATTGGATTGCTTTCAGTGTTACCCTTAGTATTAGCAGTCACGTTAACAAACACATACACATTTAGTGCCCATTAAAATCTCTGAACTGGCCCAGAGGTGGTGATGCACCACTTTAATCCCAGCACCTTGGAGGCAGAGGCAGGAGGATCTCTGAATTTGAGCCCATTCTGGTCTACAGAGAGAGTTTTAGGAAAGCCACGGCTGTTACACGCCTCAGAAAAGCAACAACCCCCCCCCCCACCCCCCAAGCTGGGTGGTGGTGGAGCACACCTTTAGTTCCAGCACTTGGAAGGCAGAGACAGGTGGATCCCTGTGAGTTTGAGGCCATCCTGGTTTACAAGAGCTAGTTCCAGAACAGGCTCCAAAACTACAGAGAAGCCTGTCTTGAAAAAAAAAAAAAACAAAATAAAAATAAACAACAAAAAAAGTCAAATCACTGAAATGAAGAAATTTTGTAAAATTTTGAGGTGGTGGGCTGGACAGATGGCTCTTGCAGAAGACCAGAGTTCGGCACCCCACGTGGTTGCTCACAACCTTTACCCATGACACCAGTTCCAGCAGATCTGACACCTCTTCTGACCTCCCCTGGCATGCACAAGACACGGAGATATACACGTGAACCACGCACTCAAAAACATAAAATTATAAAATCTTCCAAAATTTTTTCCAAGATGGTATTTGGAAAGAAATACATCAGAAATCTCCCGTCATGGTAGCAAATCGCACGAGCACTGTAATATCTCTGGCAAGAGAGTATGACACTTGGTAGTGATAGGGTTCTGGACTTCTCGGAACAGAAAGCAAGGGCGTGTATCGGTTTCCTCATCTGATCGCTACGTCTGTTCCTTTTGTAAGTTCACGTCTCTGGGTTGATGGTTCTAAGTAATCACCACTAGGCCCCAGGAAACTACCTCTGCACTCCCTGTTTACCCGGCCCTGTCATTGTTTCATTCCTATTTCCTAGAACGGGGAGGGCTGGAGGTTTGCAGAGTACGGCCTCCTTCCTCTCTCTCGGGTGATCGCTCAGGGACAAATACCCTCACGTCACTCGGTGCCGAGGTCTGGCCCCGAGCAGCGCAGGGCCCGGGCACGTGACCCGCCCGCAGTCTTGGCGGTGGCCCACGGCCCGGGATGCAGTCGCGCTGACGTCCTCCTGGTTACCCACAAGCCTCTGTGCCCCGGTGCGGGCAGGAAGAGGGCAGCCGGGTCCAGCGCCTGCCCAGGAGGTCGGGGTGCCTTCTGAGCCGGACGCGGACGCTGCTCGGCACCCCCTAAGCCCCCAGTGCTTGCAGCCTGGCAGCCTTCCGTCTCTCCGCGGGGCAGCAGGGGAGACTGCCAGCCCTGGCTCAGACTCTCGTCCTAAAGTGCAGCCCCTTGTCGGGACTCCGGGGGCCGGGGCGCTCTGCTGACAGCTGTCAGAGTGACAGCGACTCCCGAACCCGAGCACTCCCTGCTCTGCGTAACCTCGTCCGGCTCCTTAGGGTCTTCCTAACGTCTAGGAATTGTAGAGCAGGGCCACTCGAGTACCATATGGCGTCTAGTACGTGCTGCCGTTTAGTAAGTATTAGCCCCGCAGGCCCGACCTGGCCGCCCCTCCGCACCAGCCCTTCCTGTCCCTCTGCCTCATCGCCTGCGGTCTCGCGTCGGCTCCAGACTCTCGCGCGCCCCTCCTCTCGGCGGCTGACGAGCCTCTTCCTCCTTCGCTCCCAGCGCCCGGGCTCAGGACTGCATTTCCCGGCAGGCGTCGCGGCCTGTGGCCAATGAGGGACCTAGGATTTGGCGGCGGCGCCGCCGAACGGGGCGGGGGGGCTTTGTGCGCGGAGGCGGCGGCGGCGGCGGCGGCGACGGCGGCGGCGGCGGGAGCTGGCGGCACGGAGATCCGGACGGAGGCCGAGGCCGGGGCTGTGTGCCGGGCGCCTAGGAGAGGTGTGCAGCTTTCGATTGAAGCCCCGGGTCCCCGCTGCCCTTCTGGGCCGCCAGCCTCCGGCTCCTCTCCGGCACCAGCAGCTACTCGGCGACCCCCGTCCGGCCGCCTCCCCTTCGCTCCGCGTCGCCCGCAGCCTTCCGTCTGCCCGCAAACGAGCCCAGCCGGCCGGGCCGTGGGCCTCCTCAGTGCCGGCCGCCATGGCAAGGGTGCTTGGCGCGGGGGAAATCTAGTCCGAGGATTTCATGCGGCCTAGCTCGGTTCCGTCTCCTGCGCCCGCGGTCCCGGCAGCTGCCGGCAACCCAGCCCCACTTCGGGCCTCCGTGTCTCTCCTGTGATCGTACTGACACGGCCAGGGGGTTAGAATGGAACAAACTGAAGGTAAAGTGCTTGTGTGTGCCTGCGTGTGTGTGCGTGTGCGCGCGTGTGTGTGCTTGTGCTTGTGTGTGCTTGTGTGTGTGTGTGTTGCGCGTCAGGGCTGAGGAGGCTCCCTGGGGTGGGGGCGACCTAAGACCCAGACACCGGTACGGAGTGAGACCCTGGAAGGGGAGGTGCCGCGGGGTGGCCTGGGGGTTCGAGGAAGGAAGAGCAGATGGTAAGGTGGGTGTGGAAGGAATCGGGAGGTGGGGCAGGTAGGCTTGGGATATGATGTAGTGGTGCTGAGCTGGGAATTGGGAGTAGAGGTGGGATGGGGGCGGGGGATAAGGATGGAAACGGGGGAGGGGGAGGGAAAGAAGAGTTAGATTTGGACATTAGAGACCTCGGTAGACTGCAAATTAGGGAGGTCTGGAATGGAATATGGAAACTAGAAGACTTGGGGGAAAGGGATGGGATTGATGGAGAACGAGGCATCGCCTGGGAATCAAGGGAGAAACTAGTGAATCAAAGTGGAGGAAAAGATAAGATTAGGAAATAGGGATGAAAAATGATTGTGTCAGGATGCAATAGGAGGATAGGAAATAGACGCAGGAAACTGAAAGACAGACGACTGGGCTAGGGAAAGGACACGAGCTGAGTGTTGGAAGGGATGAGAATTATCGACCAGGCGTCACCGGAGTGTGAGGAAAAGAAGGATGGAGATTATTGAAGTGTTAGAAAGGAAAGCCTTTTGTTCCTATATTTGTGTGTATTCTGTCTTGTATTTCAAGGCTAGAGAAATAGAGAAGCTAGTGGTTATGGGGTTGTGATTGTTGTGAAATGAGGGCGGTGTGGGTGTTACTGTTCTGAGCGAAGAGGAGATGTGTTTGTGTTATGGTAGGGAGACAGGGAGAGACATGGCCATAATTTGATGGTTTTGGTGAGGGAATGAAGACTATTCAGATTTAAAGGGGGCAGGGGCAGCCATGTTTGCTACCAGGCACTGCAGTGTAAATAAATTCCTTTTCCTCTCCCGACATCTGCGTGAATCTGGAGCCGACCAGTTCACATTGTTACACCCCCCTCCCTTCTATTCATGAACTTCTCTTAGCTCTTGGGTCATTTACGATTGCCCATAACCACCAAAGAAGGTAGTGATGTTTTCCATCTGTGTGTTTTGCTGCTTCTCCCTTTTTCCCCCTTCTTCCTTCTGGTTGCAGAAGAAGCATACCGATAAATTGGAGTGTAAAATTTAACCCTTTTTTATAAATTTAAAATTACGTTTTTTTTTTTAACTAACTGAAGAAATCATTACTAACCTATTTCAAACATGATTGTGAAAAGTCTTAAATATTGATTGGTTTCAGACACCTCAGAAGCAAGTCAACATTTTTTTTCAATTCTTTAAGTAAACAAGGAAATTGAATTGGTTATTTTACTTGGGGCGCTCTTCAGAAGGGGTGGGGAAGATCAGCCTGTATCTGCTTGCCTAATTTTGAATATTGGAAAATTAGAAATGTTCCTGGTGCTAGGTAATAATGCATGTTGTTATGGATAATGCTTTTTTTTTTCAAATCAGCTTTCTATCACCTCTTCCCTTTGCTTTCGTGTAGCTAGCTCAATACAGTCTCCAAATGCCAGTTCAGCACAGCACTGTGATCTGTGAAGTGACTTATAATCCTTAGATCCTCATTGAGTTGCCAGGGTTTAGGGGGTGGGTGGGTAGGAAGTTCTGTCACTCTCAGGAAAGCTACAGTGAATCTTTAATGTCACTACTTGTATGATTCTGAATAGTTACTAAGGGTCTGAATCTTGACAAAGTAGATCAATTAGTATTGGGTGAAATCTCTTTTCATACTGAAAAGAATTCAATATGTGCCCTACTTAAAAAATAACCATAATTGTGATAAATCCAAAGTTTAGCCCATGACTGAGTAGTGAAACTGTTTTCTAATACCTATGTAATGGGCTCAGCCCATTTGTACTGCGGGCTGATGCAACAAATCTTAATAGTAATGTTTTCTCGGTTTTTATGGAGTCCGGTGGGAAACTTAAATGTAATGTTGTTGAAGTGGTGCTTTCTGAGATTAGACTTGGCATAAATGTTGGGTTTTAGCGGGGTATTTTGATTTGACAATATATGGTATGAATTTATTTTTTTTTAATTCTGGAGACAAATTCAGTTCAAAAAGGCCATTCAGCATGTTCTTGAAATTTATTTTGATGCAGGTATTTTGTTTGTATTTCTTTCTTGGTTTGCATTTTATTTGTAATTAAGTAAACTTACGTGCATGAACTATTAATGCCGGCATTTTTAGGGAACTGAGCAATTGTGTATTACAATAGAAAACATCTATTTGGAAACGCAAATGAGCCATCTTAGAGTGCTCTGTTCTGGGTTCCTTGGATGGGTATCCATTCAGTGAAGAAGTCTATTGTAGTTATTAAACATCTGAAATAGCAATCTGTGCTGATTACTAAATTTTTAAAAATTATTTTATTTTTTTGTGTACGAGTGTTTTTACCTGTATGTGTGTGTGTGTTCGTGGAGGCCAGAGAGGGTGTCAGGTCCCTTGGAATTGGAATTATGGATGGTTGTGAGCTGCCATGTGGGTGCTGGGAATTGAACCTGGGTCCTCTGGAAGAACAGCTACTGTTTTTAACCACTGAGCCATCTCTTTGACCCTGGTATATCTTTTTATTTATGTAGTGAGACACACTCTCTCATATATTCCAGGCTGGCCTCAAACTTTCAATGTAGCTGAGGCTGACCTTGAACTTCTGATCTTGAACTGCTGATAGTATAGTATAGAGCTAGCACGCCTCATTTATGTCAGAGTGCTAGGGGTCCCTCCTAGGGCTCTAATGTTTGCTAAGCAGGCGTTTCACCAACTAAACTATATCTCTCTTCCCTTTTTTCTGAGTGACAAATTAATGAATGGTTTTATAATGGTTAGATTAAAGAAATTTTGAATGAAGGAAGCTAATTGCCCACAAAACTGGTTAGTTTTGGTCCAGCTGTCCAAAGTAACTCTAAAGACAATAGTTTCTGGAATTTTAAAATAATCATAATCAACAGTAATAGCTATAGTAATAGTTGTCCTCTTGCAGTGTGCTATGCTTAGTGTCCTGCATGCATGCTTTCCCCTATCTTCACTATGGTTTTCTGAGACACTATGTCTAACTGCTTTTTGCAAATGGAGAAAGAGGTTAGATAACAACATTACAATATTTCAATATTTAAATAACCAAGCTGGTATTTGAGTATAGGTCTTTTATACTATAGAACCCAGACAGCAAACTGTTTCTGCTCATTTCTTCTTTAAAGTCATAAGAATAACACATACTTTTTATTTAAGATATTTCAAAAGAATAGTGCCCCCATTGTCACTGTAACTACTTGGAAGTGTCTTGAGTGTCCTAGACAGTTTCGGTGGATTTCCTCACATATATATATCGGCTCACACTCATAATTCTAGAACCCAGGCCTCTCAACTACACCTTGGCCTTTTGTTTCTTTTCTTTTTGGGGCTTGCCCTGGAACTTGCTCTGTAGGCCAGGCTGGCCTCAAACTCACAGAGATCTGCCTGTCTCTGCCTCCCGAGTGCTGGGATTAAAGGTGGCCTTTTCTTATTTTATTGTGAGTTGCTCAGACTGGCCTCAAACTTGATATCCTCTTGCGTCAGTTCTTCAATGTATCTGACATTATGTGTACTACAGCTCTGACTGCCGATTTGCTTTACTCAGCAGGCATATGGACCTACAACTTTGAGTCAGGGTGTCACTACGTAACTCTGGCTGTCCTGGAACTCCCTATGTGGACCAGGCTGGCCTCCGACTCACAGAGATTCATCTGCCTCTGCCTGAGTGCTGGGATTAAAGGCATCCCCCATTAGGTCCAGCTAAATTTACCATTCTTTTGCTATTTTAAGAATATAGTTGCTTGTGACTACATTTGTAACAGTCTGCTTTAATGGAAGATAAATGGTACAACCTAGCTTATTTTACGTGAGAAAAAACTGAGTCCTATAGAAGTTAAGTCCCAAGCTTTGGTGACAAACCAGTGACTCAAGAGCACATTACTTCCTTACTATGAAAGTTTTTGAGCTGTTCTGTAAGCTCCAGGTGAGAGGGAATGAGCTGAGGTCAGCCAGCGTTAGTGTAATGAATTCCAGGGAGTTGCAGTGAGGCAAGGGTTCATGCTTGTGTTTTTTTTCACACTTTGACAGGCAGCATATGGATAAAATGTTTTTATGTGCAAATGAATTATATCCAGGCTATTTTGAAGTTTGTGTTTTGTTCAATATAATAGGTTTTGGCAGAATTTTTCTTGTAATGAAATTGTCAATGAAATAGTTAGCAATGACGGGGGAAAATTAGAAGCCTAGTCTTGGTCTTAAAGTAAAATTGAGACACTGATCAAGTTTTCTTTGTTTTTGTTTTTAATGAGCTGGAAATTCCTAATTAAAGGCAATAGTTTTAAAAGGATATCAGGCTGGACATGGTGATGCACGCCTTTAATACCAGCACTTGGGAAGCAGAGGCAGGTGGATCTCTGTGAGTTCGAGGCCAGCTGGGGCTACAGAGAGAAACCCTGTGTTGAAACACACACACAGAAGAGAAGAAAAGTTGTCAAATATGAGGCCAAGAGAAACATTTAGGATCCCAGCACTCAGGAGGATCTCAAGTTGAGGCCAATCTGGTCTAAACAGTGAGACTTTATCTCAAACACACACACACACACACACAAAGAGTTATAACATCCGTACTGTTCATTATAAAAAGGAAGAAATGATAAACACAGCATGGATGGATCTTGAGTTAATTCTCTTAAGTGAAGCGAGACCAAAAAGGAAACATATTCTATGATTCCAAACAAAAGTCATATATATGCACACTGCTCCACAGTGACAAGCAAATCAGTCCCAAGAAATTAAAATTCTTAAAGCTTTAAAAAGATTTAGGAGTTGGTATTCATAAAAATCTGTTTTTTAATGCAATGCTGTTTTTAGTTTTACTTTAGAGAAAAAAAAACAGTATTATTACTTTTAAAGAAGCAACTAAAGTGATTTTTTGATTAATAAACAACATATCTGACACTTGATTTTTTAAATAATTAATGAGCTTTATTTTTTTAGACTAATCTTTTCATAAATTATTAATAGGATGGGGCCTGTGGGTGAGTTAGCTCAGCAGGTAAAGGCATTGCTGCCACACATGGCAGCCTGAGTTAGATCACTGGGACCTTAATGGTGGAAACAGAGAACTGACTCCTGAAAATCACCCAACCTACATAGACACCCGCACAGATTAGTTTAATCTTAAACATTATAAAGAGTAACTTATCAACTAGATGTGTTAGAGTCACCTTATTTTACTGTGTGTGCGTGCGTGTGTGTGTGTGTGTGTGCGCGCGTGTGTGTGCGTGTGTGTGTGTGCAGGTATATTTCCTTTCACTCTGAGTTCCAGGGATCAAACTCAGGAAGTCAGCTGTCCAGGCATGTCTCTGACCCCTGAACTGCCTGGACAGTCCTTCCTACCTTGTACTTTGTAAAAGCTTACAGGGTCTCCAGGCCGTGGTGGTGCAGGCCTTTAATCCCCAGTACTCGGGAGGCAAAGGCGTCTTTGTGAGTTCAAGGCCAGCCGGTCTACAAAGTAAGTTCCAGGGCAGCCAGGGCTGTTAGACAGAGAAACCCTCTTGAAAAAAAAAAAAAAGCTTACAATTTCATTTTCATTTTTACTAATAACCTTAGGAAATAATGTAGTAAGTTCTTTAAAACACCACTGTAGCATGTATAATACCTATATAGTGTAACATGAAAAAGTAAGATGTATTTTGAATTTTGTGAATTAGAAAGCACTGTTTTTACTGAATGTGTGTTATTACTCCTGTAGTACATCTGAACAAGATTTCGAATTTGAAAAGACTCCCTAAAGAGGATTCTTAGCTTATTTAAAATTTATAGGTATGGCTTATTTTGTTTGTTTTGTTTTAAGATGGGGTCTCCAGTAGCCCAGACTGTCTGGCCTCTACTGAACTCCCTGTGTAACTGGGAGGCCTTGAACAAGTGATCCTTTTGACTCTGCTAAGCATGGGCATTCTCTACTACACTGAACCAGATTGTTTTTTCTCTTTGAGACAGGCTGGCCTCAACCTGGAGGAGGCTAGCCTTGAACTCCTGTTTATACTACCTTCATCTTCCAAGTGCTGGGGTTTATGAGCGTGTATCACCAAGCTGGGGTTGATATGGACCTGATTCTAGTTAAGACTTACATGGAGGAGAAAGCAAATGGGAAAATGAAAAAGAATTATATACATTATAGTTTTCATTTTATGTGCCCTCTTAGGTTGTTTTATAAATACTCATGCAATAACTCCAGTTTTTAAAAAATGAACTTGAAAGCACAATATTTATTTAACTCAGGAATGGGAGATTTGAAATTTCCTAGATGCCTCAGACCAAAAATACTTTAATTTAATATAGAATAAATTTTTAGATTTCAGTCCGCTTCAAAAATCATTATTTTTTCAAAATTTATTTATTTTTCTTTTTTATGTGCATTGATGTTTTGCCTGCATATATGTCTGTGTGAGGGTGTTGAGTCCCCTAGAACTGGAGTGATACAATTGTGAGCTGCCATATGGTTGCTGGGACTTGAACCCCAGTCCTTTGTAAGAGTGACTGAGCCATCTCTCCTGTCCCCCCAAATTAGTTTTTAGTAAACCAAATTTTATTTATTCATTTCTTGCATTTAGGATGTTATTTAACTTACTTGGCCTGATACTATGCTTGCTGTAGCTCTTCAAAGAGGATGACATTCGATTTACTTTTTCAAGATGCAGATCTTAGAACTAGTGAACTTTTAATTTGAAGTCTTTTGTTTTTTTTTTTTTTTTTTCCTCGAGACAGGGTTTCTCTGTGGCTTTGGAGCCTGTTCTGGAACTAGCTCTGTAGACCAGGCTGGTCTCGAACTCACAGAGATCCGCCTGCCTCTGCCTCCCGAGTGCTGGGATTAAAGGCGTGTACCACCACCGCCCGGCTTAATTTGAAGTCTTAACAGCTTTTCAACATTGCAATATTTAGGGCCTAAAAGACTTGCCCTTAAGGCTGGTAACATGACATCAGCACTGCCAGCCTTTTTATGTCCATAGAAACGAATTCAGATAAGTAGACCAATTGGCTGGCTTTACTTTTATTTATTTATTTACTTTGTTTTCACAACGGGGTTTCTCTGTGTAGCCCTGGTGGTCCTATAGACCAGTTCTGGCTTTGAGCTCAGAGATCCTCCTGCCTCTAGAATTAAAGGCATGAGCTGCCACCACCCAGCTTTTTTTTTTTGATTGGTTGGTTGATAGATTGATTGATGATGACAGGGTTTCTTTGTGTATCCCTGGCTGTCCTGGAACTCTGTCTGCTTCCAAGTGAAGTGGTGCCAGAGTTCTAGACACTTGGAAGTCAGAAACAGGAGGATCACTTGACTACAGTAGTGTCAGACCAGCTTGGGCATCTTAGGAAGAGCACATCGTAAACACAAATGAGCCAACAAATGGAATGCTGGCAGGGCAGAGTGGTGCACACTTTTAGTTCCAGCACTTGGGCGGCAGAGGCAGACAGAGCTCTGTGAGTTGGAGGCCAGCAGTTTGGTCTACACAATGAGCTCTGGCCAGCAAGGACTATACAGTGAAAAGCTTAAGCAGATGGCTCGTTGGGTAAAGGTATTTCCCACCAAGTTGTCATGTGACTTCTACATAAGTGCTGAGGTACATACATGTTACAGCCTCCAACACACATGTAAATAAATGTAATTAAATGAATAAAGTGAAATGTTTTGAATCGGGTTTGATTTATAACACCTTATTTTAAAAACGTACATGGGTTGGGTGGAGGTAGCATACTCCTTTAATCTCATCACTTGGGAGGCAGAGGCATGTGAATCTCTATGAGTTCGAGGCCAGCCTGGTCTACAAAGCCAGTTCCAGGACAGCAAAGGTACACAGGGAAACCCTGTTCAGAGCTGAGTGGAGGAGGATGTCCATGGACAATGTGTTCTACCTATCTATTTTACTGTAAAAGATTTGCTTTGATCTAACTGACCTTTATTCCATTAGTTGTTCTGCAGTTGTGTTTGCTTTAAGCCGGTTTAGCAGAACTGTGTGTGTTGGGGGCGTGGTCTGTGCACATGTGGCTGTGCACCTGTGTGCACAAGCACAGAGCTTTTGGGTGGCCTTCTCTCCCACTCCTTACCGTTTCCTCTGAAGCAGGGGCTCCCTGTACCTGGAACTTACGTTCTATTTCTGCTAGGCTGTTAGCTAGCAAGCCTCCAACATCTTTCTGCATCTGCCCCCACAGTACTGGGGTTATAAGTGTGCATCTGTGAGATCATGCCTAGCTTATTATGTGGGTGCTGTGATCTAAACTCAGATCCTCATGGCTACGCAGCATGTGCTCTCAACCACAGAGCCACCCCTCCAACTTCCTCCTCTCCTAAATTGGGTGGGCAGTGGAGGTGAAGGGCCAAAGTTGAAATCTGAGTTCCTACCACCATTTTATCTTACCACTGAGGATTAATGTTCTTGTCATTGAATAGAGATGACTACTTCTTAAAATTGTAGGGTTTCAAATTGGAAGTGCTAAAGCACCTAGACTATAGTAGGCATGCAGTTGTTATTACATACTTCTTAAAAACAGAAATAAAGTATTGGGCCGGGCAGTGGTGGCCCATGCCTTTAATCCCAGCACTTGGGAGGCAGAGGCAGGTGTATCTCTGTGAGTTCAAGACCAGCCTGGTCTACAAGAGCTAGGGCAGGCTCCAAAGCTACAGAGAAATCCTATGTGGAAAAACCAAAAAAGAAAGTATTAGAGGCTGAGGGTATGGCTTAGTAGTATTTTTCTATACGTAAAGAGGCCTTGGGTTTGATTTTCAGCATTAAAAAGGAAAGGAAAGAAGGAAGAAAAAATGCTGCTTACAGATGAGGCTGTCTTTAGTCACATGTTTAGTGGATGAAGAGGTGAACTCACTTGGTTGCCTTAGAAGAAGTTAAAATATGTTGGAGCAGCATCTCTGCATAGGTTGTGTGGGTGGTGGGTGTGCTCTGCAAGAGAACTCATGTTGGTACAAGTATGAGCAAGAAGTTAACTTTCCAGTCCAAGTTTACTTCCACTATTGTTATTGTAACATGATGCATCTATTAACTGAATAATGTTTAGTTTTCTAATGAAACAAGTAAGTGATGTGAAATTTGAATATAGTTGAACCTAAAATCCTGAAGTGATGAAACTGGTGAAACAAAACAAAACAAGAGAAAACACCCAAACATCTTTATGGGAAATTAAAAATTTGTTAGTTTTATATATTGCTTAGTACTTTAAAATGTATTATTTTTGTTATAATTTTTTTGTTTGTTTTTGTTTTTCAAGACAGACTTTCTCTGGGTAACACCCCTGACTGACTTGGACTCACTCTGTAGACCAGGCTGACCTTGAACTCACAGAGACCCTCCTACCTCGCCCCCCCCCCCCCCCAGTGCTAGGATTAAAGGTGTTCGCCACCACTACCTGGCTTCATAATTGTTTTTTGACTTGAGGATCATATAGAATCTAAGGTATAAAAGAAAGTAAAATATGAGCATTTAGAAAATCTAAGAACCAACTGGCTGTGGTGACTTGACTTTAAGACCAGTATTAATAGAACATGCTTTTATTCAGTAGACATTCTGCTTGTCCCTGGGTTTACCTGAAGCTTTATTCTAGCATGTGGTATGATTGCTTAAATGTCTATGTATGTGATCTCTCTCCTTTTCTTTCGTTTTTCTTTTTTTGAGACAGGGTGTCTCCCTGTAGACCATGCTGGCTTTGAGCTCACAGAGATCCGCCTGCCTCTGCCTCTGAGTCCTGAGTGCTGGGATTAAGCATATGTGCCACCGTGCCAGGCCAATTTCTTTGTTGCATCCCATTTGCCCATTTCTTCACAGATCATGACTAACTTGATTTCCGTGAGCATGTGAGAACGTTCCCTGAGGTTGCTTGAAGGACAGTGTTTTACTAGGTGAGCGCTGAGCAGTCAGTGCTGAGTGGTAGAACTGTAAGATGGTGGGAAGAACTGAGTTTCCTTTTGAGATACAGTTTCCAGTCCAAGTAACCCCAAACTTGCTATGTCTGACCTTGAACTTCTGACTACAGGCGCATATCACCACCACGGGCAGCAGCTAGGGATTGGACCCTGCCCCCAAAACTAGATTTTTAGAAATGTCTGTGTCTGTGTGAATATATATGTGCATAAAGACACCCAAGTCAGCCAGAAGAGGGCATCTGGAGCTAGAGTTACAGGCAGTTGTGAGTCACCTGATGAGGGTACTGGAATCTGAACTCTGCTCTTCAACAGGGCAATAAGCTCTTATTTATTTATTTATTTAGTTAGTTAGTTAGTTAGTTAGTTAGTTTTTCGAAACAGGGTTTCTCTGTAGCTTTGGAGCCTGTCCTGGAACTAGCTCTTGTAGACCAGGCTGGCCTCGAACTTACAGCGATCCACCTGCCTCTGCCTCTCGAGCGCTGGGATTAAAGGCATGCGCTGCCACCACCTGGTCAACAGGGCAATGAGCTCTTAACCACTGAGCCATCTCTTGGGATTTGATTTTTAAATGTCTTTCCACCCTGAGGATTTTTGTTATAAATGTCTTACCCCCAGAATATTTACTATTTTTGAACTTAATAAAACCTGTCACAGAAAATAGCTAATTAATAGTAATTATTTAAAACCCAGAATACAGGCTGGTGAGAGGTCTCACTGGATAAAGGTATTTGCTGCTAAACCTGAGAAGACATGAGTTTGATCCCTTAACTGGGAACCCATATGGTGGAGGGTCAGCGCCACCTCCTGCATGTAGCCCTCCAATCTCCACGTGCACAAGTTGGTACTCATGTATGCCCACCCCCAGTTTTAAAATAGAAAAGTTGGGGGCAAAAAGAGTTGAAAAATGGAAGGTTTTGAAGTTCTTCATTTTTGTTTTCTGGTGTGGGATGGGACCTGGAATTTAGCTTCTGCTGCTCAGCTACGGGCCTTTCACTTTTTTACAGGTCCCCTGCCTACATGTGTGTCTGTGTACCACGCATGCCTGGTGCTGTAGAGCAGAGGTCAGCAGAAGGCTATGAGCCACCATGTAGGTGCTGAGAATTGAACCTTGGTCCTCTGCAAGAGCAACCAGTGCCCACCCTTTAGTCACTGAACCAACCTACCAGGTTTCTTAAAATTCTTATTTATTTATTTATTTATTTATTTATTTAGTATACAATCTTAAAATTCTTTTAGTCAGTGGAATTAACAACAGCGTATAGACTTCTGAGCAATAAAATGTTTTTGGCTTTTTCTTTTTTGCTTTTTTTGTTTTTTGTTTTTGTTTTTTTTACAACTCCATATCATGACTTTTAAAACTGCAGTTTTTATTTTTTTAATTTTCTTTTAAATTAATTAATTAATTTTTAGTTTTTCGAGACAGGGTTTCTCTGTAGCTTTGGAGCCTGTCCTGGCACTAGCTCTTGTAGACCAGGCTGGCCTAGAACTCACAGAGATCCGCCTGCCTCTGCCTCCCGAGTGCTGGGATTAAAGGCGTGTGCCACCACTGCCCGGCAAGTTTTTATTTTTTTGCAATTTAATAAATACTCCTAGATAACTGCTCATGGGTAGGCAGCTTGGTAGTATTCAGAAAGATCACAGTGATGGTGTTTTCCTAAGGGTGTGTGGTTTTCAGGAGAAGTCACTATCAAACCAGCAAGGCTGCATTTATGTACCCATCATTTTTAGGATTGTTGGTAACTTGGGCATACTTTCCCCAGATAACCTAGCCTCCCGTGTCACAAGGCCCAGTTCGCTCACATTCGCTTCAATTACTGTACTTTGGTGATTACACCGAGAGGTGCGTATAATGGGAACTGTGGATCTTTTCACACCAAGTATTGGCAGGCGAAAGGTAGCTTTCAACTCAGGATGTGTGACATGGGCTTTTTTGAAACACAGACTCATTGGCCTGATAAGCCTTTCATATTTAGGTGGTTTTCTTGTAAAACCATCACCAGCAAAGACTTTAGTAACCATCCTCTTCCATGCCTTCTTTTTTCTTTTTCCTGTTCAAATAACTTTCGATACTTCTGTTTCTCCTTTGGGTAGAGGGACTTCCCATTTTCCCGCCTTCTCTTTTCGCTTCTGCTCAATCATGTTGGAAAGCTCTTTTGCTCTAGATTGCCCCTCTCTGTCCAGCAGGTCGGCAGGTACTGCTTGTGGAGTCTTTTCATCATTCTTTTATTTGGTTTTATTTTCATGCATCTTTATAGTCTTTTTCATTTGTATTTTCTCAGCATGGCGCTGCTTATGGTGGAGCTTAGCCTTCAGGACAATCTTTTTTCTTTTTCTTTTCTTTTTTTTTTTTTGCCTTCTTTGAACGTTCATGGTCCTCCCAACTTTCTTTCTCTTTTTCTCATGGTAATCCAAATGATATCCATAGCGTTTAGGGTGTAATTCAATATGTTCAATATGTTCATTTTGTGGCATGGTGACAGCCATGAAACAGCCGTCTGCAACCTCCCAGGTGCACAAAACCCCTTCTGGGTCTCACTGACCATGACCCCACTACGTGCAAGGCGGAACAGAAAAGCGCTTTTTTTGTTTTTTAAAAATATGGCTTCTCTGTATAGACCGGGCTGTCCTGGAATTTGTTCTGTAGACCAGGCTGACCTTGAACTCAGAGATCTGGTAATAAAATGTCTTAAATGTAGAATTTATGTCCATATATTTTGGACTAGTGCACTCTTATAATCCCCATTTCTTGTACTTGGAAGGTGAGGCAAGGAACAGTTGAACTTTGAGAGCTTCGGTTTTACCAAGATTGTTTTTGTTTTCTTTTTTTTTTAAATATTTATTTATTTACTTATTATGTATACAATATTCTGTCTGCGTGTATGCCTGCAGGCCAGAAGAGGACACCAGACCTCATTACAGACACCAGACCTCATTACAGATGGTTGTGAGCCACCATGTGGTTGCCGGGAATTGAACTCAGGACCTTTGGAAGAGCAGGCAATGCTCTTAACCTCTGAGCCATCTCTCCAGCCCTGTTTTTGTTTTCTGAGATAGGGTTTTACTATGCAGCCCTAGCTCACCTTGAACTCAACAGAGATCTACTTGTCTCTGACTCCCCTCCTCAGTACTGGGATTAAAAGTATATTTCACCTTGTGTAGCTATTACCAAGAATTTCTGTTAAGAGTTGCACTCTTCCATAACAGGAGAAGAACTGCCATGCTTTGCTTTGGATTTTAAAGACATCTAAATTTGCTGATCATGGTGTCATACACCTTTAATCATAGTTCTTGGAAGGGGTGAGTAGAGACAGGCAGATCTCTGAGACACTGTCTCAAAAAGACAAACAAACATGAATTTTAGATACCTGAACTGGCTACTATGTCAGTAGTGAAGCTGTGCAAAAAGACACTTCAAATGTGTATGATTTTAGTGTTCAGGACAGAGTTGGTATTAATCTATAATTAATATCAAAAAGTCATTTTTCTTGGAGTCATTTTTATAGCGGTCAGGATTCTAATATTCTCATAAGTGTAACATGACTGTTTCTTGTAATCCCATTAACAGTGACTCAAATTTTTATATACTGGTACAAAAGACAGTATTTCATAATGTACCCAATATGAATTATAGCACACTGTCGGTAGTTTTATGTGCTTTTAAAGTTATTAGATTTATGGTAGAGAATATCATATTATATAAAGTTATGTAAATAATATTTCTTAAAATATATGTTTTAATTATTGACTCTTAGATGATATGTTCTTTATAGTATGTATTTGCAGCATTAATTTTTTTTACATTTATTTATTTGTGTGTGCATACCGTGATGCATGAGTAAAGCTTAGAAGATAACTTTGGTAGTTGATTC
Source organism: Microtus oregoni (assembly GCF_018167655.1). NCBI lineage: Eukaryota > Metazoa > Chordata > Mammalia > Rodentia > Cricetidae > Microtus > Microtus oregoni. Next base: position 8,794,881 of record NW_024543083.1, on the reverse strand, counting down.
TCTCTTGTTGGTTCCAGGGTTTTAACTCAGGTCATCAGGATCGCTGGCAAGTTCCTTTACCCCATTGAATCATCTCACTGTCCCTGTTTTTGGCATTTAATAAAGTGCTTTCTAATTTTATTTTTTAATGAAAGTATTACCAGCTAAAATATAGTTGCATATTATAACTATTGAAAAGGTTGAAAAATAATTGGGGTTCATTTTATTTTGTTGTTTTTCTCATAGTGAACTGATTACTTAGTGATTGGCTTTGTGCTGGGTGTAGAAGTAATGTTGCAGGTGCTTTCTGAGCTTTCTTCACAAGTTCTTTTAGAAAGAAAGAGCCAGTCTCCCTGGGCATGGTGAGGCACACCTTCCACACTCAGGAGGCAGAGGAAGGTAGGTCTCTTGAGTTCAAGGCTAGTCTGTTCTACATAATGAGTTTACATAATGTCCTAGAGGACAGCCAGAGCTACATAGTGAGACCCTGTCTCAAACAAACAACAAAACAAAACAAAAAAACCCAAAAAAACAAATCCGGTACTGGCCCAGTTGTTAAAGCATGAAACCTTGAATTTGGATCCCCAGTTACCCCCCCCCCCCCCACACACACACACAGCACACACAAAAACAGGTATAGTAGTTTGCCTGTGATCCTAAAACTGGGGTGTAGACAGGTAGAATTTCTGGGAGCTCTTGGCCACCTGTCTCAAAAGATAAAATGGAGAATGATATGGGAAAACCTAGTCCTGCAGGTATGTGCACAAACACATGTGTATTACCACACAGGTGCACACGAAGTCTGTAGACAGCTTTGATTCATGCTAACAGCCGGTGGCATCTCAGTAACACTTATACTTAATGGTAATAAAATATTTCGGTGGTTAACTCAGTTCTGTGTCCCCTGATATTCTTTTTCTTATGAGAATTGATTTATTGATAATGCGCCAGATATTGCAGTTAGCTGTGGGTGTTCAAAGATGATTTATTCCATTGTTCTTCATTCTCACCTTAGTTTCTGGTATCTGCTCCTCAACTCCAGTTATGTGCTGTGTTTTCATTTAATGTCTCTAATTTGATTTCACAGAATTTCAAGAAAACATTTCAAAAATCTAACTCACTTAGTATTTATATTACTGAGGATCCCAGAAAGTTCTTAACTGAGATTCTTTGAGGTGCTATCTACTGTCGGTCCAGAGAACTCAGGTCAGTGTTTCTCAGCCTGGAAAACTCTGATATCTCGAATTTCACCTTCTTAGCCCTGGATATTGTCTGCCAGGAGGGACTGGACTGACTCTGTCTCATTTATCTTTTATCTCTGGTGCTTAGTGCTTGACATTAGGCAGGCGCTCAGTGTGAAGTGAGCACTCTTATCAGGAATGGCCTCCAAGCCACCCCCAGCATTTCCCTTTATTGCCTTCCTCTCTAACGCTTTTGTAAACTGTAGGATTACAGGGACCTTGACTGAGTCTTCAGCCCTGTAACTTTGGCTCTTAGCACAATGTCTGCCCAATAAATGTTTGTTTTGTTAGAGAATTCTGAATGAGTTGGGGCTGTAACATTTGGTTTCTTTCCCATTATAGTGGCAGCAGAATGGGAAAGAAGGAGCTGGCATGAGTCTTCACTGAACCTTGTCTCAGCCTACAGAGGGTGATTGACAGCAGCTGGTGTCCAGAATTAGTATAGCGGAGTTCTTTCTTTATTGTTCTTTCTTGTATGGATGTTTTAGGATCGTGCTTACTTCACACGCATACACACCTTCCCTTTATGACAAGATTGTCCTAAATCAGGTATTCAGTGTTGTGGGGGAGGAAGTAGAGTGCTCTGCTAGTGGAGGAGACACAGGACCTGGCTTTAGAGGGCCTGGCACTCACAGGGTTCTCCGGCCTGCTTGATGATTCCTTTTCTTTTTTAATTTAAATTTTTCTGGTTAAACATTTATTTCTGAGCCATTTTTAACTAGTTTGTCTCTTGCTGTACTGTGCCGCTTCGCTTCTGTTGTTGTAGTAAGGAGGTGGGGCCGCTTGTTTGTTCCCAACTGTTCAGCCCTGAAATAACCACACAGAAACTGTATTATTTAAATCGCTGCTTGGCCCATTAGCTCTAGCTTCTTATTGGCTAACTTTTACATCTTAATTTAACCCATCTCCATTAATCTGTGCATCACCACGAGGTCATGGCCTACCAGCAAAGTTTCAGTGTGTCTGTCCCCAGAGGTGGCTCCATGGCTTCTCTCTGACTCTTCCTCCTTTCTCAAGGCATTCAGTTCAGTTTTCCCTGCCTAGCTAAGTTCTGCCCTGCTATAGGTCCAAAGCAGTTTCTTTATTCATTAATGGTGATCACAGCATACAGAAGGGACTCCCACATCACCTCTCCTTTTCTGTTTAAATAAAAAGGAAAGTTTTAACTTTAACATAGTAAAATTACATGTAACAAAAACAGTTATCAAGCAAGAATTACAGTTACAATATTTATATCTACTTTATCTTTTATCATAACTAAGGAAAACTATATCTACAAATTCTTCAACTCCATCAAAAACTCCAGAAGGATATAATATTACCTAAGCAAACAGGAAGTGCATTGTAAGCTACTTCTTGAAACTCTAGAATTGACAGAGACATCTCACTGCCTGGACAGTCACCCAGAGTTCTTCTGTACTGTTGGGCATCCATCTTCAGCCTATAGGCCCATAGTATATGGCAGACTCTTTCATGAAGCAGGAACCCTGAAGGATCATCTTACCTATAGGCAAGTCCAGCAGTCATCTCTTGGTGGGTCCTGCATGTCCAGTTTGTCAAGCAGTCCAGGCAAGAGCAGTTTCTTGCCCAAATGGCTAGCAAACCCCATAAGGAGCCTCTTTGATGCCCATCTTCCTCTTGAAGTAATTGGTACTGCCAGGAGTAGATGTGTCTCATTATCATGAAAAGTCCTAAGTTATTAAAATATTTAAATGCCATATTCTGAAGGTCTCTGAAAGATTTGAAGAATACCTATCTAACTGAAATATATCTCTCATATATCTAGAAACCCTAACTAACATGAGTACAAGCTTGACTATCATAGATGATTATCTACTAACCTATATTTCATAATTATACATTACATTTTTAAATGAGCTGCACAATACAATACCTTAATCAAGATCAGAAATACATGTACACAGTATAACAAAATTGACCTTAAATTTGTATCAATAAACCAAGATCTATACCAATGCAAATCTCTATAGCATATCCCCCTTTAAATGTAAAAATTTTTTTTATAAGCAATATTTGGAAATATGGGTGTAGTTATTCTCCAAACTGCTTCCTACTGTTTGCTGGGCCAAGTAATTTTTTTGAGGGGTGTTCAGGGTAATCTTTCAGGGGGTCTTGGTCCATCAAACTTTATTAGTCTGGAAGCAATCCACAGGTTCTCATCCTCTGTGGAAACAAAAGAAGAACCTTTTTTCTAAAGCAACATATCCTTAGACTCAAATTTTGAATTCAAAATACCTTTGAAATATATATATTGGCTTAGCTTAGCAGTCCCAGAATCAAATGTCTCTCTGCAGTCAAAAAATTCAAAGATAACACAATAATGTACATAATCTAAACTCTCTGAAATTTCCATCTTTACGGCTTGTTTTTACTCTATTTTTGTACAAGTTTGATATTTATTTTATTATCTTTACTTTTTTAATCTATGAGTGTCTGTACTTTGTCTCTTTAAAGACTTTGTTTTATTTTTTAAAAAAACCATTTTTTATTTTTTTGTTTCTAAAGAAATTTCTATTTTTTTTGCTTTTTTTTAAAAATTAATTTATTTATTATGTGTACAACATTCTGCTTCCCACACACCAGAAGAGGGCTCCAGATCTCATTACAGATGGTTGTGAGCCATCATATGGTTGCTGGGAATTGAACTCAGGACCTCTGGAAGAGCAGTCAGTGCTCTTAACCTCTGAGCCATCTCTCCAGCCCCTTTGCTTTTTTTATTTTTATTTTTTATTGAAAAAATTTCCGCCTCCTCCCCATTTACTTATTTTTATAATTCTCTGTACTCTTTTTCTTCTCTCTCCCAAGCCTACATACATTTATCCAACACTGTGACCCATTTAGAGATCTTTTATGTCTGAATCTGTCCTATTGTGTATCTGTAATTCTTTACTGTCCAGGAGCATTTCTTAAAATGCTAAGCACTTCTTTAAAACTTATTGCCTGCTTGCCTTGCCCAGACCAGCATGGTGGAGCTGCTGGCCGCTTCTGAGAGCCATGCACATCACCCCACTTCCAGGCACACAGCCGGTCCACATTGCCATCAAGCAAGCCACATCACGCTTCTCACAAACCCCATCCAAATGCTCGGTCTCCTGAAAGAGCCAGTGGTCACACTGGCAGGACGGCCCAGAAAGTCTGCATTTCAAAACTGTGGCTTTTTTTTTCTGCTACCACTGAGTCAGGGAAACTTCTCCTAAAGGAGCTGTGGCAAGCTGCCAGCAAACAGCCAGAAGCTGTGTTAAACTCTGTATTTTTGTGTTTAGAATTCCTTTCCAAGCCCTCTTAGATTTCAAGGGGATTTTAGTCAATCACGCTGGTGCCAGTTTGTAGTAAGGAGGGGGCTGCATGTTTGTTCCCAACTGTTCAGCCCTGAAATCATTAAACAGAAATGGTATTATTTAAATCACTACCTGGCCCATTAGCTCTAGCTTCTTATTGGCTAACTCTTACATCTTAATTTAACCCATCTCCATTAATCTGTGCATCACCATGAGGTCATGGCCTACCAGCAAAGTTTCAGCACATCTGTCTCCAGTGGCGACTCCATGGCTTCTCTCTGACTCCACCTCCTTTCTCAAGGCATTCAGTTTAGTTTTCCCCGCCTAGCTAAGTTCTGTCCTGCGAGAGGTCCAAAGCAGTTTCTTTATTCATTAAGTGGTGATCACAGCACACAGAGGGAAATCCCACATCATGTCGTGTCACTTGTATGCAGACTTAGGTCTGTTCCTTTCTACTACTTCACCTTTTAATTACTGTACCTCAATAACATGAATTGCTGTACCTCAGTGGTGCTAACATTTTATTTTAAGCTTCATTACCATGTACAGTGTAATCATAATTCTTTGAATGGATAATATAAGTTTTATTGTTGTGCAATGTACATACTTTCTTCATGTTTTTTTTTTTTTGGTTTTTCGAGACAGGGTTTCTCTGTGGTTTTGGAGCCTGTCCTGGAATTAGCTCTTGTAGACCAGTCTGGTCTCGAACTCACAGAGATCCACCTACCTCTGCCTCCCGAGTGCTGGGATTAAAGGCGTGCGCCACCACCGCCCGGCTTCTTCATGTTTTTTTTTTTAAAGGAAAAAAAAAATGATCTTCCAGAACTTGGGAAGCAGAGGCAGACAGATCTGTGTGATTCAAGGCTAGCCTCGTCTATAACTGAGTTCCAGGACAGCCAGAGCTACACAGAGAAACCCTGTCTCAAACGAAACCAAAAAGAAAAAGAAGAAAAAAAAAAAAGAAAGAAAAGAAAAAGAAAAACATTGTCTGTTTGTGGGAGGTTTTTTTTTTTTTGAGACATTATTCATGCTTATTAAAGCTCACTTTTTAAAAGATTTTATTTTAGACAGGGTCTCAGTATGTAGCTCTAGTTAGCCTGGAACTTGCTATGTAGACCAGGCTGGCTTTGAACTCCCTATCTCTGCATCCCCAGTGATGGAATCTAAAGCTAGCCGTCATGCCTTGCTAAAGCTCACTCTTTTAAAGTGTACAAAAATGGTGTGGCTTTTAGTGTCCTTGCAGGTTATCCAACCATCATTTCTGTATCCAGAGCATTACCTGGGAAGAGGCCCCAATTCCTGTTACACATAAAATAACCACTTAAAAAATCTCGCTCAGAATCTGAGCCTAGTGCTGTGTGTAGTCCAGTTACCTGTGGCTGAATTGAGAGGAAAGCCTGAAAAACAGTAATTAGATAGGACTTGCTTCTTCCTTTGGTGGAAAGTGAGTGAAGGCACATGAAAATATAAAGTGAATGTAGTCTCTCCTTAGTATTTATTTTTATTTAAGAATTCAATTCCAGGGCTAGAGAGATGACTCACTGACTGCTTCTCTAGAGCACCCAGATTCAATGCTCAGCACCACATGGTAGCTCACAGCTGTCTGTAACTCCAGTTCCAGGGGATCTGACACCCTCACACGGACATACATGCAGGAAAAACACCAATGTCCATAAGATAAAAAAAAAAGATTTAAATTCCATTTGTTTGTGTGTGTGCAACGTATGGACACAAATGGTGGTCTGGGTAACTTGTAGGAGTCGATTCTCCCTGCCTGGACTGAGCTCCGGTGGTCAGGCTTGGAAGCAGGCACTTTTGCCAGCCAATCGTTCTTTTTACTACTTTTTTCAGTTGTCTGTTCTTTTAAGCAAGTAGGTTTTCCACTTAAACTTAGCAATTAGTTATCAGGTTCAATTTCTATTAGAAAGACTGCCTTGGAAAGTACCTTTAGTGAAGATCCACAGATAAGGTTGCTAAAACAGAATGCTAATTCTCGTAAGAAAGGCTGCTGCCTTGGTGGGATAATGTTTTATTAGTGTGACGCTGAGCAGTCACTGGGGGACACGCTTCCTTGTAAGTCATAGTCTGAAACTTTCAGAGCTAGCCCAGCCAGAATGGCGGCACTTAGTTCCTTCTTTCTTTTTCTTCTTTATATATTTTATTTTTATTGAGACAAGGTCTCACTATGTAGCTCTGGCTGTCCTGGAACTCACTATGTAGACCAGGCTGACCTGGAACTTCAAGTGCTAGGGTTAAAGGCATGTGCCACTACTCCCAGTCTGGTAAAAGTTCTTTCAAACCTTAAAATTTTCTTTCTTTTTTTTTTTTTTTTTAAATATTTATTTATTTATTTATTATGCATACATTATTCTGTCTGTGTGTATGTCTGCAGGCCAGAAGAGGGCACCAGACCTCATTACAGATGGTTGTGAGCCACCATGTGGTTGCTGGGAACTGAACTCAGGACCTTTGGAAGAGCAGACAATGCTCTTAACCTCTGAGCCATCTCTCCAGCCCTCGTATTGTCAAATTGTCTTTTAAAAAGCCACAGGAAAACAAAAAAATATTATCAAGAACCTGTAGAGATAATATCATTATATAATGGCCTGAAAAATCTATGTTTGCATTACTATGAGTTTTACAAACTGAGAGAAAATGCCCGAATTTTAGTTAGAAATTAGATATCTCTACCCCGATTTTTGTATATGTATATATAAAATGTCATTGAAAGCAGTTCATGTTTGTTTGTTGGCAAAATAGTAAGTCTTGTAATCTGATGTTCTCTCAGAGGGCAGGACAATCTGAAGACAAACGGAGCAACCTCCTCCACTTGAAAGCTTGTTTGTAGTTCTCCACAAAACATTTTCAAGCAGGATCCATTTTGTTTTAAAGATTAGCCTTCTATTGAGGTCACTGTGCCAAATTCCGGTATTGCTTTTCATCTCTGGGAAATGGATGAGATGCTTATCAATTCTAGTTGTGGTTTGTGAAAGTAAACACTGTTATTCATTTCCTTTTTGGTGCTTCAGAGGTGTGGTCAGGTTCTTAGAACCCTGTAAGTTTCGTTATTTTTTTCCCAAAAACTCAATCACATTTATAACTTAATGGTAACTTTAAATTTTGAGTAGAAACAACCCATGAGAACCTCATACTAGGGAGGCTGAGGCAGATGGATCTTTGTGTTTGAGGCCGTAGTAAGTTTCAGGATAGTCAGGGCTTCACAGTAAGAACCTGTCTCAATTTGAAACAAAACTAAAAAGCAACAACAAAAACCCCACAAAACCCCATATGAGTTAGAGGAAGAATGTTAGTTTTTAGTGTAATTGGGACCCTGTGTAGAGTACAGAACTAGACTTTTCCTTCTGTTCTTAAGAGCTGCTGAATGACTTACAGTTTAACATAGGTATAAAGCAAGATAACACACTTCCATTATTCTAAGTGCATACTTGTTACATTACTAAAATTTTAAATTTAAAAAGTTAATTTTATATTATGAACTCAAAATGAGCAATCCAAAAAATATTATTATTATTATTGGTTTTGCAAGGCAGGCCTTTGATTCAGAGATCCGCCTGCCTCCACCTCCTGAGTGCTGGGAGTAAAGGCGTGCTCCACCACTGCCCCAGGATGATTTTACGCATTGATTGATTGATTGATTGATTGATTGATTTAGGCAGAGTGTCTTAGAGTTTCTACTACTGTGAAGAGACACCATGACCACAGCAGCTCTTATAAAGGAAAACATTTCACTGGGGATGGCTTACAGTTCAGGGGTGTAGTCCATTATTTTCTTTCTTTCCTTCTCTCTTTCTTTTTTTTTGAAACAGGGTTTCTCTGTGTAACTGTCCTGGAATTCACTCTGTAGACCAGGCTGGCCTCGAACTTAGAGATTCACCTGCTTCTCCCGAGTGCTGGGATTAAAGGCGTGCGCCACCACCGCCCGGCTGGTACTGGAGAAGGAACTGCGAGTTCTACATCTGGATCCAAAGGCAGCAGGAATTAAATATAGTTGAACACATCATTAAATATAATTGGTCACAGAACCAAAATAGTATAGCACCTCTGTATATTTCAAAGACTCCACACTTTTGTTTTTTTTTTAAATATTTATTTATTTATTATGTATACAATATTCTTTCTACATGTATGCCTGCAGGCCAGAAGAGGGCACCAGACCTCATTACAGATGGTTGTGAGCCACCATGTGGTTGCCGGGAATTGAACTCAGGACCTTTGGAAGAGCAGGCAATGCTCTTAACCACTGAGCCATCTCTCCAGCCCCTTTTGTTTTTTTTAAAAAGGCGATTCTCCACTCTTTCAAGGTTGTATGTCTTAGTTGTCTTTTAAGATGACCTGGTTAGGTTTAAAATATTGAAGCCCCTCTGAGCCTTCTATTTGGGTTCTAGGAGCATGTACATGTAGTATGACAAATTGCCTCTTAAAAATTAAGATAAACAGCAGCTGGCGAGATGGTTCAGTGATTAAGAGCACTTGTTGCTCTTGCAGAGGTCCCTATTCATTTCCCAGCATCCACACAGCTGCTCCACAGCGGTCTTTTACTCTATTTCCAGAGGTCTGAGGCCCTCTTCTGGCCTCTTTGAGCACTGCATGCATAGGGCACACAGGCACCCATGTGAGCAAAACACCTATACATATGAGATAAAAATCAATAGGGCTGGGGAGAAGGGTCAGTGTCTAAGAGTGTGTGTTACTCTTATAGAGGACCGGAGTTCAATTTCCAGCACCACATTAGGCAGCTCACAATTGCCTGGAACTCCAGCTCCAGGGGATCCTCTGGTCTCTAATCTACTACTACACACATGGCATACAGATACACACACGATTAATCATTAAAACTATTATCTAATAAGTATTAAATGTTCTGTTATGTGTATGGGTTCACCTGCATGTGTGCTTGCGCCACACCACGTGTATGTCTGGTGCTAGGAATCCAATCAGGGTCCTCTGGAAGAGCAGCCATTGCTCTTAACTACTAGTCATTTCTCTAGCCTCCCAAATACACAAATCATAAGAAAACACAATTCACATAGGCAGATAGTCCAGTGTTCATTCTAAGAGGCACACACAGGGATGCCGGGAACTTCCTCAGACAGCTAGACTTCAATGACCGTTTCTGTGGGATCACTCTGACCTCAAGAGGTGCACAGAGGAAAAAGGGGTTTAAGGGGCACATTACATGTAGAAGGACATTAGTAAGGACACAGAGGTGTGGCCCGAGAGCAATGATCCTAGCATTCAGCATGCTGGATCAGAATGCCTTCAGAGTAGCTGAGGGGTAGCCCTTGCCTGGAGGGTGGTAACATTTGCTCTGTCCATCAAGGTATTTAGACTTTTTCTAGGTAGTGGGAAGCCTCTAAAGGAGTTTGTCTTGAAAGCAATGCATTTAAATTTACAGATTGACACTGGAGTATTTAGGGTTAGGTAGTCTATCACAATGGGCATCTTAGAGACACTTCTGATTCTGAAAGGCCTTAAGCGGTGTTCAGTAGAAGGAATTCTTACATTTATACAAACTCATATAAATGAGTATGTTTATGGCCTAGCATGTAATTCAATAAAGTAGAATCCAGCAAATGTATGTTCTACCAAAGAAAATTGTTCTTTTTGTTGATTTATTAAATGTATTAATCTATACATTTAGCATGTTGTTAATGCTTAGTTGGTATTTTTATCTTAAAGTTGTTCATTTAAAATATTTAATATGGTTACTTTCTCTTTTCTGTCTCCGGTTTGACATAAGAATCTAATCCCCCTTCCTTCCTTCCTTCCTTCCTTCCTTTTTTTTTTTGTTTTTTGTTTTTCGAGACAGGGTTTCTCTGTGGCTTTCTTCCTTCCTTCCTTCTTCCTTCCTTCCTTCCTTCCTTTCCCTTTCCCTTTCCCTTTTCCTTTCCTTTCCTTTTTTTGAGACAAGGTCTCTCTATGTAGCCATGGCTGGCTTGGAACTTGCTATGTAGGTTAGACTCGTCTGGAACTCAGAGGGATTCATCTGCCTCTGTACCCTGAGTGCTGAGATTAAAGATGTGACCTACCATGCCTAGGTTGATATACTTTGTGAAATTATCACTGTTCCCATGAATAAATTGGAAGAAAAATAAGAGTCCACAACTTTAGTTGATAATTTTCAACTTTTCCCCCTTCTCTTCCTTTGTTTTATTTTTTTCCTCTTTTTTCTTTCTGCTTTGAAACTATATGGACAGCTACAACCGAATATTTAAAAGCATTCATTAAGGGACTAGAGAGATGACTCAGTGGTTAAGAGCACTGGCTCCAGCCAAGTGGCAGTGGTGGCTCACACCTTTAATCCCAACATTTAGGAGGCAGAGGTATTCGAGGCCAGCCTAATCTACAAAGTTCCAGGACAGCCAGAGCTGTTGTTACACAGAGAAACCCTATCTCAAAACAAAATAAAACAAAACAAAAACAAACACTAGCTGCTCTTCCAGAGGACCTGGGTTCAATTCCCAGCACCCATATGGTAGTTCACACCTGTCTGTAACTCCACTTTCAGGGGATCCAACACCCTGACACAGCCTAGACACATAGACAGATGAGGCACCAATGTATATAAAATAAATTTAAAAAAAAGAGAAGTTTATCTTGTGTGTGTGTGTGTGTGTGTGTGTGTGCATGTGGAAGCCAAAAGTCAGCATCAATGTCCTCTTTAATGGCTCTCTTTCATTAAACAGGTCTTTCACTGAGCTTGGAGTTTGTCAGTGTGGTTAGGTTTGCAGGCCAGCAGGCCGTAGCTGTCTACCTGTCTCCTCCCTAGTACACTATTGTGCTTTGTGTAGAAGGAGACTTGTTCATTTCCCAGCCTCCCAGACCCAAATAATAACATAGAAACTATATTAATTAAAACATTGCTTGGCCAATAGCTTAGGCTTCTTATGAACTAACTCTTACATCTTAAATTAACCCATTTCTATTATTTTATATTTTACCATGAGGCTTGTGGTTTACTGGTAAGGTTCTGGTGCATGGGCATCTTTCTCCTTCAGTGGCTACATGGCATCTTTCTGACTCTGCCTTCTTTTCTCTTCTATCTCTGCTTGGAATTCCCACCTTGCTCTATTCCGTGCTGCCATAGGCCTAAAGCAGCTTTTTTATTAACCAATGGTAATAAAACATTCACAGCGTACAGAGGGAAATCCCACATCAGCTGTGCTTTTCACAGGGGTCTTGGGGCTCAAATTCAGGTCCTCGTGTTTGCTCAGCAAGCCCTTTTCTGACTGAGCTATCTTACTAGCACTTTACCTTCCTCCAAAAAAAAATACTGCATTTATTTAGCATGTGTATGTGCATGAGCGTGTTATGGTGTGCATGTGGAGTGTAGGGCCAAATGGCAACTTGTAATTGTCAGCTTTCTTCATCCTCCATGTTCCCAGGGATTGGAAGTGGTGTCATCAGGCTTTACTGTCGCACCAGCCTTTTTTTTTTTAAACTTTGATAAAAGAAAGAGTTTATCAGAAATTGTGTAGCAATTTTATTTACTTAAAAGTGCAGACTACAGGATTAGTGTTATGGATCATTTAGGAGAATATTTGTCTAGAATACACAAACAGAACACAAGGTTTGATCCCCAGCTCAGCATAGAAACAGCAATGGTGATCCATGTGTAATACTGTCACTGAGGAGACGGAGGCAGAGGGATTGGAAGTTTAAGGTTGCCTTGATGCCAAGCATGTTTGAGGCCTGCCTGGGCTATCTGAGACCCTGTCTCTGAAGTACAGGTTATGATGAAGAGAAGATCTGTGCAGTTATTGAAGCTCCACCAAATGGTTAGCCTTGGGAAGGGGTGGGGAGTGTGCAGCATGTGAAGAGCTTGTTTTTTTTGTTACTATTTACTTCACATATTTAGGAATTGGGAAAAATTACTCTTTAAGAGCTGATGTTTTTGAGCAAAGTGTGTATTTGAAACCTGTTGTTAATGTATGTGGGACTATGGTCTTGGTTTTTCATTTGAACAGTGTGGATAATAATAGTATTTTTAGAGAAGTATTTGGAGGGTACTGAATAATGTAATAAATATGAAACATTTGGAGCATACTGATACATAGTAAACTGCTAAAGGTTAACTATTTGTGATATTAACTATTCAAAGAATTTTAAAACGTTTACTTTATATGTATGAATGTTTTGCATATGTATATGTATGCAGAATAGCTGTGTATCTGGTGTCTGGTAAGAAGAGAGCATCAGATCCCCTAGAACTAGAATTACAGATAGTTGTAGAGGGTCCTGGGAATCAAAGTGGGGTCCCTGCAGGAGCAACAGTGCTCTAAACCTCTGAACCATCTCTCTAACCCTGATATTATTAACTCTTTATATCAATATATTATCACTTTATATCAATATGTTATCAATGTTTAGTAGAAAAATTGGGATCCATTCATTTTTCTCATTCATTCATTCATTTACAGTACTGGGATCAAACCCATGACTTTATACCACCAGGATACACCGCCACCATAGGTCTACTACCCTTGCCTGGGTTTATTTAGGACGCAAAGATGTCAGAATTTTCAAATACTTGTATAGAGCGGTTTTAATGCAGTGGTGAAAAACTCCCTAAGTTCCCCAGCCTGCTTTTCGTGGCCTTGGCCTCCTCGCCTCGCCTCACGTTACTTTTCTTCCTCAAACGTCTTTTCATTAGCAGTGGCCATGCAGTTTGACTCCTGGTCACTTTTATGTTTCACACTGCTTACTTCTATTTAGGAGCCTTACTCATTGAGTCTTACTAAAGACATTGTAAGGGCTGGAGAGACGGCTCAGTGATTAAGAGCATGGTGACTCCCAACAGTCTGTAACTGGGTTCTAAGGGATCTTACATCCTCTTTCGACTTCCATGGTCATCAGGCATGCATGTGGTGCATGTGCATACATGTAGGCAAATACTCATGCACATAAGATTAAAAATAAAAAATACATTGTAAATGCTTTAGGTCAGGTCTTTTCTTCTTCTTTTTTTTTTTTTTTTGGTTTTTCGAGACGGGGTTTCTCTGTGGTTTTGGAGCCTGTCCTGGAACTAGCTCTTGTAGACCAGGCTGGTCTCGAACTCACAGAGATCCACCTGCCTCTGCCTCCCGAGTGCTGGGATTAAAGGCGTGCGCCACCACCGCCCGGCAGGTCTTTTCTTCTTAACTAGCTCTTTTGTATCCAGTATTGTGCCAAGTAACTGGGAAGAGGAGTGAGGGTGAACCAAGCAGGCACTATCCCAAGTCCTTCTCCCTACAACCCTGTACAAGGTAGACACAGGCTCTAGAAGAGACAACTAAAGAAGGTTAAGGGATCCAGAAAACACCGCCTAAAATCATAGGTCCACATGTGTTAGAGTTGGGCATTGGGCCCAGCACTGTGTGTTAGTCAACATAGAATGGTCCTCTTTTGTGAGGTTCTAATCCTGGCATCAATCTATGTGCCCTCTGTTTACAGGTTCTTCCTGGCTTTCCTGTGTATAAAAACCACTATAGAATGACACGTGTAGTTTCAAAATACCGTGAAAAACAGAATTATCAAAAAACCTGACTTTGCTATTCCAACACTAGGGAGGCAGAGACAAGTGGATTTCTGTGAGTTTTAGGCCAGCCAGAGCTAGTGATACTCTGTCTAAACAAGATGAAACAAAAACTGTTTCATGGACTGGCCAAGATGGCTCAGCAGGTGAAGGCACTTGCTACCAAATTAAGTTTGATCTGTGGGACCCACATAGTGGAAGTAGGGAGCCAACTCCTGAAAGTTGTCTTCTGACACATGCCCACATGTGCATTTGAGCATACAAAATAAAAATGTACAAATCCAACCTTTTTCAACTTTTACTTTAAAAAGTTTAAAACCTTTAGAAAGGAGGGTTGTGTATGGTGGCTTCAGCTTTTAATCCCAGCACTCTGGAACCAGAAGCAAGTGGATCGCTGAGTTCAAGACTCATTACAGGCCGACCAGGGCAACATAATGGAACTGTGGACACATTTAGAGTAAAAACCGAGTTTCAGATATGAGGAGTGCCTCCCACAGACATTTGGATCACAGTATGCTGTTTGGGAGAAGTGAGAAGGCTCTTGCAGGGAAGGTACTGTTGGGATCTCAGCCTCACCATTTCATCCCGCTTCTGTTGACTGCACCGACTGAGAGCAGATCATTTGGTTCCTTTTTAAATCTTCTCATGTGAAATGGAAATATTATTTGCTTCATAGAGTTAAGAAGTATAATGTGAGTGAGTCCACAATCTGAAGCTGTTTGGCTCATGGATGCTCAGGAAGTTGGTTCATGCACAAGCTGTCTGAACTGATGGAAACAGGTTATAGAAGCCCTTGACAGGCACGGAGCAGATTTGCTATTATGAAGGTGTAGTCTTTCGGAGCTTGGAACTAGACTTCTAGAAGTCTAATTTCAAAAACTATCTTCTAACTGCTGTGAAGAAAAGTTAGAGGTGACTGTTACCTTTAGTCACAGCATTTAGGAAGCTGAGGCAGAAAGATTGCCACGAGTTCACTCCAGGTCATCCTGGACTACATTAAAAATGAAATGAGAAATATCTATAAAATCAGTGATCATAGTCTAGCATAAGGTGCTGAGGGCTGGTTTGTGTTTTGAAATTAGAAGTCAAAAAATAAGTCAGATTTTAAAAGAAAAAACTTCTAGGCGTGGTGATGCACACCTTTAATTTTAGCACTCAGGAGGCAGAGGCAGGTGGATACCTGAGTTCAAGACCAGCCTGGTCTACACCGCAAGTTCCAAGCTATCCAGGGCAACATAGGGAGATCCTGTCTCAGAAAACAAAACTTAAATAAGAAGCTATAGGATTTGTTCAAACTAGTTAATTTAACAGGGAAGGAAGAATAAGTCACTTGTAATTTGTAACATGGGACACTATAAAAGAGCAGAAGCCATGACAGAGTGATCAGGAAGCAAAGGTGAGTGGGGATAGGCCTGCTTCCAGTCCTGAATGTGACTCCTGAGGTCAAAGTATGGTTGACCTTATGTCATCAGTTTCTGGCAAAGATACTGTGAAAAAGAACACAAGATTAGAAAGCAGGAAATTTGGTCCTCAAGCCAAGTCACTAATTAGCTTTGTGGCCCTGGGAAAATGTACATCTCCGGTATTGAGTATAGTTATCTTGCAAGTGAAGCTAATGCACACCTGCCTTGGCAGCCTTCCAGGGTTGTTTTGCAGATGAAATAAGAATGCACTTGGGGGCTGGAGAGATGACTGAGAGGTTAAGAGCACGTACTGCTCTTGTGGAGGATCCAAGCTTGGTTCCCAGCACCCACTGGACAGCTCACAGCCCCCTGTAATTTCAGCTCCAGGGTATCTGGAAGCTTCTGTGGGCACTTGAATCTTACGTATGCACGCGAGGTACACGCATGCATACATACATATACACACGCATGCACATACAGACTTTAAAAGCATGCTTATAGTACTAGAAATGTAGCTCAGTAGAGCAAGTGCTAGGGTACACAAGGCTTTGGGTGTGACTCCTTAGCACTCTCAGTACTCATTAAAAACCCTCTTGTCATTGCAACTTCTCAGTTCAAACTAAAATGAAATTTTATATATAAGTAGGGCTAGAGAAGGGAAAATAAGAAAAATGTCGAAATTCTTTTTTTTTAAGAGTTTATTTATTATGTATACAACATTCTGCCTCCATGTATGCCCACATGCCAGAAGAGGGCGCCAGATCTCATTACAGATGGTTGTGAGCCACCACGTGGTCACTGGGAATTGAACTCAGGACCTCTGGAAGAGCTGCCAGTGCTCTCTCCAGCCCCAAAATGTCAAAATTCTGTTTGGTATTAATGAAAAGTATAGAAACTTGAGTCTGATACATGTATCTGAAAACTGTAGACTGATTTGGGACTCATTTGGAAGCTTACGTCATCCAAGACAGTGATCACAACTAAAGATACAGTTGATGTGAATATTTAACATGCCTTTAAGTAAAGTCTCAATGGAAAGTCTCTGTTTCCGTCTGTGCATTGCTCTGTGTGTGGTGACAGAGTCAGAAATCACCCTTCTAGGTCGCTTCTCTGTTACTGTAATGAAAACCATGACCAAAAGCAACTTGGTTCTGGAGGGGAGGGTCTGTTTCATCTGATACTTCCAGATCACCATCCCTCTGTGAGGGAAGTTAGGCGGGAACCCTGAGGAATGCTGCTTACTGATTTGCTCCTCTTTTCTGCTTCACAGCTGCCTAGCGATGGTACTGCTCAAAGTGGGCTGGGTCTTCCTTTATCAGTTAACCATCAAGGAAATACCCATAGGCTAGTCCGATGGAGGCAGGTCCCCAAGGAGATACTCAGATGACTCTGGGCTATGTCCAAGTTGACAGCTGCAGCCAACTAGGAGAATCTTCTTATGTCTGTTGCTGTGAGCTATGTGTTTTTGTCAAGGATCAAATTGCAAAAATGTCTCTATCCTTGCTCTGTATCCTAAGACATCATTCCTCACACTTCTAAGCACTGTCTGTGACTGGAGTGTGCTAGCTGGGGTACAGATCTAGAGCTGGCTGAGTTGATGTCCGTTACAGAGTTAGTTTCCTTCCTTCCTTCCTTCCTTCCTTCCTTCCTTCCTTCCTTCCCTCCCTCCCTCCCTCCCTCCCTCCTTCCTTCCTTCCTTCCCTTTTTTCTTTCTTTCTTTCTTTTTCTTTTTACATGATCTCCATTAATAGCCCTGGCTGTCCTGGAACTCACTGTGTAGACCAGGCTGGCCTTGAATTTACAGAGATCTGCCTGCCTCTGCTTCGCCAAGTGCTGGGATTAAAGGTGTATGACACCACATCTGGCCATCATTTGCCTTGTTATTAATTTGTTTGTAATTTTAAAATGTCTCCAGTTATTCATTTGCTTATAGAGGAACAAATAGCAGCTGTATGAGTGATGGGCATGGCTCAAAAGGCACATTGTTAGGTTTTGTTTCCCTCTTGGATTGGCTCTTCTGAGTCTGGTAAGTGCTAGACACTATTGGAACTAAGGTGATAGACACTGTTGATTAGTTACAGAATTGAACTGGTCCATATGCCTCAGAAGCCTGCACAATATTCTAGACAGCTAAAATTAGCTCATCAGAGTTAACATAGTAGTAGAAACCTGTTTGCTCTGTAGATGAAAATGTATAAGTAATATATAGACTATTCATTAATCGTTTCTCTTGGCTGTGGTCTTGTTAAACTTCTGACAAGACAAGGTGGTCTTGTTGCAGATGCTTGTCTACATTATAGCATCATTACCCAGTGGGCATGTTCAAATACATTGTAGATACTTTACATAATTATATAATAAATATAGTGATGAACTGTGGTGATCTAATAAAGGACTTGCCTCAAGAATCAGCTGGGATGTGTTGTTAAAAAACTTATGCTCTGGTCCCCATCCCACACACAGAAAGAGACTTTATTAAACTGGACTCTTCAAGAATAAAACACTGACATGTGCATTTCATAATGAGTCTCCTGTATACAACACCACTTTTAAAGCAACTAGATAATGGCCAAGTGTGTAGAGAATCAGACATGTTTACACACTCTTAATATGATTATAAATTGACAATAGTACAGTCAGTAGAACAATTTTGCAGTTAGACATAAAGTTTTTAAATCTGCCTATATGAATAAATTTATAATAGATTTATAATCTGAAGTTTTTTGTTTTGCTTTTCCCTGTGTAAGACTGAGTCTCTTTATATATAGCTCAGTTTGGCTTTCAACTCAAAATTCTTCTATCTCCACCTTAAGCTTGGGATGACAGTCGAATCATAGTGAACCTGCTGAAGGAGACATTCAAGAGCTATATATGGCAGTACATGCCTATAATCCTAGTACTTAGGGGCAGAAATAGGAGGACCATGAATTTGAGGACATCTTAGGCCACATAGTGAGACTCTGCCTCTAAAAGTTTTCTGTAGACATGTTTATATACTAAAAACTTGTAAGCAGCTGATTGATTTATAGTGCATATACAGTTGAACCTATGAAAGTATTACTACAGTTTACTAAACCATTTAAAGAATGAAGTATAATACTGGGTGGTGGTGACGGTAGCGGTGCATGCCTTTAATACCAGCACTAGGGGGCAGAGGCAGGTGGATCTCTGAGATCAAAGCCAGTCTGGACTACAGAACGAGTTCCAGGACAGCCAGTACTGTTGCTCAGAGAAACCCTATCTCAAAAAACAAACAAACAAACAAAAAGTATGAAGTATGTATATATGAAAATTACTTATGCATGCTGAAGTTGTTATGAAAGTATGCAGGATTTTGTTGGACGTATGGTGTGTTCCTATAATCCTAGTACTGGGAGGAGGAGTGATGAGGCTCCCCAGGTTAAGGACAGCCTGGGCTCCATGGTAGATTGTATTTGTCTTATGTCAGATTATGTAGGTTTAATGTCTGCATATCTGAATGTGAAAAATTATTTTATTGTGGAATTCTTATCAGTTGGTTGACTTCTTGCCTATTAGAATTTTAATACTTTTTAATCCTCCTCTTTTTATTTTAGGCTCGATGAGAGAAAGGGAAAGTTAAGGATGCTGGAGCAGAACAATGGATTTCTCTTTCTCTTTCATGCAAGGGATCATGGGAAACACAATTCAGCAACCACCTCAACTCATTGACTCCGCCAACATCCGCCAGGAGGATGCCTTTGATAACAGCAGTGACATTGTTGAAGATGGTGGCCACACACCCTTCGAAGCTACTTTGCAGCAAGGTTTTCAGTATCCACCTACAGCAGAAGACCTTCCTCCCCTCACAAATGGCTACCCACCGTCAATCAGCTTGTATGAAACACAGACCAAATACCCGCCATATAATCAGTATCCCAATGGGTCAGCCAACGGTTTTGGTGCAGTTAGAAACTTTAGCCCCACTGACTATTACCATTCAGAAATTCCAAACACACGACCACACGAAATTCTGGAAAAACCTTCTCCTCCACAGCCGCCACCCCCTCCTTCGGTACCACAAACTGTAATTCCAAAGAAGACAGGCTCACCTGAGATTAAACTAAAAATAACCAAAACTATCCAGAATGGCAGGGAATTGTTTGAGTCCTCCCTTTGTGGAGACCTTTTAAATGAAGTACAGGCAAGTGAGCACATGAAGTCAAAGCATGAAAGCAGAAAGGAAAAGAGGAAAAAAAGCAACAAACATGAGGCGTCCAGATCCGAAGAGCGCAAGTCACACAAAATCCCCAAATTAGAACCAGAGGGACAGAATGTAAGTTGAGACATTTTGTGAGAAGTTTTGTAATCTTTCATGTTTACTGGAAACTGGAAATCTTTTTATGTTTGTTTTTCTCTTCAAGTATATTTCTGGTGAGTTCTTTCCTGTAATCATTAGCAAGGTGCTTGGAAATATTATAATTAATGAATAAATATTTGGTGAGTATAATGTACATTATTAGCAAAGAGATTTTAAACATGTTTGACATGAAGAATCTTGTTTCTTTTTCTTCTTTTTTTTCTTTTTGTTTTGTTTTGGACAGAGTTGCTCTGTGTAGCCCTGGCTATCCTGGAACCCTCTCTGTAGACAAGGCTAGCCTTAGACACAGACCTGCCTGCTCCACCTCCGACTGGTTTATTTTTCTTATCTTGAGAGGCTCAAATATCTTTACTTTCTTATATCAAACTCTTGGTTTTGGAAGATGGAGAAAAAGGGCGAAGAGAAATGGGATTTTGTTTATTTGAGGCCAGATTTGCAGGTAGTTTAGATTTAACACTGATGTCCACTTGTTTGCTGCTAACTAAGCTGAAGTCAGAGAGCTCTTCACAGCTCCCCTGGGGCTGTGGCTGGGAAGTGGAGACAGATGCACAACAGGTAGATCTCTGCGAATTTGAGGCTAGCCTGGTCTACATAGCCAGTTCTAGGCCAGCCAGGATGATATAGTGAGACTCTGTCTCAAAAATAAAAAAATAAAGTTAGATTATTTAAACATGCTGATTAGGACTTTAGGTGAAGGTTTTTTTTTAATTTTATATTTTTATTGATTTTATTGAGCTATACATTTAGGTGGAGTTTTTATAAAAGCCCATGTGTACTGGTGGATTTTTGTTGTTTATTTGTTTGTTAATTAATTAATTAGGTTTTTACTCTGAAGGCATGAGCCACTATGCCCAGCTCTCTAGATTATTTTACTGTCAGATTTGATTGTGAAGTTTCATGGTAATAAGATAATAATAGTAAGTATGTAATAGATCAGGTCTAACTTGAATGAAGAGTTTGTGATATAAGCTACAGATGTTTCCTAGATAAGCATTTAGGAAGAAACTAATAAATGCTTATGTTGTGACAGTTATTTGCATTCATAGTTCATATAGCTGAATAAGTTAATTTATTCTTTGGTTTAAAGAAAGATTACTTCTTGTTAATTGAACATTTCTTGGGTAGCTGGATCCTGTTATTTCATATGACTCAAATGTGATTGATTCCCTCCCCCCACCCCCTGGGGTAAAAATCACAGTAGGTATTTCACTTATTTTCCTATTTTTCTGTCATTTCCTTACTCATTTATCACATTAACGTTGATTGAATATCATGTGTCTGGCACTATTCTAAGAATTGAAAGTGTAACTGAACACAAAGCAATGATATCTGCTCACAGGTGCTTACATCTCAGTTCATTCATATGCATATATGTATATGTATGTACACACCATATGCACAGAAGCTTAAAGGATATCACATGCTGTGAAAGAAATAAATTGAGTAATTAAGAGGAGTCAGAGATACTCAGCTATTCTGGTGTCAGTTTCACATCTGTAAGAACGAAGGCTTTAGAATGAAATGCTTTCTTTTTGAAAAAAAAAAGTAAGTGTATGCGTGTATGCATGCATGTATGTCTGTGTACCACATGAATGCAGTGCCTGTGGAGACAGGCAGGACATTGGATTCCTGGAACTGAAGTTACAGTAATGAGCAACCATGCGGGTGGTGGGAATCGAACCCAGGTTCCCTGGAAGAGCAGCCAGTGCTCTTAACTGCTGAGCCATCTCTTCAGCCACCCCCAGCCCTTTCTTTCTCTTTCATTGGTTTTTAAATTTAGCATACTATGAGATGCTCTCTAAAATGTTAAGTTTTTAAAGCACGTATTACTTGTGTCTGTGTGCATGCACATGTGCTCATGCATGCCATACTCCATGTATGGAGGTCAGAGAAGAACTTGGGAGAGAAGATTTTCTTTCACATGTTGGTCCTGAGAACTGAACTCAGGTTGTCGGGCTTGGCAGAGTGCCTTTGTCTTCAGAGCTGTGTCACTGCTTCCCTCATTTGTTCATGTGTGTGCATGCGTGTGCACACAGGTACCCGTGGAGGCCAGAAGAGGGCCTCTCCTGGAGTTAAGCTTTAGCCAAAGGGGCGGTGGTGGCGCACGCCTTTAATCCCAGCATTCAGGAGGCAGAAGCAAACAGATCTCTGTGAGTTCGAGGCCAGCCTGGTCTACAAAGCGAGTTCCAGGACAGCCAGGACTATTTGAAACCCTGTCTCAAAAAAGAAAAAAAAAAGACTTACAAGCTGGTGTGATCTACTTACTGTGGTTGTTGATAATTGAACTTGTGTCCTCTGGGAGAACAGCAAATGTTCTTAAACACTGAGCCATCTCATGAGCCCCTCCATGAGTTCTTGATGTTATTTAACAAATACCCCACATAACTACCTTCCTTATGTCTGATTGGCTTTCTGTTAAGCGAGTGAATAAGTAGGGCTGTGCACTCCAGGCGCTCACAGCCTTTCTCTCTACTCCAGCTTTGCACAGGGTGGGCACGTGAGTCTAAGCAACATTCCCAACCCCATTGTAACATTTCTTGCCTTGACCTTTAATGAAGAGAAGAGAGTCACAAAAATTGAGATCTGAATTTGGCTTTTTTTTTTTTTTCATTTTTGGAGACAGGGTTTTGCTGTGTAACAGTTCCGGCTGCCCCGCAACTCACTTTGTAGACCAGGCTGGCCTTGAACTCAGAGATCCACCTGTCTCTGCCTCCCAAGTGCTGGAAGTAAAGGTGTGTGCCGCCACTACCTGGCTGGATTTGGCCATTAGTTTCCTAGTTTCTGAGAACTGCTGTGCTGGCCTGTCTTACTTTTGCTATAAAGAATCTGGCAAGGATGGTAATATTCAACTGCATTTATTAGGCTACACTTTTTGATAAAGTTTATTAGAAACAAGCCGGGCGGTGGTGGCGCACGCCTTTAATCCCAGCACTTGGGAGGCAGAGGCAGGCGGATCTCTGTGAGTTCGAGACCAGCCTGGTCTACAAGAGCTAGTTCCAGGACAGGCTCCAAAAAACCACAGGGAAACCCTGTCTCGAAAAAAACCAAAAAAAAAAAAAAAAAAAAAAGTTTATTAGAAACATATCCAAATGGTGCATGCTTGTAATCCCAGCACTTGGGAAGTAGAAGCAGGAAGATCACAAGTTCAGAGTTATCCTTGGCTATAATGGGTATGAGGTTAGCCTGGGCTATATGCAATCCTGTCTCAAAAAACTAACAGAACAACAAAAACCCAACAAAAAACAAAAAGTACATGAAAACCCCTAATAGAAAAGAGCTGGGAGCCATTAGAAGCAAGATTAAACAGTCTATTTAGTTGTGTTTTTTTTTTCTTCTGGTTTTTCAAGACAGGGTTTCACTATAGCTTTTGAGCCTGTCAGACTGGCCTCAAACTCACAGAGATCCGCCTGCCTATGCAGGATTAAAGGTGTGCGCCACCACCGCCCAACCCTTTTAGTTCTTGAACTTGCATTTAGGAGCCATATATGGTAAAGCATGTCTAAAATCACAGCACTTACCTTCAGGCAGGAATGTTTGCAGAGCAAGTTCAAGACAGCCTGGGGAATTGTGGTGATGGAAGAGAGTGAGGTGCAGGCCATTAATAAATGCCCTTTTGCTCTTGAGAAACGTTCTTGTACACACTTAGAAAACAACAGAATAAACTGTGTTACTCAGACAGTGAAAGAAAAAGGCTCACTCTATCCCCTGTAAATTTTTTCTTTGTTTATATGTCTGTGTGTGTGGTATATGTACATATGTATGTGCAAATGCATGTGTCTGTGTGATGCATGTAGGGGCAATAGGAGGCTCAAGGAGAATGTTGGGTGTCCCACCTCATCACTCTACCTGTTCCCTTGGGTAGGGTCTCACTGGTCCTGGAGCTGTTTAGGCAGCAAGGCCCAGCAATTCTCCTGACTCTGTTGCTCACAGTGTTGAGGTTACAGGTGTGTCATGCTTGACTGTTTTTTATGTAAATGCTGGGATCTGAACTAAAGTTCTTGCATTTGCACAGGAAGTTATTGTGTCAACTAAGCCCCATATCCAGCCCCCTTTTTTCTCATCATTAATGTGAACATTTGTTTTTTGTTCTTTTGGAGAATATGATTTTGCTTATATCTTTGAAGTTTATTTAGCTAATGTTATTAGAGCTTAAATTCTACCAGAATTTGCTTTTGTTTTTTTGTGGTTTTTTTTTTTGGTTTCTTGAGACAGGGTTTCTCTGTAGCTTTGGAGCCTGTCCTGGAACTCACTGTGTAGACCAGGATGGCCTGGAACTCACAGAGATCTGCCTGTCTCTGCCTCCTGAGTGCTGAGATGAAAGGCATGCGCCACCACCGCTTGGGAAATTTGCATATTTTATTTATTTACTTATATGTTTTGTGTGTGTGCACACACACGTGCTTGTGTCTCAATTGCATGTTTTAGCTATTTGGAATAATAGTCATATGAGCATAGCTGTAGATGCAGCTCTCTAAAGATTCTGCTTTCTGTAAGTGGAATTCCTAGATCAGGGAGGAATTCTGTGGGTTTTTTTTTTTTTGTTTTGTTTTGTTTTCCTGTTTGCTTTTTCAAGACAAAGTTTTTCTGGCTGTCCTTGAACTCACTCTGTAGACCAGACTGGCCTTGAACTCAGAGATCTGCCTGCTCTGCCTCCTGAGTGCTGGGAATAAGGGCACATGCCACCTGTCCTCTTTTTCCTCTTTGCCTGTGCTTCTGGCAGCACCACAGAAGCATCTAACAGAGACTTGGACCTGGATTACTGTAGTGTTCTCCTAAACATCTGCTTCCCTCCTGCTTCCTTCCAGAATG
Source organism: Microtus oregoni (assembly GCF_018167655.1). Lineage (NCBI taxonomy): Eukaryota > Metazoa > Chordata > Mammalia > Rodentia > Cricetidae > Microtus > Microtus oregoni. The sequence continues at coordinate 8,770,276 of NW_024543083.1, read as the reverse complement.
CTCTCTGCACGGCAGCCAACAGCATCTTCTAAACAAAAAACGACTTACTGCATGTCTCCCTCAGCCTCTTCAGTGGCTCTTCATTGCCCTTGAGTTAAAATATAAATACTTTGTTTTGGTTCACAAGGCTCTTGCTCTCTCATCTATTAGCTTCTCTCTTCTTTGGGTCAGTGGGTCAGTAGGTATGACTTTTTTTTTTAAAAGAAATTACCTAATTAATTAATTATGTTAGTGTATATAGGTGTTTGCCTCATGCATGTCTGCACTATGGTCTGTGCCTGGTGCTTGCAGAGATCAGAGAAGGGTGTTCGATCCCCTGGAATTGAAATTACAGACATTTATAAACTGTCAAGTGGGTGTTACACATCAAACTCCAGAAGAGTATCCAGTGCTCTTGACCACTGAGCCATCTGTCCAGCCCCTTACAGAGCCAGGGTAGTGCCACACACCTTTAATCCCAGTGCCAGGGGGCAGAGGCAGGTGGATCTTTATGAGTTTGAGGCCAGCCTGGTCTATTAACACAGAGAAACCCTGTCTTGTAACCACCGCTTCCCCACCAAAAAAGTCTGCCTTTTAACTTTGAGCACATCATACGTGCTGTCTTGGATACTGTTCTGCTGTGAAGAGACACCAGGACCAAGCAGCTCATAAAAGAAAGCATTTAATTGGGGGCTTGCTTACAGTTTCAGAGGGTGAGTCCGTGATTATCGTGGTGGAGAGCAGACAGGATGACGCTGGGGAAATAGCTGAGAATTTTGTATCCTGATCAGCAGGCAGCAGGCAGAGAGAGGCGCTAGACCTAGTGTGGGCTTTTGAAATCTCACAGCCCACCCCTAGCGACACACTTCCTCCAACATGCCACTCTTCTAATCTTTCTCAAAAGGTTCACCAACTGGAAACTGCTCATTCAAACATGAGCCTATGGGAGCTGCTTCTTTTCCAACCCCTGCACCTGCTTGCTTCTTCCTGTTGTTTTCTTTCTCTTCCTTTTACTAAGCCAGCTCCTCTTCCTTTGATTCTCAGATTATAACTTTCTCAGAGAGGCCTTGAGGTCAGAGCCATGTCTGTTTATAAGCGTATATCCTCGTTTAAGCTATATGAATTCTATCCTCTGAAAAGAAATTAAAAAAAGAAAAAGAAAATCTTTTGCCAGGCATGGTATTGCACATCTTTAACTATAGCACTTGGGAGGCAGAGGCAGTTGGTTCTCTGAATTTAAGGCTATCTTGGTCTGCATAGTACGTTCCAGGACAGCCAGGGCTACACAGAGAGACTAAAACAGACGGATGAATAAGAATAAACCTTTTACTTTACAGAATCTATTTGTCTGTCTGTCTGTCTGTCTGTCTGTCTGTCTATCTTTAGGTCATAGTCTCATTAGCCCAGGGTGGCCTACCTCTGTCTCCTGAGAAAATTTACTTTTTCCAGAAAAAGCAAACAATACAAAAGTATAGATTTTCTTTTAGCACTTCCCTAACCTCGTTGTCAGAACAGATAATTACTGCTACATGTTTGTCTTATGTTGTGCCAGATCTTTTCAAGGTGCATACTGATTTTTTATTTTTAGGAAAAAAATTTGGAGATGTTGATAGATGTGTGGATTGCTGCGTGAATTAATACTATAATTATCGTTCCTCTGGTTAAATTTCTTCTTTTTTTGTGTTTCTGTAGGATTCGTTCCTGAAATGTAATTTCTGAATTGAAGAGTAAACATATTTTAGACATTGGTAGCTAGTTCCAAATTGCCTTGTAGAAATTGTTTTCTTTGAGCCTGTAGGGAATGAGCCCAGTTCCTCATACATGCCCTGGCAAGAACTCTACTCTAGGACTACATCCCCTAACCTGCTTGTAACATGTTTCATGTGTGTATATGTAGGGGGTCAGAGTACAGCTTTTGGTAGTCAGTTCTATACTATCTCCCCACCCCTTGTTTTTTAAAGACAAAATTTCTGTTACTCTGCTGGCCTCAGCTCAAGCTGTCCTCCTGCCTCAGCTCCCAAGTATCTGTGTTAGAAGTGCACAACACTGGACCCAGCTTAGACATTTACTTTAGAAGTTCCCTGTTTGTTTGTTTGTTTGTTTGTTTGTGGTGTTGTGTGTGTGTGTTTGTACCATGGTGCACAAGCAGAGGGCAGTGAACAGTCAGAAGGAGTCAAGGCTCTCCTACCATATGGGTCCCAGGTATTGAACTCAGGTTGTCAGGTATGGTGGCAAGTACCTTTACAGTCTTGCTAACCGAAAGTTCACTATTCCAAAAAAAATTGTATTTATTTTTTATGTTCATCAGTGTTTTGCCTGCATGTATGTCTGTGTACCATGTGCATTCTTGGTGGTTCTAGAGGTCAGAAAAAGGCATTGGATCCCCAGGAACTGGAGTTGTGGCTGCTGTGAGCCTCCATATGGGTGCTAGAAACCCAGCCCAGGTCCTTTGCAAGAGCAGCCAGTGCTTTTAACCAAAGAACCATGTTTCTAGTCTTCCAAAGTTCACTTTAAAAAGAATGTACTTATAGGGCTCCTGATTTAAAAAGTAATATAATAGTTTATACATTGAACTTTTAGGTTTATTTTAAATTAATATTTTAGTTAATGTATAAAATAATAGGTTGCATTATGACATTTTCATGTTGTTCCTCACTCATACTTGCCCAAGTACCACCCTTCCGTGATACCCCACCCCTGTCTTGCTAGTCTCCTTTCTCCCCACAAATGCCTGTCTTCTGCTTTCATGTTACATGCATATGTGTGCATATACAAGTGTGTGTGTATATATAATGTTGTATATATAGATAGGTAGATGGTTTATATGTTACCTTTATGCCATAATTTAACCAATCTTTTCTTTATATAAGTACATTTTTAAAAAACACTTATTCGTGTATTGGATTATGCTTATGCACATAAGTGCCTTCAGAGGTCAGAGGCCGTGGCTCCCCTAGAGCTGGAATTACAGGCAGCTGTGAGCCTCCAGATGTGGTGCTGGGAACTGCCGGTGCTCCTAACTGCTGAAGTGCCTCCAGCCCCATCTAGGCTGTCTCGTGTTGTTTTTATAAGCAGGATGCTTTGCAGATCTTCACGCTTAGCAGTGTTTTTCCTCAGTGCCTTTTCAGAAACAATTCTAGAAAATATTCTGGACAAGAGTCTGAAAATGTAAGGCTTTCCCTCCATTTTACCAAAGTACTTTATAGAAAATTTCCAGGTTAGACTTTGTGAGTAGTTTCAGTGCTCCCTTTTCCTTCAGTCTGTTACATTTAAAAAAGAAAAGCAGACTGGTGAGTTCTGATTGGGTAAAGGTCCCTTTCCAGTAAGCCTGGTGGTCTGTGTCTAGTCCCTGGAACCTACATAAAGGTGGAAGGAGAGAGTGGATCCCAGGTTGTCTTCTTACCTCTGTACACACATCAGATGGAGTCACTGGGTTGGGAGTAGGTGGGAGAAGAAATCAAATTTTAAAAAAGGAAAAAGCCTGTTTGCTTAGAGCAGTGCTGTTTAGATGATCAAGTAAGAGATAAGAGTTCTAACTGTGGGCCGGGCGGTGGTGGCGTACGCCTTTAATCCCAGCACTCGGGAGGCAGAGGCAGGCGGATCTATGTGAGTTCGAGACCAGCCTGGTCTACAAGAGCTAGTTCCAGGACAGGCTCCAAAACCACAGAGAAACCCTGTCTCAAAAAACCAAAAAAAAAAAAAAAAAAAAAAGAGTTCTAACTGTGGTTTAGAATGGAAAGTGAATGTTAGCGCCCCACGTCATGTACTGCAAAAATAATCCCATTCCTCACCGTCCGTAGTGCACTTCCTATGCTCATTACCGTTCAGTTTTCTTTGATTCTTCTCATTCATCACAGGTCCTTGTTTACTGCCTCTTTATTCTGTCCCCTACATTTTTCTGCCTAGAGACCAAATGAGAGAGTGGATACTGCACCAGAAAAGCCAAGAGAAGAGCCAGTGCTCAAAGAGGCCGTCCCGGTGAGTGACTTGTTGAATACAGTGACCAGGTACGATGTCAGGGCTGGAGAGATGGCTTAGCAATTATGAGCTCTGGTTGCTCTTTCACAGGACCCAGGTTCAATTCCCAGCACCCACATGGTGGCTTCAGTTCCAGAGGATTCAACACTCTCCTCTGACCTCCGGAGGCATTAAGCACACATGTTACACATATGCATATGTTACTCATATGCAGGCAAAATATTCATGCACATGAAGTAAAATAAACTTAAGACAACAGCAAACGAGGTGACAGCATAGTGACGTGTCTTCCCAGTGTGCCATTACAGCTCCATGCCCATCTTTGTGTCAGAGATTGCACTGGGAAAACCTTGAGCTTTTAAGGAATAGGTAGTTTCTAAATTTCCATGAATTATTCTCCTAATAAAAGCCATGATCATTTTGTTTTCATTGGACTCTCAGGATGCTTCATCATTAATCTGGCAACAGAAACCTGTTGCCAGTATTTGGAATGGACTTACTATTTTTTATTCATTTATTCTTTTCTTTTTTTTTTTACTAGTTGTAGATAACTGACCTCAGAGAAGAATATAATTGAAGGTAGTTTTTACACTGTAGGCACTTTGTGTGTGTTCATGTGTGTAAGCATGGTTGTCTGCCACAGTTTGCAGCTTGGAGGTCAGAAGACAGTTGTGTGTATCCTTCCACCTTGTTGCAGATAGGGCTTCTTTGTTGTTTGTCCCTGTGTTTGCCAGGATGTCTGGCCCATGAGCCCTTTTCATCCCCCTTAGGATTCCTGGGATGAGGATGAATGCTAGCACACCTGCTTTGTGTGGGTTCTGCTCCTCATGCTAAGGTGACAAGCACTTTACCCACCGAGCCATCTCCCCAGCTCCTGTAAGCACTTGGAATGTACTTTATACATAGTTCCCTCCCTCCCTCCCTTCCTCTTTCTCTTCTGATGGAGTTTTGTGACCTTTTCCTGTAGGTTCAGCCAATACTGTCTTCTGTTCCAACAACAGAAGTGTCCACTGGTGTTAAGTTCCAGGTTGGTGATCTTGTTTGGTCCAAGGTGGGAACCTATCCTTGGTGGCCTTGTATGGTTTCAAGTGACCCCCAGCTTGAAGTCCATACCAAAATTAATACAAGAGGTAAGAAAAGTAATAAATAGATAACAGTTCGCAATAAAGAAAAGTGACTTCAGTGTTGTTATGTGAATGTAAGAATATGCGATTATCTGACATAAAATATGTATCTTTATCGGATTTTTGTGTATTATTGTTATGTGTTTTTGATACAGGTCTTATACTGTAGCCAAGGCTGGCTTTGACCATCTAACAATCCTCCTGTCTCTGCTCCTTAGGGTTTTCTCATTTTTTAATGACAAATGAAATAATTATGGTTGTTTTATACTGGCAGAGAACTTCTGTAACTGATGTCTTTATTTTCTTACTATGTAGCCCTGGCTAGTCAGGAACTGGCTATGTAGTTCAGGCTGATCCTGCAACTCAGAGAGAGAGAGAGATGCCTACACCTTCTGAGTGCTAGGAAAGCCATATGTCATCATACCCAGCCCTTATAATAACTGTTAAAAATGTTTTTACATATGCATGTGTGTATGTTTATGTTTGTATGTGTTGGTGCCACAGAGACCAGAGGAAGGCATCAGATCCCCAGGACTAGGGATTAAAGCGAGGGCTTTGCACACATTAGGTGAGCATTCTGCTACCGAGTTTTAATGCCCCTTGTTTTGTTGTTGTAGATTTCCTTTTGTTTTCAATAATGCATGTGTATTGGGACCTGTGCCCCCTGTACCCACAGAGGCCAGGAGAAGGTGTTATAGGCAGTTGAGAGCCGCCTGGTGCAGGTGCAGGGAAGCAAACCTGGGTCCTCTGTAAGAGCATCATGTACCTTTAGCCATCTCTCCAGCCTCCTCAGCCACAGACTTTTTAATTTATTTAAAAAAAAATTTTTTTTGGTCAACAGAGAGGTGAACCTACCTGATGGGTTATCTTAATTGCGTTAGCTGATGTGAGAAGATCTATGTGTAGTGTCAGTTCCCTGAGCATGGTTTCCATGATACATGAAAAAGGTGTAGAAAACCAGCCAGTGGTGTTTTTCAGTGGGTAAGGGCCTTTCCTGCCAAGCCTACGAACGTGAGTTAGATCTTTAGAACCCATATGGTGGAAGGACAGAACCAGCTTTCTGGAAGGAGAAAACTGAAAAGATGTCCTCTGACCTCTGTGCTACCCACTACCCAGTGATGAATAAATGAATGAATGTTTTATTTAGTTTCTTTAAAAAAAAGTCAAAGTGGAGCATGGTGTGATACATCTTTTAATCCCCGCAGTATGGAAACAGATGTAGGCAGATCTCTCTAGTGACTTCCAGTTTACAGAGCTACATAGCAAGACTCTGCCTCAAAAATAAGTAAATAAATAAACCAAAAACAGAAATAGAGAATGTGAACCAAGCACTAGCATGCATTAGCTCCCGCTTTCTGTTCTTGGTTGTGGCTGCAGTGTGAGCAGTTCTCCAAAGTCTGCTGCTCTGACTTCCCTGCTCTGCTGGGCTGTAACCAGCAATTGGGAGCCAAAATAACCCTCATTAAATTGTCCAGGCTGGCCTTGGACTCACTGTGTAGTCCAGGCTGGTCTTGGACTCACTGTGCAGTCTAGGCAGGCTTTTGGATTTGTGGTCTTTTCACCTCAGCCTTTCTCAGTAGCTAGGATTACAGGTCTGAGGCATCATCCCTAGCTCTTGGGTTTGTTTGTAATTTCTTTCTTGCTTACTTGTTTTAAAGACTCCAATCTTACTGGCTTTCCTATTTCATTTAAAAATGAAAGCATATTAACAAGTGATTGGATATTTTATATGAGTTTAATGTATAGGCTAAGCCTTTTTTTTTTTGAACTATGCTGTGTTTTATTTTGTTTTGATACAGGGTCTCATTCTGTAGAGTTCAGGCAGTTCCCAAGCTTATTATCCTTCTCCTCCTAATTCTGAGTTCAGGGATTACAGATTTCTCTCAGCATGCCTAACGTGGTTGATCATTAGCTCACTATGGATTCCTTTGGGAATCATTGCCACCCAAACAAGCACTTTTCATATTGAATTTCACTTGGTGCTTTACCCTCTTCTGTTTCACTGATTGCTCTGAATACACTGGGAAGGCCAGTGTATTTGCTAGGACATAGGATTGTAACTGTGCCTACTTACAACACATAATCTTAGTTTACAATGTTCAGATTAATAAAAGTTATATTCTGGGTGTATTTTATCCAAACATGATGTGTAATAGATTTCTAAGATTCTCCTACCTGGAAGTTCTTAGTTCAAAGAAACTTCGGCTTGTAACTTAATTTCAGGGTACTTGCTTTATAACTCTGCTTTGCCATGTGTTGAATTCTTCATTATTTGTGACAATTTTGCATCTTATTCTTTTGACATTAGACTTCCTTCTTTTTTTTTTTTTTTTTTTTTTGGTTTTTCGAGACAGGGTTTCTCTGTGGTTTTGGAGCCTGTCCTGGAACTAGCTCTTGTAGACCAGGCTGGTCTCGAACTCACAGAGATCCGCCTGCCTCTGCCTCCCAAGTGCTGGGATTAAAGGCGTGTGCCACCACCACCCGGCCAGACTTCCTTCTTGATTCTGTTCATTATCAATGAGAAGAAAAAAGTGTCTGCTTAAACCTAGCAAATCAGACTTGTGGGTTTTCCCGTATTGGTGACACTGAGCAAGACTCTGCTTAAGTATAGTAGGTAGTGTGGCTTACCGTCTTTCATTTTGGCAGTTTGTGCCGATTAAAGTCTAGGAGAATAGAAGTGGGGCAGGAATGAAAAAAAATCAGCATTGTTGTTTGTCTAGTTGTGTGCAAGGTACTGTATTAGGTGGTTCTGCAGTGTATTTTCTTAAGAATTTTTGTTTGTCTGTTTTGAAGGCATGATCTCATGTAGCCTAGGTTGGCCTCAAACTTGCTATGTAGCTGAGGATGATATAAAACTTCTGATTCTCTTGCCTGTACCTTCTGCTGGAATTAAAGTCATTTGCCACCGCACCTGCTTCAGTGGGCCCTGGGAATGGACTCGGGGTTCTTTGCATGCTAGCAGACACTTTACCAGCTGAACCACATCTCTTACCTACCTAGTGAGCATTTTCTTCTGTGATGCTCACAGCAGCTGCAGGGAGGTATGTCCTGTGTCTCAGAAAAGTAGGCTCAAAAAACATCTTACTTTATAACCCTTGCTCTACAGCTCTTAGCAGCTGAGTCCATGCAGTCATAACTCAGAGGCGGTTGGGCCTAAGGGGGCATTTACAGAGAAGACTGTTAGGTCAGGCTACGGGAAGTACTTTGGAACTAACCTTCTTCCTTCCTTCTTTCCTTCCTTACTTTTTTTTTTTTTCCTTTTTCTGGTTTTTCGAGACAGGGTTTGTCTGTGTAACAAACAGTCCTTGCAGTCCTGGAACTAGTTCTGTAGACCAGGCTGGCCTTGAACTCACAGAGATCTGCCTGCCTCTGCCTCCCAAGTGCTGGGACTAAAGGCATGTGCCACTACCACCTGGCCTACTTTGGAACTCTTATAACTCTGTGAATAGAGAAGAAGAACAGGGCAGGATTATTCAAGAGATGAAATACATGTATACAGGTGCCCTTGGCCGCTCCTGTCCCCTGGAGCTAAAGCTACCTGAAGAGTCTTGGGAACGGAGCTTGGGCCATCTGTAAAATCTATAAAGGCAGCTGCATTCGTCACTACTGAGTCACCTCTGCAGCCCCAGGAGCTTTCACATTTAATTCATTCATTCATCTACTAGTCAGATGCTCCCTGGGCAATTTTCTACTTCAGTGCTAGAAAATTTGTTTATATTACTCTTAGTAATTTGAAAATATAGAATTTAAAAATCTTTCATGCTTTGATTAAAAGCATGAATTTTTTTGTCTTTAATATTTAAAGCCTAATTGCTTTATTGAAATATTCATATAATATACAATTTACTCATTTATTTATTTATATTTATTTATTTGAGGCAGGATCTCATTATGTAGTTCTGTCTGGCCTGGAACTCCCTGTGTAGACCAGGCTATTCTAGAATTGCCTGCCTTTGTCTCCCAAGTGCGTAAAGAGATCTGGTGTCCTCTTCTTTCATGCAGGTATATATGCAGGCAGAACACTGTGCACATAATAAATAAATAAATATTTAACAAGAAGAAAAACCAATAAATAAACAAATAGATAATAACTCCTTGCAAGAGTGTCTTGAACGATGTTTAGGCTACATTTTTATTTTAAATTATATTTCTTCATTTAGTTCTTTTTGTTGAAATTAAATGCTTTTTATATTTTAAAAGTATTGCATATTGATTAGGGAAGGCCAAAACTCTTGAGTATCTATGACAGAAACCAACAGGTATCCATCATGTCTTCTTACATCTATGTAAATTCTATTAAAATTTGAGAGGGGCAAGCCGGGCAGTGGTGGTGCACGCCTTTAATCCCAACACTTGGGAGGCAGAGGCAGGAGGATCTCTGTGAGTTCGAGGCCAGTTTACAAGAGCTAGTTCTAGAACAGGCTCCAAAGCTACAGAGAAACGCTGTCTCGAAAAACAAAAAACAACAACAACAAAAAAAACATTTGAGAGGGGCTGGAAAAATGACTCAACAGTTAAGAGCTCTGACTGCTCTTCTGGAGGACCCAGGGTCAATTCCTAACACTAACATACCATCTTTAATTCCAGTACCAGGGGATCTGATGTCCTGTGCGGGCCTTCTTGAGTACCAGGCACTGGTGGTGCACAAACATACATGCAGACAAAACACCCATATTTATAAAATAAAAGTCAATTTTGAAAAATTGGAGGTAATTCTTTTTCTCTCTGCATGTTTGGAATTAACAGACATGGAAATGAATTTCTTTGATATAAGGGTTTCTCCTGGGGAGGCAATTGATTTTGTTTTTGTAGTGTCTCACTATGTTGCCCAGGCTGGCCTGGAACTTGAGGTCTTTATGCTTTCAGAGTACTGTATCCTATGGCACCTACTTTTCCTCTATATGTATGGAGATGTGTTTACCTGTGCGCACACCAAGCTGGAGGAGGACGTGGGCTATTTCGCTGTCCATCACTTTCCACCTTACTCCTAAGAGTCAGGCTCTCTCAGTGAAGCTGGAGCTTATCTGATAGCCAGAAAGCTCCAGCAGTCCTGTCTCCACTTCCTACAGCCCTGGGTTACAGGCACAGGAGGCCATGCCTGTGTTTTTACCAGGGGGTGAGGATATGACTCAGATCCTCATGCTTGTGCTTGCAGCAAGTGTGTTTATCTGCTGAGCCATCTTCCCTTTTCTCAGCCTCATTCCTCTGCATGCTTCCTCTTCCCTTCCACTCTCCATCCTCTCTCCCTCCCTTGTTCCTTCTTTCCTTCTGTGACAGGGTCTCATTATGCAGCCTTTACTGACCTGGAATTCGTTATGTAGACCAGGCTAGCCTGGAATTCACAGAGACATTCTCTGCTTCCTGAGTACAGGGACTAAAGGCGCATATCTCCCACCAGCCTTCCCATGTTTACTAACACTGGCAATACTTTTATTATCTATTTACTATTATTATTTTTATTTTATTATTATTATTTTTAAATATTTTGTTTATTATGTATACAGTGTTCTGCCTGCATGTATACCTGTGGACCAGAAGAGGGCACCAGATCTCAGAGATGGTTGTGAGCTACTATGTGGTTGCTGGGACTTCAACTCAGGACTTCTGGAAGGGCAATCAGTGCTTTTACCCTCTGAGCCATCTCTCTAGCCCCTATTTATTATTTTTAAATTTGTTTCATAGGCAGGGTTTCTCTGTATAGCATGGCTGTCCTGGAACTCACTATGTAGACCAGGATGGCCTCAAACTCATGGAGATCTACTTGCCTCAGCCTCCTGAGAGCTGTAATCAAAGGTGTGTGCCTGGGTTAGCAATATTTTTAAAGTTATAAAAGTACATAGTTTTATCTTTGCATTATTTTACTTAAAAGTATTTACGTGTGTGAATGTTTTGCCTGCTTGTATTTCTAAGAACCATATGTGTGTCTGGTGCCAGAAAAGAGGATTGCATCCATGGAGTTACAGACGGTTGCGACCTGCCATGTGCTGCTGAGAACTTCATGCTCTTAGCTGCTCTGCCATCTTTCCAGCTTCTACTTTAAAATCAAATTTTTAATTATTTTAATTAAAATTAAAATTAATTATTTTAAAATTCGGGGTGTGGGTATGTGTACCTGAGTACAGGTGGCACAAGGTTAGAGGTATGAGATTTCCCCTTGGAGCTGGAGTTACAGGTAGTTATGAGCTGCCTGACATGGGTTCTGGGAACAGACTCCAGTCCTCTGAAAGAGCAGTAAGTGCTCTTCACTGAGCCAGCGCTCAGTCCCTGCATTATTTCTCATATATGAAAATACTTCTTCTACAGATACAACCTTTGACAGAAAGTGTAGAAAATTTTGTCAGTTATTCAGAGACGTGTTTGCTTTTTGAGTTTTCATGTCTTCAGGATTTATCTTATTTTTGCTTTTACTTTTTTAGATTTGTGGGTGAGAAGAACTGGGGCCCCATAAGTGCTCTGACATTGAGCTACACCCTTAGTCTTTGCAGAGGCCGATGGGTCTGTGAGTTTGAGGCCAGCTTGGTCTACAGTGAGTTCCAGGCCAGCTAGGGTTACAGAGAGAAACCCTGTCTCAAAAAAACAAACAAACAAAATTAATTCTTGTTTTAGTGAGTCATGTAGATCTTTTGTATGTTGACGCATTCCTTTGTATCTTTTCCCCTCCTTTCTTTTTGAGGCAGATTCTATGTAGCCTTGGCTGTCCTGGAATTCTCTATGTAGACCAGGCTGGCCTTAAAGTAAGAGTTTCACTTCCGCCTGCCTTCTGAGTGCTAGGATTAAAAGTGTGTGCCACTGTGCCTAGCAGAGTATCTGTTCTTCTAAATTACCACTGCTTTCCTCAGGAGTTCTCTCCAAGAGGCGGTGGCAGGTTTCCCAGCATTCTGATAATTACCTGAAAGGTCAAACCGTATTTTTGATAACAAAGTGTTGTTTTCCTTGATACAGGAGCTCGTTCTTGAGAGACACCTGCCCACTTTTGAATAGCGGCCGAAAGGCACTTTTTCTAGTGACTGTGACTTCCGTCTTCCACCAAATGACCATAATTAGTGCTTCTCTCAAGGCAGCCTTCACTGTCCAGGGTGCAGGAGTGTCTCATTCATTGCTTTTGTTAGCTAATTACACAGAGTATTTAAGAGGCATAGATTCAAGGCTGAAATGTAGGAAAATTAATCATTTTTCTGATTTATCGAGGACATCACATAAAACTATCGTTTTTAAAAAGTGCCAGTGTATAGTGGAGAAGCACCCAATCGAGGGGTGTGGTTCTGCGCAGTTCGTATTGTAATGCTAAAGTTTTATCTGCCGTTGCTTTTGTGTCTGAAGTGTAAAAACGAAAGCAGTGATATTGTTATCACAGTACTATAGGGGTCACAGGACCCCTGAAACAGTCTTATGTTTATATAGCTAGAAAGATGATCTGATCAGTGCTTGGCTCTTAAAAGTACAAGGAGACGTGTAGTTTTGGAAGGAAACATTGTGCATTTATATTCCAATTTGTAAAAATATTAGAGACAAGTAAAAATTATGTACTCAAAGTAATAAATGGGGTGATTAGCAGAATTTCACATTTCTTTCTCTTAAAACTTGCTGCCCTGATTTTAATCATGTGGAATGATTTGATAGTAGCCATTAATTAGTTTTGAGGTTACTGAGTATTGTAGTGTATCTTTGGGTAACTTAAAATGTCCAGCTTTTGATAGGAAAAAATGCTGAGAAAACTGTGTTTTGTGGTGTGGGGGGAGAGAAGGAAGGGGAACTGGGATTAGTATGTAAAAAATAAGAAATTTAAAAAAAAACTGTGTTTTAAGATTCCTTTGGCAAATTATATGTGGATTTTTATGTACTAACATAGTATGAACTTTTACTTACAGGTGCCCGGGAATATCATGTACAATTTTTTAGCAACCAGCCAGAGAGGGCATGGGTTCATGAGAAACGGGTACGGGAGTATAAAGGTCACGAACAGTATGAAGAGTTACTAGCTGAGGCAACCAAACAAGCCAGCAACCACTCGGAAAAACAGAAGGTAACTGACAGCCTAGAGGGTGTGGTTTGTTTAGTTCATTACATTGGAACCCAGGGTCCTTCCCGTGACAGACAAGCAATCTACTGTTCAACTATACCCCCACTGTCCATTGACACATTTTATAACTGGGCAGAGAAACACATGTCCATAATCCAAGCACTCATTCATGCGGCAGAAGTATCACTTCAAAGTTTGAGGCCAGCATATAGCAAGTTCCAGGCCATTCAGAGGTACATAGTGAGACCGTGTCTCAAAAAATGTAATAAATGCATAGTTGTATATATCATGTAACATTATAGTACTGTTGAAAACTGTCAGCTGAGGTTGCAGCTCATTTGGTAGAGCACTTGCTAGCGTACTTAAAGGCCTGGCTTAGGTCACTGGCACCACATAAACGGGGCATGGCTACATATCCAGTAGAGGTGGCAGGATCAGAACTTCAAGTTTCGCCTTGTAGAGTTTAAGGGCTAGCCTGGGTTGCCTGGGATCCTCTCTCAAAAAACAGAGACCTACTTTAGGGTCTGTGGTGAACTGATGTGCACATGTCCAGTAGGGGTTAGATCATGATGCTTACTTTGCTAAGGATTTTAAGTAATTTTTCTGTATTAGTGTCTTCCCTTAATTCTTCTTTATTCTGTTAACAAAGCTACTTTATCAAAGATTTTAAAGTTCTTGAGAAGAGCCAGGAGCATGAGCTTCTGTAATGTCAGCATTTGGGAGTCTGACAGAGGAATCCCAGATTACAGTCGCCCTAGGCTACACAGTGAAACTATCTCAAAACCAAATCAAATAAATAATAATAAGTCTAATACCTTCTGTGAAATAAGTGTTGTTGAAAATATTGGTGTGCTTATTTAATCTTCGTAAAAATCCCTATAAGGTACATATTTTTCCTTTTTTCATATCAAGAAACTGAGGTACAGAAAGCTTCACTTACTGGTTCATTTTAGGCCATTAGAGTTATAGAACCAGGGAATAGAACAGAAGTCATAGAACTTCAATGCATTTGAAGTGGTGGTGGATATTTCAACTTGAAATGGATTCTCAGTATGTCTTGTTGATTTCTTATTTATCTTTTTAGTTTGGTTATGTTTTATTTATTTTATGTTATTTGCATATATTCATTGTACCTAGTACTAGGTTCCATAATTTTTTTTTCTTTTTGGCATTTTGAGACAGGGTTTCTCTGTGTAACAGTTCTGGCTGTCCTAGAACTTGCTTTGTAGACTAGGCTGGCCTCAAATTCACAGAAATCCACCTGTCTCTGCCTCCCAAGTACTGGGATTAAAGGTGTGTGCCACCACCGCCTGGAGATTTTTCCAAGTATATTATGCAATTAATGTACGTTTTTTATAATTCAGAAATTTCTAATTTTTATACTTTTAAAAGCTACATTGTGGCTAGGAGTGATGTCATGTGCCTTTAATCCCAGCATAAAGGAGGCAAAAATAAGCAAGTCTCTGAGTTCAAATCCAGTGAGTTCTAACCACTACCAAGAAAAACACCAACTTTGATCACAAGCTTTTAAAAAGCTCTTCTCCTCTTCCTCCTTCTCGTTGTCCTTCTTTTCTTCTTTTTGCTAAAACAAAAAACAGAGTACAGAAGCATTGGGTCCTTTGGAACTGGAGTGACAGGCAGTTGTGAGCTGCCTGCTGTGGGTACTGAGAATCAAACTCTGGTTTCCTGGGGGAGCAGTACATGCTTCCACCCCCAATCCCTTTTTGAGTGAGACACGGTCTCTCCCTTTGGCTATTCTGAAACTAACTATGTCCATAAACTGTCAGGCTGGCCTCAAACTCACTGAAATCTGCCTGCCTCTGTCTCCGTCTCCCAAGTACTAGGACTAAACAAAATTCAATACATAAAGGGGATTTTAATTAATTTTTTCAGACTTATATTTTAAGGATTTAGTCATCAACATTTAGCATATACTATACCATCTCATAGTCTGACTCCTAAAAAGAAATTTTGTCTTTTTGTTGTTGTTATTTTTTGAGATAGGGTTTCACTAATTAACTCAGTCTGACCTAGAATTTGTATTGTACACCGGACTGACCTTAAACTCCCACAGATCTGCCTTTCTGTGCTTCCCGAGTCCTGAGATTAAAGGTGTGTGCCACCATGCCCGGCCCTATTGTTATATTTATTTTGTGTGTGTGTGTATCAATCACACGCCACAGTGTGTATGTGGAGGTCAGAGGACAACTTGGGGAAGTTGTTTTTGTTTCTTCCTTTTGCCATGTGGGTCCCAGGGATGACTACGAAGGCCAGTGCCTTTACCTGCTGAGCCACCTCACTGGCCTCTATCTAAAACAGACAGTTGTCAGTCGCTGTGCTCATCACTGTCAGTTAGCTTCTCTGGTCATCTCACACACTTTCATCCAGAGCTTTCTGACCTCCTGCCCGCCCAGACTCTTGTGCTCGGCTGCCATGGACAGGGATTTAGGGTTTGTTATCACCACCCCATCCCCTCAACAGGCATGCTTTTCTTGTTGTGTTGTTTCCTTGGGTCTTCTTTCTTTTTATTCTATCAGTGTTTGTGTATTGGCATAGACTGGCCACACATCTCCAGGTCCCCACAGAACCTGACTTGCTTGCCTACTTCTGGAGGAAATAGCAGCTTTGCAGTGATATGGTTAGTGTTCAGGTTTATCAGCCCTGAAAACAAGTCATTTCTGTAGTCTGTCTTCTTTCCCTTATTACTGTTGAGTAGTATGATATGGAAGGACAACTCCTCTTTGGGGTGTTCTTCAGCAGAGTAGTCAACAAAAAAAATGTAAATAAAAACAGATCTCATGCCATTTAATAGAGTAATACTAGCTTATTAATGGTGTGCATGCGTCAGCACATTCCATTTATTTGTCTTGAGAATCTGAAGATATTTATGTGTACTTTAAAAAATTGCAGGCTGCCTAGAAAATACACGTTAGTTTTAATGTGCCTAAAGAAGATATATAAAATTTCACATAATGCCTGTATCTTTTTTTATAAAGATTCGGAAACCCCGACCTCAGAGAGAACGTGCCCAGTGGGATATTGGCATTGCTCATGCAGAGAAAGCATTGAAAATGACTCGAGAAGAAAGAGTAGAGCAGTACACTTTCATCTATATTGACAAGCAGCCAGAAGAGGCTTCATCCCAAGCAAAGAAGAATGTTACCTCCAAGACCGAAGTTAAGAAACCCCGAAGACCAAGATCTGTGCTGAATAGTCAGCCAGAACAGACCAATGCTGGGGAGGTAGCCTCCCCACAATCAAGTACTGACCTTCGGAGGCAGAGCCAGAGGCGGCATGCCAGCGTGGAAGAGGAAGAGCCACCTCCTGCTAAAATACCCTGGAAAACTGCCGCCGCCAGGAAGTCCTTACCTGCTTCCATCACAGTGCACAAAGGGAGCCTAGACTTGCAGAAGTGTAATATGTCTCCAGTTGTGAAAATTGAACAAGTGTTTGCTCTTCAGAATGCGACAGGAGATGGGAAGTTTATTGATCAGTTTGTTTATTCAACGAAGGTACCTCTTGTTCTATAGGGGTTTGGGGAATGGGACTAAAGAAACCACTTAAGAATGTAATTTAAATGTCCTTTGGATCCACTGCATTTGAAGCATACCGTCTCGTTTACTCTGGGCAAAAAGCTGTGTTCTTCCCGCTTTCCTCTTGCAATACTCCCATCTGTAGTCAATTAATCTTGAACAATGCAGTCAGGATTGAGCTTAGCTCCTGAAAGTCATGGAAAAACCGGCAGTTTGCCTGTTTCTCATTTGTAGAGTTAGTTTTTCTTTGTTGTAAAGTATGATTTTTATTAAAACTTTTCTTTTATCTGAATTGTTAAAAAAAAAACCTACTGGAATAATTGTACTTGCTGGTCTGTTCGGTTGTACTGGCAGTAGCTTTTTTGTTTTGTCTTAATTTTAACTATACAGTTCACTTAACTCAATGTACCTAAGCATTATTTCAGTATGTAGTCGGTACAAAGTGCTTGGAGAGCTGCTTCCTGCTTTTCTCTCTCATCTGAGTCTTTGGAATTCAACATATAGCCTCTTCCACCCACCTCTCTAGTGTCTTATGTAGCCCAGGTTAGCCTTAAACTATGTGGTTGAATACGACCCTGCAGCTCTGATTCTCTTGCCCCTACCTCCTAAGTGCTGGAATTGCCACATGCAGCTGGTATAGGAGTCATACACATTAGACAAGCTTCGTACCAACTGAGCTGTGTCCACCAGCCGTGTTTTTACATCTTGATGGAGTCTAACCACATGTCAGGTGAGCCACATGTGGCTACTGTGTTGGATTATGGAAATTTAGTGAGGATTTCTTGCATTAAATCTGCACATTGTGAGTTCCTGTTAAAGCCCTGATAGAGTGGGCTTGGTAGCATGTGCCTGTCATTCTAGCACTCAGAAGGCAGAGGTACAAGGCCAGCTTGAGCTACACAGCAGAACCTTATTTCAGAAAATAAAAATCTGGGCTGGTTATGCCTCCTGGCCAGGACTCCTCCTAACAGTGGTATCAATACCTTGCTCGGGGCTTCTCTAAATCTAGCTTGAAGCTGTTTGAGTAAAGACCACATTCAGCTTGGCCTTGCTGAGCCAGCTATTTTGTTAGATTCCTGTTAGATTTAGAGACATTCCACTACTCTGTTGGTCCTGTAATGACGCGTGCTGAGGAAAGGGTAACTAAATGGTATGGACCAGCTTCTAAAACCTCTTTCGGCCGACTCTGGGTTCCACTTAAGGCAGTTAGTCTTTGACTTGAAGGTGTCAAATTTTTTTTGTAACATTGGAATAGGTATGTACCTCACAACCCACTCCATAGTTAGGGATTTGTGATTTTGATTTCGGTGCATCTCATGCATGTGCATATAAAGAAATTCTGTGTTTCTTTTTCCATCAACATAAGCACATATAAATAGTTGATTGAAATTATAACGATGCTTCATCCTCAGAAACATTCTTAGAAATGCTAAGGGCACTCTCCACATCTGTTTCTGCCTGTGGGTTTAATTGGTTTCAGTAGGGCTTAGTTCTCCAGAAAAGCTTAGTCTAGTTTCCACTTGACTTCTCCATTTTCTTTTTCCTTTACTTTCTCCTTTCCCTTCTGTCCTCTCTTCCGCCTTTCTCATTTCCTTTCCTTCCCAGAAGAGAGTGTCAGATCTCTGAGCTCTAAAGCATTGGTGTTGGGTCCTGGACAGAATTCAGTCCCTGAGGGGAGCAGCAAGTGCTTTTAACCTCTGAGCCATCTCCCCAGCCCCAGTGTGATTCTTTTGATAGCAACATTTGCATATTGTTTGAATGCGAATTGCCTTTATTCTTAGAGCTAGTTTTATTTGTTTCTGAATGAAAAAAATCCAACCCCCACAAAACACACCCTAAAACTATTAAAGGAAATTCAAGATAAAATTGATCTTTTGGGGCTAGAGAGATGCTCTTGTAGATCTGGGTTCAGTTCCAAAGGACCCAAGGCCACATTCTGCTCTCTGCAGGCATGCATGTGGTGCACATACATGTGGCCCAACACTCAAATACATAAAATGAAAATAAATAATCTTTAAAAACAAATTGTCTTATAACACTTAAAATGGCTCTTATTTCAATACCTTTAAAAAAACCTAAATTCTTTTCTAATATGAGTTGACTGCACCTGTGTCTACTCCGTGTGACCTACTTGATGACATTTTATAAAAATAAATGGCATATTTCTTTAAAGATAGTCTCATCTTAAAACACATTGGCCTTTGTACCTTTGTAACAGACTTCAAATGGCAGTGGTGTAATGAAAGAAACTGTTCAGGCTAGGGAACTGTTCAGACGAGGGATTGCTTTGTTTTTGACAGAAAATGGGGTGATGCAGGTTCATTTATTAAGGTTATTTATCACCTGCACTTAAAGCAGACAGTTTTCATTTTTCTCTCAAGTGATCTCACTGCATATTTTAAAATACATCTGATGACTTAATAAAAATGTTTCTGATAACAACTAATCATAATTGACAATACAAGTTTGAGAAAATTATGATCATGTTAATTAATCCATCTTTATAAGCTCATGATACTATGTGCCTGCTAATCGCTTGTTTTTTTTATTCTGCCTCATTTTAAAGGGAATTGGTAACAAAACAGAAATAAGTGTCAGGGGGCAAGACAGGCTTATAATCTCTTCACCAAGTCAGAGAAATGAGAAGTCAACCCAGAACGTGTCATCTGAAGCAACGCCTGGTTCTGCAGGTGGGTATGACCGAGAGGTTCCTAAGCAACTGTCTTTATTGAAGATAACTATGATGGGCGGAAACAGTTCATAATGTCACATATGCATAAATATTTCATAGTGAGAATCATTTCTTTGTATGCTAATTCTGTAACCCCAGTCCCAAAGGATCTAACTCCTTCTCCTGGCCTCCACAGGCACCTGGTACACACATGGTGCACACACAGACATACATGTAGACATATTACTCATCCACATAAAATTAAATTTAAGGATTTTGATTGTAAAAGCAAATATTTTAGTTGAAAAAAAATGGGTCAGAACTAGAGCGCTTTATTCATAGTTCTTTTTCTACAGGAATTTAAATACTAGAGTAGTTCCATAATTAAGAGTATAGCTGTAATTTCTATGCTGAGTATGTAGTATGCATGTAATCCCAGCTAGAAGAAAGCAGCAACACCCAGCTCTAAATAAATAAATACATACATGCATACATAGAGGAGAGAGAGCAAGGCTATGCACTGTAAGCTTGTCTGAGTCCTTTTTCTCCATAGAGCAGAGCTTGCTCGTCCAGCATCACAGACACCCTCACCATTTGCCCCTTTATCCTCTTTGCGCAGTGTCTGTAGCTCTGGGCCCAGGACCTGGCTACTCTGATGTGACAGACCCCTGAACTGAGAACTGAGCACGGTCACTCTTCCTTGAAAGAGAAACACCTGAAGCAGGGAGTGGGCAGCAGAGGCAGGTGGAGCTCTGTGAGTTTGAGGCCAGTCCCAGGCCTGCCAGGACCATACAAACAAATGAAAGAAAATAACAACAAAACACAGAGAAAGAAAAGCTCCTGTATTTAGGTTGTGCCTTTGGAAGATTTAAGGCTATGTTTTGGTTTAAAATTTTAATTCCACTTATTTACTTGTGTGTGTGTGTGTGTGTGTGCATGTGTGTGTGGTGTGTGTGTGTATGTGTGTGTTGTGTGTGTGTTGTATGTGTGTTGTGTGTGTGTGTGTACGCGCACATATACACATGACATGGCATGGCACGCATGTAGATCTCAGAGGACGACCTGTGAGAGTCAGTCTCTTAGTGTGGGTCCTGGGGATCAAACTCAGATCAGACTTGGCAGCATGTGTCTGGATTCACTGAGCCATCTTACCTGTTTAAAGCTAATTTTCTAAAGGACTTACAGTGTATCTTAGTTTAAACTGGTTATCTGGTAGATTTGTGTCACAACAACAGAACTCTGTGACTCATAAATGAATATTGTTTCTGTAGTAGTGCTTTGTGTAACCAGTAAACACAGAACCTTAATCTCAGTTGAAGAGGCTGCAGTTGAAGAGGCTGCCGTGGGCATCACAACTCCAAAGCCAGCATGGGTAACTTAAGTGAGACCTTGTGTCAAAAACTACAGTGGGGTGGGAGCCAGGTGGTGGTTCAGAAGGCTGAGGCAGGAGGATTACTGTGGGTCAAAGTTAACTTGGGCTATGTAGTAAGTTCCAGGACAGCCTGGGCTACAGACTGAGAACCTGTTTAAACACCTCTTCCCCACACCTGTAGGCTTTTATAAAAGTCAGCGTAGAGTGCTTGCCTGGTGTGCAACAGGCCTAAGTTCAGTACTTAACTGAAAAAGAAATTTTAATTAGCTTGGGCATCTAGAATCTTATCTTAGAAATAAGAACTTATTTTGTTTTTAAAAAGATTTTGAATTCTAAGAAATGATTTTGTAATATGGGGGGAAAAACCGTTTCTTTTCTGTCTCACTTTGGCCATTTTGCACACTCCTGTAACCTGGGTGAGTGGATTCTTTTTCCCCACACTCACCATTTCTTAGACACTTGCTAAGCAGCCATTTTGTTTGTGAGACAAGGTCTTACTGTGTGGCTCTGACTGCTCTGGAGCTCACTTTGTCGACTAGGCTGGCCCCAAACTGAGATGCCTCTTGCTTCTGCCTCCTTAGTTTGGGGTTAAAGCATGTGCCACCTCCTCTTTGGATTCACTTCTCACCTCTCAGACCCTTGAGGGTGAAACTTACCTGCTTCTGGTGTGAAACCCAGACTCGTTCTAAACTCACTACCTGCTGCTCCCACGTCCCAATTGCTATCCTGACCAACATCAACTCCCACACCCTTAGGCTTAGTTAGATTCCAGAAGTCTCCAGGACGTGGGTTTTGTAAAGATAGGATTCTCCTTATAGCCCTTGTAGCCCAGGCTGGTTTTGCATTCCAGATCTTTGGCCTCACCCACCAGGCCTGACCCTACCTCCAGAGTTTCTGGTTGGTAGCCTGCACGTTGGGTTGCAACTGTTCCCTCCTCTGATAGAGTCATTTGCTAGAGTGGCTCACAGAACCCAGGCGGGGCACTTCATTGACGCTTACCAATTAGTATTAAAGATGCCACAGAGGCTACAGATGTGCAGGCAGATGAAGGTGCAAAAGGCTGTGTAGTGTCTCTGTTCTCCCATCTGAACCTTCTGGTATCGTAGTTCAGAGGACGTCAAGGAGGCTTCATCACATAGGTACAGCCTGTTGTTAATGTAGGCTCCAGCCTGTCTTGCCTTCTTGGGCAGGAATTTGGGCTTGGAACTAAAAACTTAGTACAGCTTTGTCCTTCTAGTGACTAAGTTCTGCCTAGCAGCCATCAGCAGTTGTCTCACTACAGTAAAAGACAGATCCACTTGCAAGCTTTGTGCCAGGAACTAGGTCAAAGACCAAACAGGACAAATATGCATTTATACCACTCAGAGAATTAGAAAGGACTTAGGAATAAAGGGCAGAGATCAAATATACACTTCTCCTTTTTAAAAAGATGCCATTTATTTATTTGTTTTTTTTAATGTTTGTTTTATTTATTTATTATGTATACAATATTCTGTCTGTGTGTATGCCTGCAGGCCAGAAGAGGGCACCAGACCCCATTACAGATGGTTGTGAGCCACCATGTGGTTGCTGGGAATTGAACTCAGGACCTTTGGAAGAGCAGGCAATGCTCTTAACCTCTGAGCCATCTCTCCAGCCCCCATTTATTTATTTGTATGTGTGGTGCATGTATGCCACTATGAATATACAGCGAGGTCAGGGAACAGCTGCAGAAATGGGTTCTTTCCTGCCACAGTGTGGGTCCCAGGGTTGAGCCCAGCCATGTTGCCAAGGGCCTTTACCCCATGTCTCACTGACCCGGTATACCTCTTAGTGCATTGTGGGAATATACTGATCGAACTGTCTTCTGGAAGAGTCAGCTTCTGGGAAGAAGAAATAGAGATCTTGAATCAGTAGCAGTCCAGGCAAATCTGTAGTGGAGGGTACAGAGGGTTATTTTTGTGAGTCTGAATCTAAGTAAAATCTGAATTATTACAAAAACTGTACACGCACCATACAGGAAAAGACTTGGAGGTGCACACCTTTAATCCCAGCACTCATGAGGCAGAGGCAGGGGGATCTCTGTGAGTTGCAGGCCAGCCTGGTCTACAGAGTGAGTTCTAGGACAGCCAGGGCTTCACAGAGAAATCCTGGCTCAAAAAACAAACAAACAAACAAACAAAACAAAACAAACAACACCTGGGCTAGCTTTCTAGAGACAGGCTAGAGGAACAGGACAAGGTCATTCTCAAGGGTACTGGGCACTGTTGAATGGGGCACAGTAGCCGAGTATCTTCATCCAGTATGGAGTTAGGGAAGGAAGCGGAACTGAAGAACCAAGGGAGGTCTGCTGCTTGCATCATGTCAGCCACCGTTTAATAAAGTGGTTGAAGATGAGCAAGTGACTTAGGCTACGATGTAATATTTATTTCCTTTTGACTATTCATCAAACAAAGCCCTTTGGCCTGGGCTGTTCTAGTAGGCATATCAGTTTTTATAGCAGCTTTGTTCATTTGTCCTGCTTTAAGTGAGATGTCTAGATCTTTATTTACACACCTATAGTCTTCCCCAGAAGGAAAAAAATAGAAAATCTTAGTTTCATACTGGACATTTCTTCTTATTTTTATTTTTGTTTTTGATTTTTGAGACAAGGTTTCTCTGTGTATCTCTGCCTGTCCTGGAACTTGCTCTGTAGACCAGGCTGGCCTCGAACAGAGATCCGCCTGCCCCTGTCTCCTGAGTGCAGGGATTAAAGGCGTGTGCCATCACTGTCTGGCTTTACTGTTACTGGACAGTTCTTAAGTGTCACTACTTTTATTAAAGAGTCGTGATTTTCTTCCCTTTTCCTCAGCTACTGAGTATGTCTTTGTGTAATTCCTTCATTATGAAATTCAAGTTCTGCTGTGAGCTTTCACCTTTGTTTTTTTGTTAAACAGAATGTTCTCATTGTTTGTACATAGAAAAAGGCAATCCAGATTTCTTCCTTAGACAACTCGAGATTAGGCTCTGAGTTTGGACTAGACCCTCCCTTTAGGGACGGGTGCTACAGCTTTGATGTCGGTTTTAGTTTAGTTGCCAGTGATTGTTGATAAACATACTTTTGTCTTTTTAAATAATTATCTCACTATTTTATAAAAATAACTTTTAGTAGTCCAAAGAATGATGTGGGAGTATCATCTATCTGTTGCTTTCATTGGTTAATTAATAAAGAAACTGCTTGGCCTTTGATAGGCCACCCCTTAGGTGGGTGGAGTAGACAGAACAGAATTCTGGGAGAAAGAAAGCCGAGTCAGGCAGATGCCATGCCTCTCTTCTCCAAGATGGACGCAGGTTAAGATCCTTCCTGGTAAGCCACGTGGTGCTACACAGATTATTAGAAATGGGTTAATCAGGATGTGAGAATTAGCCAGTAAGAAGCTAGAGCTAATGGGCCAAGCAGTGTTTAAAAGAATACAGTTTCCGTGTAATTATTTCGGTGTAAAGCTAGCCAGTGGCCGGGAGCTGGGGACCTGGGAGGCGAGAAGCGGCCCGCCGCTCCATGCAACAAAAGGTCAGAAAAGAGGCTTGTTTCCCCTTAGGATCCATTGTATCATCTCAGCTGCAAGCTGAGAGTTCTTGAGCTTTTTCTTTTCTTTTTCTAACTTAAGTACATAAACTGTGTGCCCCTGACATATCTCTGTGGTTTGAAGAGTGATGTTTATTCATTCATACGAGGCCACTAAATTATTTTCCAAGTTCCTGCTCCCCCTTAGAAAATAAGTATAAAAAGTTTTAGTGGTTTTAAATGTGTCTGTTCTTTAGGTAGCTTTCAGAATAGTCGTAAGAAATCATGTTGCTTTCCTTTTGTAAGACAGTAGGTCAGGGTTGGGGTTGTAGTTTAGTTGGTAGAGAGCTTGCCTAGCATGCTTAAAGCCCTGGGTTCAACGCCAGTCCCACATAAACTGGCATGTGAGCGCATGCCTATCATCCCAGCACTTGAGAGATGGAAGCAGGGCGATCGGAAATTCACTATCACGCTTGACTATCTGGTGTGTTCAAGGATAGTTCGGTCTACATGAGAGCCTGTCACCAAAAAAACAAAAAGCTTAATCTAGTCAGCACATCATAAGGTGGCAAGAAGTTAGGACTGCTTGCTAACCCCCACACCACCCTGGAAACAAGTACGGATTTGCTCGCTCGCTGTTGCTTCCAAGCTGTTTTCATTTTTGTCTTTGTAGGTGGTACTTGAGTATTGATGATTGCGCTAAAGTATCCTCAACTGGTCTACAAGGGCAGGTGCTCTTGTTTTAGTAAACTTTTTTTTTTTAAGCTTTTGGAGCCTGTCCTGGAACTAGCTCTTGTAGACCAGGTTGGCCTCGAACTCACAGAGATCCGCCTGCCTCTGTCTCCCAAGTGCTGGGATTAGGCGTGCACCACCACCGCCCGTTATCAGTTTAAAGAGAAAACTTGAGAGTAAAGAATAGTTCCAGAACCTTCATTGACTAGATTGTGACTTCGGTGCTAGAAGCAGATTAATTATACCTCTGAAATATCCTGTTGCTGCACTGTGGAGCTAGCCCTGCAACTAAAACACTGGCCAGCAAGCGAGAGGACATAAGTGCCAGATGAGCATGGTAGCTTCCTATAATTCCAGCCTTGAGCCCTGGGTTTGACTGATTCCTGATAGCGCCTTCACCTGCATGTGCACAAACTTGC
This sequence comes from Microtus oregoni, assembly GCF_018167655.1. NCBI lineage: Eukaryota > Metazoa > Chordata > Mammalia > Rodentia > Cricetidae > Microtus > Microtus oregoni. The sequence goes on along the minus strand of NW_024543083.1, from coordinate 8,744,925 downwards.
GCACACACCTGTTTATATATATACCCATGCATGTGAATGTGTATGCACACGGTGTACCCCATGCATGTATATGAGAAAGGAAAGAGACTGGCAGCAAGCCCTGGAGACCCTTCTTCGCGCCTCAGCAGTAGATAACAGGTGTGTGCTGCTCTGCCCTTTTCTGTGTTTGTTCTAAAGTGGTTGCTGGGGATCTGAACTCAGTCCCTTTGTGCGTATGGGCTAGCAGAGCGCTTTGTGCTGACCCATTCAGTCCTTCACCTCCAGTCACACTTTCTTTTTGGTTTTTCGAGACAGGGTTTCTCTGTGGTTTTGGAGCCTGTCCTGGAACTAGCTCTTGTAGACCAGGCTGGTCTCGAACTCACAGAGATCCACCTGCCTCTGCCTCCCAAGTGCTGGGATTAAAGGCGTGCGCCACCACCGCCCGGCCAGTCACACTTTCTTAAGTGTGTTACTGGCCTTCGGGAGTAAACTGTGCCTCTGTCTAAACTAAAACAACCTCACTTATTTGTGTAACAGGATCTTGTACAGAGCCCATTCTCAGTTATTTGAGCTACTAGCTAATTATGTGTTCCCAGGTGTTTTTAATGACTTAATTAAAATTCTGTCAGTAATGGATAAAAAAAAGTCAAAAATCTGGTCAGATCTTAACCAAATAAGTCAAACAGTCCTTAACATGTTTTTCTTTATGTGTGTGTTTAAATCATGTCATAGGCCCAGTAGAAAAGAAACAGCAAAGAAGATCAATCAGGACTCGATCTGAATCAGAGAAATCCACCGAGGTTGTGCCAAAGAAGAAGATCAAAAAGGAGCAGGTTGGCTTCCTACATGTAGAGAGTTAGAGTGTATCTGTAATGTGGTGGCTTCTTTCCTGTCACCAAAGAAAGATCCTCCCCACCTGGGCCTCATTCCTGAACTTGTTTCCATCTGTTGTGGTGGGTCGCGGTGGCGACTTCTCAGACAGCTGTGCTGTGATGCTGCTTCAGGCATGGTCACAGAGAACAGGTCTGGAGATGGGAAGCCAGCGGTGCAAGACCCTGGCATTCATTTTGAAATTTCTGTTATAAGCACAATGAGTTCATGTTTTCATGAGTTTTACTTGGAACCATCATGGAGTTCCCTTTTTAAAACTTTGATTTTTGGTTTAAGCTGCTGATATATATTGTTTTTATTTTTTAAACAAATCAAATTAATTTAATTTATATTCTTATATTTAAGAAGCAGGTAATCATATATGATCTGGTCTTTCTGTTGGTATCACAGATCTTTTGAAATGTTATTTTTTTCAGTGGAATGGCACTCATCTGAAATCAGACTGTTAGATAAATAATATTCAAGGAAAAAGTGTGTGGGGAGGGAAGTACATTTTGATCGAATGTGTACAACTGGTGTAATCAATGTAGTAATATACATGTTAAATTACCTTTCAAATAACTCTTAGAAATGGTTCTATAAATTATGAACTCACAGATTTTTTTTTAAAAAAGAAAGTGAATGATAAGCACTTTGCCACGGAGCTGTGTCCCCAAAATATTCTTTTCTTCTCTTTCCTTTCTTCATTTTTTTGAGATGGTCTCACTATATAGCCCTGACTGGCCTGGAACTCGATGTATAGATCAGGTTGGCCAGGCATGCACAGAGATCCTCCTGCCTCAGCCTCACCAGTGCTGGGATTGAAGGTGTCTCACACCTCAACCAGCTTTAGAATATTTATTTTTTATAGCCCAACCACCTTGTATTCAATCCAGAATTAGTTCCAGTAAGTGTAATATTTTAAAGCCATTTACCATGGAAGAGTTTGTACTTTTTTTTTTTTTAACATCTTCACAATTTTAAATTTCCAAATTTAAAAGCTAACTTTGCGGGTGCTCTATGGTATCACAAGCATATAAAACATTTTTGAGAATATTTAGCTAAAATTTAGCTAATATTCATCATTTATCATAATTTACATATTTAGGAAATTCCAAAAATTTCCAAGTCTGACAAATCCTATAGTATTTGTTACCAAAATGAAGTTGTGACTTTGCCACCTGGTTTCCAAATTCAGTCTGTGACCATTCAGTTTAGCATTTATAACCAGAATGAGTAAAAATCATGGGACAAATTGTTACTGCCACTGTGTTATATATAGTTAGTAGTAGAATAATGACAGTGATTGTTTAGAAGACTTTATATTTGTACAACTAATTGTATCGTACAAAGCATTCCTGTTGTATGTTTTTTTACCTGTTGTAAAAAAAAATAAAAAAATTTTTAAAAAGCTTAGAACAATCCTTAAATATTTACAAAATGTGTTTCAACATGCATATTTCACACCTTAAAGAAACATAAAATTCAATCATAGCCTAAACAGGACTCCAGACAGCATCTTTTCCCTATTCTAATGGTTCAGTCTCCCAGTACCACGTGTTTTACATATACATTGGCAGAATAACTTCTGATCTCGCTCTCCTGATGTAGGATCAAGACCCTGTTCATAAGACACTCAAGAAAGTGCTATTGCAATATCACAGACTTACTAAGTTTGTTCTAGCAGCACAAGTATTGAGCTTCCAGCTGTATGGAGCCATGTAGCACTCTCTACAGAGAGGGTCCCGATTCTCAGCACCTTAGCTGTGAGTGCAGGCGCGGAGGGTCTTAAAGTGGCGTGAGTTACATTAACCTGAGTTTCATAGTAAGTAAAAATTTATCCTAATGTCTTTGGGGCGGGAGGGGTTCCTAGCAATGTTGGGGCTGGTCAAAGAAACAGCCCCGCTCCTGCCTCCCAGACACTGAGGAAAATAATCTTGTTCTCGTCATGTAGCAAGGGAGTGGTGGGAAGTCTGCGAACGAGCATGTGGCTGTGTGGTGTCACTTGGTATCAGCACAGGCAGCTAGGATTTAACCTCCCTGACTCCGAGACAGAGCACTTGATCCCAAAGATGGGTCAGATTCAGATTTTTGGTAACATTGGTCACTCATCACTACTTAGATTGATGAACATGTTATTCTTCCCTCTATTTTTAAAAGTGAAAGCCTTCCTGTTAATGCTGTGTTGCTCTGTCCTAACAGGTTGACACAGCGCCGCAGGCTTCCCTGAAGACTGGATTACAGAAAGGTGAGTTAGCGCTGGAGTGCTGCTTGGCACTTCCTTGATTTAACCAGTTGTTGAGAAGAACTTATCTGCACTTCATGGATCTTTGTCTGTCTCTGTAAATCATTGTTGCTCTTTGGTGTGAAGTTTCATCCCCCTTGTGGTGTGTGAGTGTGTGTGTGTGTGTGTGTGTGTGTGTGTGTGTGTGAGAGAGAGAGAGAGAGAGAGAGAGAGAGAGAGAGAGAGACTGACTTTCAGACTTGATCCTACTCTGTCCTCCCACATAAAAGTCTTTCTTGTTTTGGTAAATTGGAGAACACCATGTAGACTTGATATTGTTTCCCACTTTTCTTTGTAAGATTTTGGGATTTCACTGGCTTATAAACTAGGGATGTGACGAATCCACTTTTTTGGTATTCGACTGAATACCGAATAGTAGCTATTAATGTTTGTCAAAAATGGACTATGGCAAATCAGACAGGACAGCTTTACTGCAAAAAGTGTTGCCACACTTCCTTTTTACAGTGCTGTACAACCCTTTTGTAAGTTACCCATAGCATAGCTATGACCACTATTTGATGACCATATATGACTCCAGTGGAGATGTGCACAAAGTTTAAGGAGCCTTAAACTTTCTATGTGTTTTCTGTGTGCAATTTGAGTATAGTACAAACTCCATAGCATGACTCATGCGATTTTGGTGAGCTCAAACTAACTGTATTTAATACCTGTAGTTTACTCTGGGCAAATTGCATTATTTTAAAATAAATAAAATAAAACACCAGCCTCTCTGCATTCTCGGGGAGAAGTCTGCAGCGATGGTCTCCGTGGAGATCCTCAGCAGAACTGAACGCCTCTCGGAGGGAACACTGCTTGGCGGAGCTCCAAGAAAAGGCATCGCGATCGCTGCGAGATTAGGAGGCCTGATTGCGTTGTGTTTCCACCATTCCACAGGGTCGGCGGACCGAGGAGTGCAGGGCTCTGTCAGATTCAGTGACAGCTCCGTCTCCGCAGCGAATGAGGAAACTGTGGACTGAGATTCCTGTGCAATTTCATCCCAGAAACTCCAGACTTGTAGTCTCCGTGCAAGATTTCTTTGTCGGCGGCTCGATAAAGTTTCTTTTGTTTTGATTTTGATTTTGCCAATCATCATTATTGGCATTCTCTGGCCTGGTTTCTTCCTCAAGACTCTGAACAATTGCTTTAACATTCAGATGATTTCTCTCTCTTTTTATTTTTATTTTTTTGTCTAAGCTGGATGGGTACAGCTTAAATCATGGGTCCAGCCTAAAAACCACCATTAACTTACTCTGATCAATTCCAACATGGACTGTTTTGTTTTTGTTTTTGAATAAAGCATCATTAATACACATCTGCAGGGTTTTGCCAAACGGCCCAAACTGTATACATTGCAATCATTAAAAGCTCTTATTATTATTTTTTTTAATATTAGTGCCGTTATCATGGAGAACAGCTTGACAGCTGTCTTCAGCAGTCTGTCATTTTTCTAGTGTTTTCAGAAACTCATCGGAATTGGCGGTACCTGTGTTTCCCTTCGAAAGCCTCTCAGTACAGCACTCCCGTTCCTCTGTTAAAACTCCTTGTTAATTCAATGACCTTTTAGGCCAAGGAAGTATTTTGTGGTGGTGTTCTGGTTCCACACACCAGCAATGACAGAGATAGATTTGTGTTCTTGTGTTTTTAATCAGCGTTCACACGGGCAGGCCCCCTCCTTGGTAGCTGTCAGGAAGCTTTCAGTGCAAACTTGTAGGATGGGATGTGATAACCCGAGCAGTCTCCCGAGGCCCACATCCTCCACCACAGAATATGGCTGCACATCAAGCGCTGCTCCCACCCAGCCCGTTGCGGATCTTCACGGCCTCAGGAGACTCATTTCTCCTTAGTCTCTTCTGGACTGCACTTCCCCCATAGCTTGCTGCGCTGCTGTAGATGTGTGTGGTCTGGAAAGGTTGGGGGAATCTAAAACACAAACTGTGGGTGCAAATATTAACCGTCTCCTTGGTTCCTCGGTATTCACCGTGCCTGACCTGCACATTTCACCGTGGCTGTCTCGGCATAGCCTACTGCATTAGCCCAAGAGATTTGTTGCTTTGTAACTTTTTGCACTATTGTTTTGGCTGGATTTGTATTACACGCAGTTTTAAAAAAAATTCCACACTATTCTCTGCCTTTTTTTTTCCAAATATATATTTATTCCTTCCCTCACAAAGTCCAGAGGCCTCTCATCTAGTTCTTCGTGATTTGCTACACTTGACCACTGATTGTCCGTTACAGCCTGAGTAGTGAGCCTCCCACACGGCATGACATGTGTAGATGTGCTGCAACACTTGTGTATGGTCACAATAAATACCACTTTACCAAGAAAGAGCAATTATGAACATCCAAAATTTATTTGGGGGATAATAATCAACTGAATTGCAAAATTGGGGGGGTTGAAATGGCACTATCCGTGTACGAATCGAATACAAATCAAAGATTTGTCACATCCCTAATAAAACAAGATGGAGATGTCTCTGCAACCGTATCTGTAAACTGCACTGTGTTGGGTTTCCTGTCTTCCCCTTACGAAATCGAATGGTTCTCTGCACTGCTCCCAATTGGCTGTCCTTCAGTTTTGCTAAAGTTGCTGTCTAGACTGGAACGTGGGCTCCGCTGGTGAAAGTAGCCGTAGAGCAGAGCTGAACTTATGTCTTTAAGCAGCTGTCAGTGAGCCTCCTCTGCCACGAAGGCCGGAAGCTGCTGAAGTGTCCACTGGCAGCTTCAGTGCTACAGAGAGCTGCGAATTTCCCCCGACACACTTAAGATGAGCTTGGGGAAAGAAAACACTCTCCTTCAGATAAATGAAAGCAGGAACCCTAAATACGACTTTAGGATTAATTTCAGTGTGTTGTGTTAAGGTGCCAGCGAGATTTCAGATTCCTGTAAGCCTCTAAAGAAAAGGAGTCGCGCCTCGACTGACGTAGACACGGCTAACTCCGCGTACAGAGACACTTCTGACTCCGATTCCCGAGGATTGAGTGATCTGCAGGTAAGTTCGTGCAGGGTTCTGGGCAGACTGTTCCTCCTTGCCTCAGCAGCATGCCTCCCTGGGAGAAATCAGAGGAACGTAAACACTCGTGGGAGGATGCGGGGCTGAACTGACTTTGTTGTCCCTAACTCTGGATTGCCAGTTTACCTGTCTGGATAGGGCGATGCCTCTTCTTCATTGCTCCTCCTGCAACTCTCCAAAAATGGAAGAGAATGGCCTTTCTTGGCCAAGAATATATGCATAGCTGCATTCTTGTGCTCCAACCTTCACACAAACTTCCACTGTAGGAGAGTGTAGAGTACTTGGGCCTCAAAAACTATACCCATCCACGAGAGGTGCTTCATGTGGTGGTGGTCAGCTTTGTTTAAAAAAAAAAGTTAAGTAAGGCCCAGACATGATAGCACACACCTTTAATCCCAGTGCTCAGAAGACAGATCTTTGCATTACAGGCCAGCCTGGTCTGCAGAGCTACATTGAGAGTCCCTGACTAATAGCGATAATAATAACAAAAATCAAAACTTCTAGAGTTAAAGTATGTTTTTGAGACAGGGCCTCATTATATAGTCCTGGGTGGCCTGGAACTTTCCATGTTGATCAGGCTGGCCTGAAAAACAGACACCTACCTATCTCCGCCTCCGCTGGGCTAAAGGCATAGCTTGGCTAAAACAGAAAGAAAAGAAAAATAAAATTCATTTGGTTATTTGTGACTTATTTTGTAGATTTCTTTTTTTGGTTTTTTTCAAGACAAGGTTTCTCGGTATCTTTGCAGCCTTTCCTGGATCTTGCTCTTGTAGACCAGGCTGTCCTCGAACTCACAGAGATCCACCTGCCTCTGCCTCTCGAGTGCTGGGATTACAGGTGTGTGCTGCCATCACCACCCAGCTATTTTGTAGATTTCTTAAGAACCAGACGAGTTTTGCTGCTTTTTAAATATTAGCTGTAGTTTCGCCCAAGTGACAGACACATAGCATCCCTGGGTTAAAAGGAAGGAGGGAAATGAAGAGAAGGGAAGACAGGCAGGAAGGTAGGCAGGCAGGCTGTGCTGGGATAGATTTGAGCCAGTTTCACTAGTTTGCATTGTGTCTACAGGAATTGTGTTTTCTTTATCATGTGCCCTTTTCCAAATAGGGAGGCTTTGAGAAAGAAGACAGCCCTTCCGCTGCTGCGGATGCAGACGCTTCTGACTCGCAGTCAGTGGACTCCAGCCTGTCTCGGAGAGGCGTTGGCACGAGTAAGAAGGACAGTGTGTGTCAGGTAGGCAGATGGCTACCTATAAACGTGATCCAGTTCTGCCAGCAGTGTCTTCATCTCCTGTAATCTTATTCTAGTCTATTTTTATTATTGCTTTAGAGTCGTAGGTTCTAAGGCTATCTGTGATTCTTCCTCTCCCGCATTGGAATATTTGTCACTCCTACGCAAGTGGCAATCTTCATTGGGGTTTTGTTGTTTGTTTTGTTTTTGAGACAGGGTCTCACTTTGTGACCTTGTCTGATCTGAAATTTGCTGTTTGGACCAGACTGGTTTTGAACTCATTGTGTGCAACCAGATCCAGCTACCTATTCCTTTTTAAATTTTTTGAGTTATTTAATTTTGTGTTTTACCTGTGTGAGGATATGGTACCTGAAAAGGTCAGAAGAGGGAACTGGAGTTACAGATGGGTGTGGTGTGTAAGCTCCATGTAGGTGCTAGGAACCAAACCTAGAGCTCTTCAGGGAAACCCTGTCTCAAGAAGAAACAAAAAAGAAAAGAGAAATTTGAATTCTTGGGTCCCTTTTTTAGACCTTCTGCCTCAGAATATTGGGAGAAAAACCCAGTGGCCTGCACTTCAGTGAGTTCCTGGCCAATGCTGACACTCCAGTTTGAGAACTGCTGCTTTTTTGCTCCTGCAGGTCTGTGAAAGCACTGGCGACTCCCTGGTCTCTTGTGAAGGGGAGTGCTGCAGACACTTTCACATGGAGTGCCTGGGGCTGTCTGCAGCCCCTGAGGGAAGGTTCATCTGTGAGGAGTGTGAAACAGGTGAGCTGTGCTGTGGAGGCTGGGTAGGGAGGCTGGGCTGCAGCCATGTCTCCCGGGACTCTTACTCTTTCCTGGTTAAGCCAGCTCTCCTCCCCTTCCTCAGGTATTTCAGAGAGGTAAGGCGTCGTACAGAATTAAGCTTCCCAAGGTCAAAAAAAAAAAATCCAGATTTTCTCTCATGTTGTACCCATAACAAAAACAAAACAAAACAAAAAAAAGCTAAATTGTTTTGTTTGTTGAGTGTGTGAATCAGGCTGTTCTGCAGCAGAATCTATGATGTGTGTACCTGCTTAATTAATATTTTTAAAGCCTTCAATGGGCTTCAGCAAGTATTTATTGAAATTCTAACTATAGTTATAGTAAATATTCAAATATACTAGAGTAAATATAAATATGGTTATAATAAAACTAAATATGATTATGTATTTTGTAGAAAATAATGCTATTGATTTTTTTTAAGACAAGGTTTCACTATGTAGACCTAACTGACCTTGAGCTCAGTATGTAGACCAGACTAGCATTGAACTCACAGAAATCCACCTGTCTCTGCCTTCCCAGTGCAAGGTTATTAAATTTTTTAAAGCTTGGTATTTGTTAGTATTTCTTCCCCCACTATGTGTGCTGCAACACCTATCATAACAGCGTAGACGTTCTTAGCATTCTAGTTTTATAATCTTAATTTAGCTGTGCTCTTGCATTTTTTAAAATGTATTTTATGTGTATGGGTGTTTTGTCTGGAAGTGTGTTTGTAAGCATGCCTGGTACCAAAGGAGGCCAAAAGAGGGTGTTGGATGCCCTGGAACTGAAATAATAGATGGTTTTGCGCTGCCAAGCAGGTGCTGAGAATCAAACCCAGGTCCTCTGGAAAAGCAGCAAGTGCTTGTGACCCCTGAGCCAGCTCTCCAGGCCCATTTTCTCTGTGTGCTAAATTCTGAAATGTCATAGCAGAATTTCTCTCAAGAGCAGTTCTTTGATATCTGTAGCTACTTCTATACTAAGGAATATTTAGCTTTTGTGGAGGCACACCTGTAATCTGAGCACTGAGGAGAATGAAGCAGGAGGATGGTAATTGTCGGGCTGGAGAGATGGGTCAGAGGTTAAGAGCACTGACTGCTCTTCCAAAGGTCCTGAGTTCAATTCCCAGCTCACAGCCATCTGTAATGGGGTCTGGTGCCCTCTTCTGGCCTGCAGGCATACACAAAGACAAAATATTGTATCCATAATAAATAAATATTTTAAAAAAGAGTAATTGTCTACATGCCCAAGGCCCTGGGCTTAATCCCAAACCTTTGAATGGTGAAATGAATGGAATGGAATATGCTTTAGTCAGATCTTATTAACCTGTGTTTTTCATCAATCTTCTAGGGCAGCACCCATGTTTCTCATGTAAAGTGTCTGATAAGGATGTGAAGCGCTGTTCTGTCAGTGTTTGCGGAAAGTTTTATCATGAAGCCTGTGTCCGAAAATTCCCCACTGCCATCTTCGAGTCAAAGGGATTCCGCTGTCCCCAGCACTGCTGCTCTTCCTGCTGTATGGAGAGAGACATCTACAAAGCCTGTAAAGGTAACCAGAGCTAAGACGGGACAAAGTGTGTGAGCAAGCGCAGTGCCGCACGTCCTTGTCAACAGATCAGGCACCCTCTCTGTTTATCCCCACTCTTAAAAGTTGGGCCACAGCGGCTGACCTGTGAAGCAGTTCAGTCTGCACCGAAGTCTTCCTCATGTATAGACACAGTGTTTGACTCCTGGGACGGTGGTTCCTCCATGATTATCAGCCTAGTTCCGGACGATTGGTACTGACTGTAGTCAGTGTCACAGGCAGGGCAGCCCTCCTCCCAGAGTGTCGTAGCCACATGCTGTAGACACTCTTGACCTTCTTCACAGGACGGATGATGAAGTGCTTGAGATGTCCAGTCGCCTATCACGTTGGGGATGCGTGTGTCGCTGCTGGAAGCGTCTCCGTGTCCTCTCACATTCTCATCTGTAGTAACCATTCCAAAAGGAGTAGCCATTCTTCTGCTGTAAACGTAGGCTTTTGTTTCGTTTGTGCCAGAGGTGAGTGTCAACCATTTTAATTTTTTGATCTGATTTCATCGGCATGATTCTCCATTTAAATGTCCCTGCATTGGCGAGGCCCCCAGGTGTCCCATAGTGCTATGTCCTAGGAGTGCTGAATCTGTCCTGTCACTGCTAAAGAGAACATTTCAGGCAGACATTCAGATCGTGAGACTACTAGTTCTTCAGTAAGCTAACATCTGCTTTTACAAAGGACCTTAAGCTGGGTGTGGTGACTCACACCTTTATTCCCAGCACTGGAGAGGCAGAGGCAGGAGAATCTCTGTGAGTTTAGACAGACTGGTCTATATAGCAAGTTCTAGGCCAGCTAAGGCTATATAGAGAGAGACTCTGTCTCAAAAAGAAAAAAACAAACTTAGAATTACGAGTAAGTTCTTAGTTAGTTTTCCTGTTTAATACTTTCACTGATCAACAGAGTCTTCCTTTCTTCAGTCTTCTACTTAGAGCAGAGCCCCCCCCCCCCCCCCCCCCCCCCGCATTGATATCATCAGCTGAAGGGGCGTGTCATGTGGAGTGACTACCAGTTTTCGGTTGTTGTATGTTTTGATCTGTCATTGAGGACCTGATAAGATACAGTCAGAGAAACACATGTCCTGGTTTAGTGTAGTGCAGCCATGCAGGGTTTTCCCCATGTGTGAGATTGGCAAACTGAAAACCTAAGTTCATGACACGTCTTAATTTTCTATTGTCTGACCAAGCACCATGACCAAAACAGTAAATAAGAGAAAGCAGTTAGCCGGGCAGTGGTGGTGCACGCCTTTAATCCCAGCACGCAGGAGGCAGAGGCAGACGGATCTCTGTGAGTTTGAGACCAGCCTGGTCTACAAGAGCTAGTTCCAGGACAGGAACCAAAAGCTACGGAGAAACCCTGTCTCGAAAATCCAAAAAAAGAGAGAGAGAGAGAAAGCAGTTAATTGGGAACTTGCAGTTTCAGAGGGTGAGTTCATGGCCACCATGTTGGGGAGCTTGGCAGCAGGCAGGCACGGTGCTGGGCAGTAGCTCAGAGCTCACATGTTGACACAAAGCCACAAGGCAGTGAGCTAACTGGAATGGCTTGAACTTTTCAAACCTCAAAACCCACCCCCTAGTGACATGCCTTCTCCAAGAAGGCGACACCTCCTAATCCTTCCCAAATAGTTCTACCAACTGGAGACCAAGCATTCAAACATATGAGCCTCTGGGGTCATTTTCAGTTCAAACCATTACATTTCTCTTCCTGGACACCTAGGCTTGTGGCCATGTCACTATATAAAATGCATTTAGTCCAATTTCAAAAGTCCGCTTAGTCTTTCAGTCTCAAGACTGTTTTATTTAAAGTCCAAAGTCTCTTCTGAGACTCAAGGCAATCTCTTATTTGTAACCCTCTGTAAAATTAAAAAGCAAATTACTTTAATCCCAGCACTTGGGAGGCAGAGTTTGGTGGATTTCTGAGTTCAAGGCCAGCCTGGTCTACAAAGTGAGTACCAGGACAGCCAGGGCTGTTACACAGAGAAACCCTGACAAAAAACAAACAAAAAACAACAACAACAACAAAAAAAAAAAACAAATTACATACTTCCAACATACATTGGCACAAAATTTGCATTACAGTTCCAAAAAGGGGAAACAGAGCCTAATGAGAAAACATGGACCAAAGCAATTACCAAAACTCAGCAGGGCAAACTCCAAATTCTGCATTCCATGCTCTTCAGATCACCACTCCTTCCAGTTTTGTTGGCTGCAGCACACTTCACGCTTGTCTCTGGGACTGGGTCCACACTCTGCTTGCAGTTCTCTTTGGCAGACATCCCAGCACTGTGGGATCGCCTTTGCAATCCAGGCTTCATTTCACAGCTTCACACAGTTGGCCTCTTAGAAGCATCCTTCCCTAACTGAGGAGGAAGATTCCACAACCCCTTTACTCCTGTCTGTATTCTCCCTGCCTCTAAAGCTGGAGCCCTGGCGGCTACCAAGTTCTGCTGCTCTGCTTTGGAGGGGGCCTGGCCCCCTTCTTGAACTACATTTACATAAGCTTTGATCTGTCGATGTTCTCCTTTGTTGATTAGCTTTCTTTGCTTTAGAAGCAAAAGACTGCTTAGGCATTTCTGTTTTTACAAGATAGAAGCTTACCTGAGTGGGGGTCTTGCCATTGTGAATTATGCCTTTAAACTTCTCATCTTGAGCATAAGTCTTGCCTCTAATGTTAAATTTCCTCATGCTCTTTTTCTCCTCAAATGGTATATTTTGTGTTTCTTGTTTCCCCGTTTGCTTGTTTTTATTATAGATCTGCATAACGGTGATCACTGATAACCACATAACACAGTCAACATTAGGTTTTCTTGAAATTTCTGCCAATGACATTAGTCCAAAACGCTTTAATTTAGCCTCCAGCAGATTCTAAAGATGAGGGCAAAAAAAAAAAAGCCATATTTTCTACCAAACTATCCAAGAATAGTCTCTAAGCCACATGCTTAATATTCTTTCCCCCTGAAACATCTTGAGCTGAAAGTCCACAGTCTGTGTTGTTTTTACCTCCTCTGTCTTCCAGACTCCCACTAGGGTGGCCCATTGAGTCCTCTGTCCTCCAGACTCCCACTAGGGTGGCCCATTGAGTCCTCTGTCCTCCAGACTCCCACTAGGGTGGCCCATTGAGTCCTCTGTCCTCCAGACTCCCACTAGGGTGGCCCATTGAGTCCCACTCGCTGCACTCACCCCTGCTTTCCTCCCCCAAAGTCTTCCACTGCCACATTCCGTCTTAGTTATTATTCTTTTGCTGCGAAGAAACACCATGACCAAGGCGGTTTATAAGAGAAAGCATGTAGTTGGGCACATGCTTGCGGTTCCAGATGCTCCCCATCATGTCAGGGAGCATGGCAGCAGGCAGACATGGTGCTGGAGCAGTAGTCTCGGAGAGCTTCCCTGTGAGTCAGTCACCACAAGGCAGAGAGAAAGCAAACTTGGAATGGCAGGGGCTCTTGAAATCTCAAAACCCGCCCCCGTGACACCTCCTCCTCCAACAAGGCCATGTCTCAAACCATTCCCAGATAGGTCCCCACCAACCGGGAACCAAACATATGAGCCTATGGGGGCCGTTCTGGTCAAAGCACTACATGGCACACATTCATCGACTCCGATACACACTGTCCGTCTTGTTTTCAGTCTTTTGAGACAGGCATTCCTCTGTGTTGCCCTGGCTGTCCTGGAATTCACTCTGTAGACCAGTCTGGCCTTGAACTCACAGAGGTCTGCCTACCTCTGTCTTCTGAGTGTTTACTAAAAGGCTTGCACCACAACTGCCTGGCTCATGCTGTTCATCTTTATCTTGGCTGCATTATAATTAATTTTTTTTTTGGCAATGGTAATCATTATTGTTTTGTTTAATAGAAGTGTCACTTTGTTTTTCATAAAATTTTCATTTTTTGCATTTCCCTCTATGTAATATTTAAAGGAGTTACTAGATGTATCTAGTGTGCTATGCTGTATTTAGACCTTACTGAAAGTCAAAACCTTTCTTGTTTGTTTTTGCTTAGTTAATTTGTTGAAAGTACTAGACATTGCTCTTTTCTTTTCCTTTCTTTCTTTCTTTCTTTCTTTCTTAAAAGATTTCCTTTATCTTTTAAGATGAGCTCTGTCTGGAGGCTGGTCTTAAACTTAAAAACTCATGATCCGTCTGCCTCAGCTTCCCAAGTACCTGGGACTATAGGTATTTTATTTACCATACCAATTTTTAAAGATATAATAGCCTTTAAGTATGATGAAAGATTATTTTGGTTGGCTTTGCTTTTGCATCAGAGGAGATAGGTAGTTGATGATTAAATAAACATCTGTATTAGCAACTTGTACGACCCGTTCTTCAGCCATCTGATTCCTGACACTGAGACTTTCTACCTGCCTCAGTTTCCGAAGCATATATGCTGTTTGCCATCAAAGTAGCACTGAGACTTTTGCTGGTTTGCTGGTTTGGGGACTGGGGATAAACCCAGAGACTCATAGTAGACTAGTGTCCTACCGCTGGTCTTTATCCCAGCCTGAAGTACAGTGGCTACAGTTCCCTGCTTCAAAGGCAGGAGTTCTACCAAGACACTCATTGCCATATTGTTATTGGTGACGGAAAGGATTCAGATAGGCACATAATAGATAAAAATTATCCCCATCTTCTGTTACTGAATACAGCGGTAATTGGGAAGGACTGTTTGTTTATGTACCTGAATGTATGTATGTGAACCATGTGTATACGTGCCCATATGGCTGAAAGAGGTCATCAGATACCCTGGAACTGGAGCTAAAAGTGATTGTGAGCAGCCTGTGGATGCTGAGAATCAGACCTGGGTCCTCTGTAAGAAGGGCCAGTGATCTTAGTCTGTGAGTTTCTATAACCCCAAACTACTGAATTATTAATGGGATACATAGTGTTGGGGACTTTAGTGTCAGAGATGGCCTGAAGCCCTGTTTCTTTGCCAGCCCCTTCTATTCTGCCTCTTCTAGCCCCTTCTTAATAGTGTACAAAAACTGTCAGTTTATAACTAATATGATAGCTTGCTTTGGAGTATATTCTAAGTCCAGTTCAGTCAGTATTTTGACCAATATTTTTTGTGCTGTGTTTCATTTAACAATTGGTTGCTTTGTTTTCTGAGACCTGGTCTTACTATTTAGTGCTATCCTAGAACTCACTATGTAGACCAGACTAGCCTCTGACTCCCACATGCTGGAATTAAAGGCATGCATCATATGCATCATTACAGCGGTCTTCTTTTTTTTTCCTTTTTTCCTCTTCTTTTTATTTTTAAGTTTTTTTTTTTTTTGATTTTTGAGACAGGGTTTCTCTGTGGCTTTGAAGCCTGTCCTGGAACTAGCTCTTGTAGACCAGGCTGGCCTCGTACTCACAGAGATCCGCCTGCCTCTGCCTTCCCAGTGCTGGGATTAAAGGCTTGCACCACCACTGCCCAGCTCAGCAATCTATTTTTTATTTTTTTAAACTGATTGCTCTTTAAAATGATCTTCAATTTAGGACAGGTAGAAAATGATACACTTATAGAGACTCTTGCCATTCTGTGAAATTAAACTAATGCCCGTTAACTAAAAGCTTGAAGACAATGTACATGGGCAGAATCCTATAATTCAAAACTAAAATCTGTTTCTATCTGTTTATACTTTATTTAAAAGCCATGCAATGAATACCCTCGTATTTTAAATGTATAGTAAATTAACTTTGCATAATAATAAGAAAGCTTCATTTTCTCTCACAGCCTTTTGTAAAAACTTATTATAAATATATCAGATATTTGAGATTTAAGAAGGTTTAAATTAAAGTCTTTTAAAGTACCAGTATATAGTCAGGGGTGGTGGTGCATGCCTTTAATCCCAGCACTTGGGAAGCCGAGGCAGGAAGATCTCTGTGAGTTTGAGGCCAGCCTGGCCTGCATAGTGATTTATAGGACAGCCAAAGCTACATAATGAGACCCTCTCTCAAAAAGCCAAAAAGAACAAAAGTACAAATATGAAATATTTTAAACTTTAGGACACCTATTTTTAAGGAACTAACTATAGTAGATCCATATGCCAAAGAAAACACTTTAATAATTTATGTTCTAGTATTAGAAAATGGAGCTTATTTTCTCTTTCTAGTCTCATTAAGAAATTTTCCATCCCCATAAAATATTTTTTCTTAATTCTTAGTTACTGGATGTTTAAAATCATTAATCTGGGGCCGTTGAGATGGCTCAGTGGGTAAAGGCTCTTGCTGCCAAGTTTGACAGCCTGCTATTTAATCCGGGATGGAAGGAGAGAACAGACTCTTGCAAGTTGCCCTCTGGCCTCTACTTACATGCTTGTATACACGCGCTTGCAAGCACACACCAATTAATTAATTAATAATTAAGCATAAAGCCATGAAGCAAATTCTTAAGCACTGAAAGGTCTAGGAGTATTTGTAGAGGGCTCACCCCAGCGTGCAGTGGGGACACCAGGGCAGCTTGCAGGGCAGCTTATACTAGTTGTGTTTTCGTGCATCTTGAGTACCATATAAAATAAAAAAAAAAAAATTACTTCACATTCTATGCCTTTGTTTGTACTAGAGCTGATAGGTTAGGGCTTTCATTTTATTTTAATGTAATAACAGCAGTTTGTTTCGCATATGTAAATCCCACTCTAATAGTCACAGTTTGAAACAGTTGCCTCAGTTGCCTTGGGAAGCATTTCCTGTCGTTTGTGGTCAGAACCCTGAAGTGTAGGCTCAGCTGGTAAGGAGAGAGGCTCTGCTTGACCCTCCTCACTTTAAAAGTCTCCTTCCTCTTCTTTCTTTCTTTTTTGGCTTTTTTGAGACAGGGTTTCTCCGTAGCTTTGGAGCCTGTCCTGGAACTAGCTCTTGTAGACCAGGCTGGTCTTGAACTCACAGAGATCCGCCTGTCTCTGCCTCCTGATTTAAAGGTGTGTGCCATCACTGCTAGGCTCTTTCTTTCTGTTTTAATACCACCTCTGCACTAACTGGATAAAAAGTTATTGATACAGCTTTTACAAAACTGCTGCTTTGGTAGCGCTGTCGAGTTCCGCTTTCACCTAGGTCAGACATTTCTAGAGTCCATCTCAGTGGAGGGAGCATCAAATGAAAATCACAGCGTAGGAAAGTCAGTGTGACCCTTCCGAAACAGAATTCTCCTCACAATGGTCCCTAAGTGACGCCCTTCCGATATGTACCACAAAGTCCTAGATCATTATAAACTAATAAGAACAGGGTAATTATCATTAGAATGGCAGTGTCCTGTGTAGACAATGGTGTACAGCTGCACTATAAGTTTAGCTGGAGGCATTGGAGGCAGTGTGTTACAGTGATCTGTGTTTTCTTCCAATAGGATAGGTGTATACATAGATCAGAGTAACTTTCTGTAACTGTCTAGGGTGGTGATCGCTCTCTGTGATGGCAAAAATAAAATAAAATCTAAGATGGTTTGCACTCCTGTAGTAAAGTCCAGGGATGTAGGGCTCCATTTTCACACGCTCTTATCCCTCGCTGTAAGGCTTGGGTGCGTCCTAGGTGCTATTTTTCCCTCCTGGAATCATGGGTAGTTTCATCACAGCTCATCTCTTTCTGTTTGTCTCATATAGGGCTGGTAGTTCAGGACCATTCAGACCCCATGTTCAGTTCCTATGCCTATAAGTCCCACTACCTACTGAACGAATCAAACCGTGCTGAGTTGATGAAATCACCTATGATTCCTTCTTCGTCAGCTTCCAAAAAGAAATGTGAGAAAGGTAATCACTAAAATAGTTTATTTCTTGTTTTTATTCTTTTGCATTTTCCTTTCTCTGTGTGTGTGTGTTTAAATGAAGGGGGGATTGTATGCCTGTCAAGCACTGCCTGTTGCTTTTGGTAGATTCAGCCTTGGTGGTTGTGACTGTGTCTTCTTATGGTAACAAAATTGTTGAAAAGGGCTTAAAATAATTCTGTCGTCACAGAATTTTACCTTTCTCCCTGAGTCAGTTTTTCCACATTGCAGAGACATAGGTTATTAAAATCTAGAATTTTACTTAACATAACAGACTGTTTATTTTATAGGCAGTTCTCATTTGCCTGACCTAGAACTGTCATTTATGTTATCTTAGGATAGTCATGGTGTAGTTTGTCATTACCTATACGCTAACTAACAAGAAAAACTATTTAGAAAAGAAATCCAGGGTAACAGATACTAGAAAAGATTGTTTCTATAACATATTCTGTTGTTTTATTTCTTAAATATTAAGATGCTCTGAAAACAAGTGTCCTTCCCTTAGGAGAGAAGCTGGGGTTAAAGGCAGACCTCAGATGCTAGATGTTGAACGTTAGCCCAAACAAATTACTGATGGGTTGTTTATTCATAAAGAACCATGAGCTAAATGTCTGTTCGTGTTCTCTCAATCAAATGTTCTGTATGCAAGAAAATTTTATCTGTGCTTAACTTGCCATAGCCTGCTTATGATAGAGGGGAAAGTGAGTTCGTGTCTGTTTGGGAGGTTGTTATCCCAGAAGAAACACCTGAGTTTGGAAGGTATGAATAAGGCTTTTGCTTAATATATTTTCATCTTGATCTGGGGTTCAAATTCAGAATCGATAAAGAAAAATTCATCATTCATGCCTAATAAACCATGTATCAGGCTAAGCATAGGTTTTTATTAGTGTTTACTATTTGTGTTGCCTATTTGATGTCTCCTTGCTCCTTTGTTGGCCCGAGTGGCAACTGATAACTGAAAGATGTCTGGGCGAGGTGACTAGAGCCCCCTGGGAGTATTGGAGAGAGGACTGGCCTGTGGCTGGGCTGTTTTCTTTCTGCTGAGGTCAGACTACATCGCCTTCTAGTGATGCTTATGCTTCTTCCCAGGAGGTGAGCAGGGGCTGCCTTCCTCCTCAATAAAGTAGAGTTACTTTGTCCGCACTTACAAAATGAGATGAACTCAGTTGTTGTTTGGTTTCCAGCATTCAGTATTGACATCAATTTAAATGATTTTGAGCCCTCTACTTCTCTTGAGTGATATATTTCCTCTCTTGGATCTCAAAAGCAATTTTTTGTTGTTGTTCTTGTTGTCATTGTTGTTTTGGTTTGTTTGTTTGTTTTGCATAGCACAAAGCAAGACCATTCATATTTTTTCTTTATTCTTACATATTTTGAACATCTCTATCATGATAGTTTTCACTGGCTCTGGCTCTGTATTTCCTCTGAATTAAGACTGAAAATTTAGGACCTTTTACATTGACAGTGAGCATTGTCAGCTCGACTTCCACAGTGGTGCTAATAATCACGTGTCCTTTAAGGCTGTCTATAAGACAGGACTCCCTCTTGATTGTTCCTTTCCGATGGACTAATGCCCAGGATGGAAAATTATGCCTGCAGTCAAAGGGGAACAGTGCGATGACTGCAGTAAAAGATGGCGGAGGAAATACGGTTCTTGGGCTGTCACTGGTCGAGTGCGTAGGTTCTCCTTCTGTTTTCATGCCACAGTTAGAGGTTGAAAGTCCAGGAAGACAAGATTTCTGGAGCTCTGTAAGAGGCTGGATCGTGTAATCTGATCAAGTTATAGAGAGGGCTCTGAGTCTCTGCCTGTGAGACTTCGCGTCTCTCTACCTTGTAAGCTGCAAAAGTGTCGCTCTTTGTCTTCAGTGTTCAACCCTTCCTGTCCCTTGATGTTCGTACTAGAAATACCTAATCATCCCATTTTTATTTGTTTGCATTAAAAGTATTATTCTGTTTGTCACACCTGTTTATGTGTCAACCAGGGAACATTTTAGTCTAGAAAGAGAGGGCTTAGTAAGAACCTGAAATGATATGTCTGCACATTCTACTTCATTCTGCACCGAGAATTACTTAGTTTTGTGCTATGAAACAGTGGTTCTCACACTTAAGTCAGAAATCTAGATATAAAAGAACATTTTCAAATATTTTTGGAAAATTAAGAGAATTACATATTTATACAATATAGAGTTACATGAGATTTATTTGGTTATGACTTTAACCGTTCAACATAACAATACTGTAATACTTGCTTTGCTTTTGGATCATAGTCTCCAACAGCTATGATTTCTTTGGTCAATACAAATAGGAGAGCTGGGCATGATGGTGCATGCCTGCAGTCCCAGCACTGGGGGACAGGCAGCAGGACCACCAGGGGGGAGTCTGAGCTACATAATGAGGCTATCTCCAAATAAAGGTGGCAGAAAATCATTAAAGTTGAAATGCAACTTTGTTTTTGGTTGGTGTGATTTTGAAAATATGGGTCATAACTAGGAGGCAGGGAACCCTTGGTGATGGAGCCGTTGCAAGCCCCTGCGTGACTGTTTTCACTGAGCAGGTGTAATCATCAGTTTGGGGATCTGGATTCCACCTTCGTGTTCTAAGAAGAAGAAAAGTACTGATCAACTTATTATTTTCATTCTTGACTGATTTTATTATAAAGGGATTTAGTTCATTGTGGCAGTGGATTAAGATACAAACATGATTATTGCTTTTCTTCTTTGCTTGGAAGAACGAAAGAAAGCTATTTGTTTGAAAACTTGCTTTCAAATCTACTTGGGTTAAAGAGTTTCTGTGTCTTTTATGACGTATTAGCTAGCTTAAGCCTGATTCCCCAGTTGCTCATATTCTAAAGGGTGCAGCAGTGTTTTTGGTCCTACTTAAGGCTCCATATTTCTAGCCGCTGGAGTCCTAGAAACGGGCTGTTTCATTTGTTTCCTATTGTAATGCATCAGTCTGGATATGACTCAATCAATCCCATTTGAAAAAAATCGCAGGTACTTAAAAGATCCCTTCCTCCTTTCCTTCTTTTTCAGTTCTAAGACTCTGTTTGTTTCCAGGCGGGAAGCTTCTCTGCTGCGAGTCCTGCCCTGCTGCCTTCCACCCAGAATGTCTGAGCATAGACATGCCGCAAGGCTGCTGGAACTGCAACGACTGCAAAGCCGGAAAGAAGCTGCACTACAAGCAGATTGTTTGGGTCAAATTGGGAAACTACAGGCAAGTTTTCTAAGGAAAACCTTACAAGTAGGAAGTAATACTGTTCCGAGCAGGTTTGTAATCTGCATGCAGTGCGGGTGACGCACAGGCAGAGACAGGCGCGGCTCCCTGAACAAAAGGGGCTGAAGGAAAATTGGACTTGGGTATTTGTTCTTAGGGGATTGGAATGGTTACGTTGCGCTTGGATTTTTGTTTTTGTTTGTTTGCCTTTTTCTTTAAGAGTGGGGTTTTTTACTTTGTTTTTAGGTTCTGAGAATTATTTTATACTGATGAATTATGTACTACTAAATTTTGGAATGAAAGAATTTACATGGAGAGTAGAGATTATGTTTTCTTTGTATCTTAGTTTAATATTTATTTTTAACTTCTTTTTCTAAACATATGTGTATTGAATTATGTGTATGGATGTCTTATTGGCCTATATGTCTACATATCATGTGTGTGCTTGCCTGTGGAAGCCAGAAGAGGGTATCAGAAGCCCTGAGACTGAGTCTCAGACAGTGTGAGCTGCCACTGAGTACCAGAAATTGACGCAGGCCTCTGGAAGAGCAGTCAGTGCTCTTAATCACTGAGCCATCTCCCCAGTCTTCTAATTTCTACTGAGAGCAAGAGTTTATAGCCTTGTCAAGACAGAGCCATTTGATTCTCTGTCTCTTTAAATGTTTCTCAAGACAGGGTTTATCTCTTTAACAGCCCTGATTGACCTGGCTGGCATCTTTCTTACAGAGATCTGCCTGCTTATGCCTCCCTAATGCTGGGATTAAAGGAAAGTGTGCGCCACCAGGGCACAGCTAGGTTAGTTGAATTCTAAACCAGGGCCATGTGTTCAAATCGCCCTAAGCTTTGTGGAAAGAGAGTGCTTTAAAAAACAAAACAAAACAAAGCATGTCCTCTAAAGAGGGCGATTATTCCAGTAAGAGTCATTTGTACTTATTTATTTATTAAATGGGGCATGTATGTATCACAGTACAATTATAAAGTTCAAAAACAGCTCTCAGGAACCAGGTCTCTCCTTCTAACATATGTGTCCCCAGATACACCTGGGAGGCCAGCGCTGGCAGCAGCACCCATCTACCTGCTGAGCTACCTCGCCAACCCAGGCGTTAGTTCTTAAAGGGATGAGAACAGGGGCTGCAGAGATAGTTAAGAGCACTTGCTGCTCTTTAGAAAATCTGAGTTCAGTTCCTAGTACTCACGTCAGGTGGCTCACAACCTCCTGTAACCCCAACTCTAGGGGTTCAGACATTCTCTTCTGGCCTCACATGTGTGTACACACATAAAAATAAAAACATACGCTAGACAGTGGTATATCATGCCTTCAATTCATATACATAAAAGTAAATCTTAGAGAACATCATTACATGTTTACAAATGCGAGTGTGTGCATATGTGCCACAGTGCGCAGGTGAAGGTCAGAGGACAGCTTCAGGAGTCAGTCTCCTTCCATCCTCTGGGCCCCGGGGATCAGACCAAGGTCGTCAGGTTTGGTGGTGTCTTCACTCCTTGAATCATCTCGTGTGTGTGTGTGTGTGTGTGTGTGTGTGTGTGTGTGTGTGTGTGTTTAAGGATAGATCTGGATACAATGTAGGTCTTTTTTTTTCCAGTTTGGTTGTATGGGTACATTCTCTCCATAGGTTAGCCTGTAACTCATGCTTTTAGAGTACTAAGATCACATGTATGGCTCACCCTACCCTGCCCTATACTGTGTTCTTAATATCTGGGGAAACATACATCTAATGTCAGTAGTCTCCAGGACAACATCATAAGGGAGGGTATTTTTTCTACCTACTCTGTGCTTATTAAGACAAATTGATTCTGAAATGCTAACTGACGCAAGACCTGGCGCATCAGATCAAGAGGGTTTCCCTACCTGACGCGTCAGGAAGTGCTGGTTTGTATGTCATGCTTATTCTTTCCCCAGCAGTGGTCTGCTCTCAGAAACCATCCTTCATCCCTTGAGAGACGATCTTCTCTACCTGGGAAGATATTAAGTCAAGTGTGGGAAAGTAAAGTCTCTACAGTTAAAATGGACTGGGACCATATTAATTAACATCCATGTTCCAGAGCTGGAAAATGGGTCCATCGTCCTTTTCTTATTAGATATTATAATTGATACGTTTGTGATAAATATTTTATATGTTAATCTTTTAAGGAAAGAAACCAAATAAGGCAGCTTGGACCTACTTTGCTTAGCCTGTGTTCACTACTTTATTAACCATTAATAGTTTTTTTTAAAAAATATTTATTTATTTGTTTATTTATTTATTATGTATGCAGTGTTAGTTTCCATGTCTGCCTACAGGCCAGAAGAGGGCGCCAGATCTCAGTATAGATGGCTGTGAGCCACCATGTGGTTGCTGAGAATTGAACTCTCAGGACCTCTGGAAGAACAGTCAGTGTTCTTAACCTCTGAGCCATCTCTCCAGCCCCCATTAATAGAGTTGTGTGTGGTGGTTTTTGGGGGGTTCTTTGAGACAGGGTCTGCAGGTGGTGGTGGCGGCCTCTGCTTTTAATCCCAGCACTTGGGAGGCAGAGGGATCTCTGTGAGTTTGAAGCCAGTCTGGTTTACAGAGTGAGTTCCAAGACAGTCAGGGCTGTTGTTACACAGAGAAACCCTGTCTCGAAAAAAAACAAAAACAAAAAACAAGTATTGTGTGGTTTTACAATCTGAGTCTGAATAAATCTTGAAAATATAAACCTCTTTCTTTCCTTCCAATCTGTTAAGAAGAGTGATTGTTTTCACTTTCTCACTTTTGTTTTCAGATGGTGGCCTGCAGAGATCTGCAGTCCCAGGTCTGTGCCATTGAACATCCAGGGCCTTAGGCATGACCTGGGGGACTTTCCCGTGTTCTTCTTTGGTTCTCATGACTACTACTGGGTTCACCAAGGCAGAGTGTTCCCTTATGTGGAAGGAGACAAAAGCTTTGCTGAGGGACAGACTAGCATTAATAAGACCTTCAAGAAAGGTAAGTTGACCGTGCCCCATGCTTTCGGTGACTCAGAACTAGCACCCCAGTGCGTGGTTCTTGAATCCCCTTCTTTGCACTTGAAGTTTCTGCCTCTTGAGAATATTCTCCAGGCATCACAATTTTACATCCATAAACTTCCCATGGCATCAGGCCTGCGTTTGAGACGCATAAAGCACGGAACACTGCTGTGTTTGAAGTGTCTTTAACCAGGTGAAGCAGGAGTGGAAAAGTCTTCCCAGGGAGAGCCTGGGGCCTCTGCAACATGACAGAAGTCTACCTTTCTGAGGAAGGATAGACGTTATTTTAGATAGAACATCTAGGACAGGGTTCTCAAGTAGAGTCACTAAGAGACCTTTGTCATTGATGTAGGTAGGACCTTTGCTCTGAGGAATGCACACAGTATAGTATCCTAATTTATTATTAAGTCTATAATGGTGGTGACTGGTGATTTTCAGGATGTAATTTTAAAAAGTAACCACCAGGCGAGATGCAGAGCATCTCTAAGATGGTAGGATTTAACGTCCTGCCCTACGGTGTGTTTGCATTTGGGTAACGGCCTGCTCGCCTCTTGTCAGCACTGGAAGAAGCTGCAAAGCGTTTCCTGGAGCTGAAAGCACAGCGAGAAAGTAAGGAAGCTCTGGAGATGGAGAAGACCTCAAGGAAACCCCCTCCCTACAAACACATCAAGGTGAGCAGTCCCTCCCCGACCTGCAGAAATGTTCTCTGGCAGTCAGTGTCTCCTTGGGGACTGGTAGTTCCTGTGGCTGCAGCAGTGGGAGCCCTGCCCAGGGTGCTGAGGGTGGGAGCCCCGCCCGCGGTGCTGAGGGTGGGAGCCCCGCCCGCGGTGCTGAGGGTGGGAGCCCCGCCCGCGGTGCTGAGGGTGGGAGCCCCGCCCGCGGTGCTGGGGGTACTGAGGGTGGGAGCCCTGCCCGCGGTGCTGAGGGTGGGAGCCCTGCCCGCGGTGCTGAGGGTACTGAGGATGGGAGCCCTGCCCGCGGTGCTGAGGGTGGAGCCCCGCCCGCGGTGCTGAGGGTGGGAGCCCTATCTGTGGTGCTAAGGAGTAGGCCCTGCCCGTGGTACTAGGAGGTGGGTCTTTGGCATTCTTTTCTACACCCAACAACTATGACTTATATGAAATTCCATTCTGTTCCTAGCAGATTATCTTGCAACCAAATGAGGAGATAGATCTTTAGCCTCTCTATTCCAGAGACTTCGTAGATGGCTTATTTTCTCTTAATTTCAGGTATTAAATTTCTGTCAACCTGTGGCAAGTGAAATAAACAAGTGAGAATTAACATCACATTTAACACTTTGGTCTAGTAAATAGATGTGGTTATTCCTTCTCGTTTATTCAGGAGACGTTAAGATAAAGAGCTTTGATGCAGGAGTGCCAGTCGCCCACAGCTTGCTCACCTGCTCTTTCCTTTCCTTTCCTTGCGCTTCTGTCTCTAGGCTAACAAAGTAGTAGGAAAGGTCCCAATCCAGGTAGCCGACCTGTCGGAGATTCCCCGCTGTAACTGCAAGCCTGCGGATGAAAACCCTTGTGGCTTGGAGTCGGAGTGTCTGAACAGGATGTCGCAGTATGAGTGTCACCCGCAGGTGTGCCCTGCCGGGGTTCGCTGTCAGAACCAGTGCTTCACCAAGAGACTGTACCCCGAAGCAGAGGTCATCAGAACAGAGCGGAGAGGCTGGGGCCTCAGGACCATGAGGAGCATTAAGAAGGTAAAGTGTGGAGACCCAGCTCAGAGCAGAATGGGCCAGGGCCTCTTGTCTTTTAGGACTCTTGGTTTGTGTCCCGACACTGGGACGGAAGCATAGCATTTATGACGAAACCTGAGCCTTCTCCTGGAGTTAAGAATTTGAATATGCTTCTTGTTGGTTTTCATGGTGGATGGACACGTTAGAGAAGTAACATAATAAATTATGTTGATTATACACCGGGCAGAAACTAGCAAACTTAGAACTCGTGAGCCATAAGTGTGACTGAGTCACCGTGTCATTAACATCCACTGTGACAGTAGCCCGCTGTCCGCATCCACATAGCCAAGGCTTAGAGGCCCGGCTTAGCTGTGAAACAGTAGAAGCAGTTGGGGTCTTTAACATATATAACTTATTTTTATTTTCTTTTTTTTTTAAAAAATATTTATTTATTTATTGTGTATACAATATTCTGTCTGTATGCCTGAAGGCCAGATGAGGGCGCCAGACGTCTTTACAGATGGTTGTGAGACACCATGTGGTTGCTGGCAATTGAACTCAGGACCTTTGGAAGAGCAGGCAATGCTCTTAACCACTGAGCCATCTCTCCAGCCCCTTATTTTTATTTTCATACCTTGAGACAGTTTTTTTTTTTTTACAAGAGTCTCCTGGCACAAGAAATAGATAACAATTGGAGAAGTATCTTAAAGCCAAATAGCTTAAAAGAAAGACAAAACTCTTTAGTAGACTCTACTGAAGTAGTGGTCTGCGATGTTAGAGCACCTGAGGCTCTCCTGAGGCTCTTGGCAGAAATCAGCTGTGGGGAGGATGGCGCACACTGTTAATTCCAGCAGAGGAACAAGGATCTCTGAGTTCAAGGCCAGCCTGGTCTACAGAGTGAGTTCCAAGGCAGCCAGGGCTACATTGTGAGACCCTGTCTCAGAAAAAGGAACTAACCAGGGGCTGGAGACCTCAACAGTTAAAAGCACTTGTTGCTCTTGCAGAGGGCCTGAGTTTGCCAGCACCCACGTGGTGGCTCCCAACCATCCATAACTCCAGTTCTAGGGGATCGGATGCCTTCTCCTGACCTCTGGGCACAGGCACATGTGATATACGTACATACATGCAGGCAAAGCAGTAACACACATACAGTGAAAACGTCTAAGAAGTGAGGGAGGCTGGAGAGTTGTGACGGTGGTTGAGTGCTCCCTGCTCTCACAGAGGACCAAGGGATGGAGCCACTGGTGGGCCTGGAGAGTGGGCCAGACACGAGGTGAGATAGGTAGCCCAGGGCTCGGTCTCAGTGAGCACCTCAGTCAAGAAACTACTGGACTGTTTAGTAGGGTGACTTCGTTGGTATGGCAAATTAGTTTTCTGCTACTGTATAAAAGTATTTCCACAAGGTTAGCAACTTAAACCTGGGTGTGGTACCTCACAGTTGTGTCTGTCACTTGAGAGACTAAAGCAGGAGAATCGCCAAGAATTTGATACTGACCTGGACTATATAAACTTGTGAATTTTGGCTTAGCCTTAAGAGCAAGACCCTGTCTCAAAAACAAAACAAGTTAGCAACTTAAGTGACTATCGAGAGCAATAAGAGCACTGGCCTCTGTTGGACAGGACCCAGGTTCAATTCTCAGCACCTAGCATCCACACGGCCCCTCACAACCATCTGTGACTCTAGTCCCTCTTCTGGCCTCCATGGCACCAGACATGCATACAGTACACGGACCACACAGGAGTAAATGTGATATGTGTTTTATTCCCACAGTTGATATGTGTCAGGGGTTCAGGCAGCACTCAGCTGCATTCACTTAGGATCACAAGAAATGAAACTCGGGTCCTCAACTCACCCAGGGAGGGACCCAGCTTCCTTGTAGCTATAGAACTCCATTTTTTTGTTTCTGTGGTCTGAATGCTTTTATTCTGAGATTCTCCCCCTATCCCCCACTGCTGCTGTTGGCCAGGAATGACTCTTAACCTTTAGTGGCTTCCCCAGTTCCTTGCTACCTGAGGGTCCCAATGTAGGCAGACCTAGCAGACGCTGAGGTCATAGACTCCACAGTCTTGTTTGCCTGTGCCTGTTGTACCATCACCACTTCCTTGGAGGGCAGGATCACAAGTGGGATCTGGGGTGACCTTGACAATCTGCCGCATTTGGAGCTGAAGAGAATAACTTTGGCTGGAGTGTGAAGGGTTAATGAGAAAGGAGAAAAAGTGATAAGAAGGAGCTGGGGAAGCAACCCTGGGCACAAGGGTGTAGGTCTGCATTAGTGCTGTCTACTCTCGGCCATCCTGTAGGAACTGAGGAGAGCTTGTGTGTGGGGTGGACGTGTGTTCGAACAGTAAACACACACTTGATTCTCCTCTGACGAGTTTGAAATGCATGTGGGTCCTGCAGATGACAGGTGGAGTCAGCATGGCTTTTGGGATGAGAAGGTCTGCGGTTATATGAGCACCTTGTAGTCCCTCATGAGCTTATCATGTAAAACAGCTAGAATGACGGCAACAGCAGCAAATTCTTAAGGATCTAAAGGTTCTGAATCTCCGTATTGGTGGTGGGGGTGTGAGCGGAACAGCCACTGTCAGCAGTAGTTTGGCAGTTCTCTTTAAACACGCGTGTACATTTACTATATTATACAACAAATTTCCCTCCAGGCTATTTAAGCCAGGAAAATGAAAATCTGTAATTACACGGAAGCTCTTCCTAAATGTTCACAGCAAGTGCATTTTTATAATAGCAAAAATCTGGGAAGACTAGCCAGTCTTCTTCAGTGATATATGTGTATAACATATATAAACAGGTGGCGGTATGGCCACATTGAGGGGTCCTACCAAGACAGTAAAGACAACTGAAACACAGCTTGAGTAATCTCTGGAGGACTGGCTTGAATTACTACTACTACTACTACTACTACTACTACTACTACTACTACTACTACTATTGCTAGTCCTATGGCTCTAGAGATGGTTTAGTGGTTAGGGGCACTTGCAGAGGACCCAGGTGTGAGTCCCAGCACCCACACAGAACTCTGAGCTCCAGCTCCTGGGTGTCTCATACCTTCTTACAACCTCTCTGGACACTGCACACATGGTGCGCTCATAAACTGTTTGCGTGCACACCTATACACATATATCTTTGGGCAAAACATTCATACACATAAACTAAGACAAATCTTTAACTATTTTATATGTGAGTGTTTTGTATATGTATGTGTTTGTGTTGTGTGCCTGCTTGGTGCCTGCATAGGTCAAAAAGAGGGCATTAGATCTCCTGGATCTAATAACACATCTTTAGGAGCTAGAAAGATAGCTTGTCAGTTAAGAATGGGTGGCGCACGCCTTTAATCCCAGCACTTGGGAGGCAGAGGCAGGCGGATCTCTGTGAGTTCGAGACCAGCCTGGTCTACAAGAGCTAGTTCCAGGACAGGCTCCAAAACCACAGAGAAACCCTGTCTCGAAAAACCAAAAAAAAAAAAAGAATGTTGACTGATCTCCCAGAGTACCATGGTTGGATTCCCACAGCCACATGACAGCTCACAGCCATCTGTACCTCCAGATCCAGGGGATCTGATATCTCTTCTGGCCTCACAGGGCACCAGGCATGCAAGTGGTGCACAGACATACATGCAGGCAAAACGTCCATACACTTAAATAAATAATTTTAAAAACCAAATCTTAAAAAGTAATTCTCACCGGCAGTGGTGGCGCACACCATTAATCCCAGCACTTGGGAGGCAGAGGCAGGTGGATCTCTGTGAGTTCAAGGCCAGCCTGGTTTACAAAGCAAGTTTCAGGAAAGCCAGGACTATTACACAAAGAAACCTGTCTCAAAAAAAAAAAAAAGCCTCAGGCTGGAGAGATGGCTCAGAGGTTAAGAGAACTGACTGCTGTTCCCAAGGTCCTGAGTTCAATTCCCAGCAACCACATGATGGCTCATAACCATCTATAATGAGATCTGGTGTCCAGAACACTGTATACATAATAAATAAATTTTAAAAAAAGTCTCAAAAGGTTACATATTATATAAATGCATTTATAGAGCATCCTTAAATGACAGAATTATACTGATGGATTAGTGTCGGACAGGAGTTAGGAAACCAGGGTGCTGGAGTGATGGAGGATGTGTGTGGCCATTAAAGAAAACCTCAAGACATCCTGTGGTGCAGGTACAGTCTTCAGCATGATTGTATGGTGGCAGGATTCCATGTCTGAGTGCGGTGTGTGTGACACCAACGGTTTTCTAGTTACTACTGTGTTCCAATTTGTAAAACATCACTATTGGAGGAATCTGACCGAACGGTGTAGAGTTTGTATTTTTAGCTTTCTGTAAATATACTTATTCAAAATCTAACGATTGAAGAGCAGACACCTGCCCTATCTGCTTCAGGTTCAGACTTCTTCCGTTTCTCACCCCTAATAGCCACCACCTCCGCAGCTATAAACTGACGGCATAAGTCACAAACAGTGCCACACCAGTTTGGAATTATGATTAATAGGGTGGTATTTATTTAAAGGGGAAAAAACTTACAGATCACTGTCAGCCCTCTGCGCAACCAGGAAGAGAGTCTAGTTGCCTGCAGAGCAGGAAGTGAAGAGAGAGAGGAGAGGGAAGTGGCCGCTTTTTTAAAGGGAGAGAGACCACGCCCCAATGGGCTGGTATCTCAGCGGCTATTGGCTGGAGGAGTAGGAGGACCTCCCGCAACACTTCCCCCTTTTGTTTAAATAAGAGAGTTCTAAACCTACTATGAAATTATATACAATAAGTACAAATATCCTATTCTAACTAGCTTATGTCTTGTATAATAAATAACTTGGCCACGTCATGAGAGGAAAGTAACTACATCTATATAGTCTTCAACCCCATCGAAGATCTGAGAAGGGAAATAATGTTACCTGGCTAATTAGGAAGTTCAGTAAAACAACTTCCAAAACATGCAACAAATCACAGAGACAACTACCTACCTGGGCAATCACCCAAAGTCACATTAGCAGCATTGAAGCAACCAACTTTGGCTAAGGCCTAACATAACTGACATACCATTTTCAAAGGCAAGCAACTTTTTCAAAACTATCTTACCCTGTCTTGGCAGGATATGACAGTCCTGTTTTATCCATTGATGCATGCTCTGTATCTCTGTCAGTGGTTGAGGTATGGGCATTTCTTTGCCCAAAGGCCAGTTCTGCCAAAAAGAAAGGCTCCAGGTGGAGTGTCTTTGGTGCTCAACATTCTCTCGGGAATAGAGTGGTGTTGCCAGGAGCAATTGTGTCTCACTACCACAAAACTCTGAGTTAGATTAAAGGCCATTTTCTACAGCTCTTTGAAGAAGTTGAAGATTATCTATCTATACTGAGTATAATCTCTATATATCTAAAGAACCAGATTAGTCTAATTATAAATGACAAACTTAGATGACTATTAATCTGTATAATTCTCAATATCTATCTAACTTAAAGACTAAGACAATAAACGACTGTGAAACAAATGAGGACAATGACCTCCAAATATAAACAATGTACAAATATACATTGCAGTAGGTAAATATATATCAATACACAAACATTATGTAAGTATCTTAATCAGAGGTAGAAATGTACACTGCAATATGGTAAATATATACAATATATGTATCAATATGATATATGTCAATACATAAAAAAATGTTTTAAACAGAGCTAGAAACATGCAAGCATACAATAGTCAATATAATTTAACTTTGTATCAATATACAAGAATCAATACCAGTATATTTGTCTAAAAACAGTAACTCACAATTATAAATCTATTATCCCATCATCCCTCTTTTTTTTTTTTCAAAATGATCCCTGAGCTTATAAAATTCCTCCCCCAACCCTCAATCGTATACTAATTATAATCAACCCCTAAATGATGTCCCTAAACCCAAGGGCAAACTTTACTGGGAGAGGGGACGTCGTCCTCTAGAATTACTTCCAGCTGTCATGGGAGCGACGTTCTTTCTGGGGGATCCTGTGAAAGTAAAATGATGGTGAAATTTCAAGATCAATGTCTTTTAAAATTGCAAATAGTCTCTGAGTATTTTGTGCAGGTCTGGCCAAAATGTTGTATAAGATGTGCACCATTTCAGCTAACCAAGTTGGAACTGTCTTGTGCAGCTGGTACCCAAAGCAGGTCTTGTAGTAGCGCTATCAGTATCATGACATCATATCAACCAGGTGGAGTTGTTGTTATGGGGCCCCATCTTCTTCCTGGAAACTTCAAATGTCACTTCAGGAAAAACTCATTGTTCATTATGAAACATTAATCATATAGACATATATATATATGTGTGTATATATTCACTGAAAGACATGATAGATATATTCAATGAAAAGTATGATAGATATGAAGAAAAGCAAAGATGTTTTCTAAACTCATATTTCTTTCTGTCCCATTTCATGGCTCTTGACATGAGACACAAACTCCAGAAACTCTGGGTTTTTCTCTTACTAATAGGCTTGGAATTGGAGAGGGACTGAGCCAGAGTCCAACTTCAAAACCAGCTTTATAAATTTAGAAATATGGTTTAATATTACTTACACAACCCATTCAGTTTTCTTGATATTTCCTATTGGGCAGGTATTTTTCCATCTGTCAGTATCCAAACATCCAGGGTCCCTTGAATTTTTCAACGATGAGTGTATTCCTGTGGAGATAAGAACAGAACCCTGCCCCCATTCTATATGTTTTTCTTACCACCTGTATGAATATCATCATTGTGGATGAGTTGTCATTTCTCCTTTCCAAGAGGTTTCTCCTCTTCAAATCGAAACTTTATTAATTTTGATGGTATCCACAATTTTTCTTCTCCTGTGGAAACAAGAGCAAAACCCCTTCCCCAACGTAGCACATCTCCTGGCTTCCACTGAGAGGTCAGCACATCTTTGAAATAAATTGGTTGATTTAGTTCAGCAGACTTTTCCATTATCCAATGTCTTTCTGCTGCTGTCGTTTCTTTCTCATTAGCATTAAGAAAATTCAAGGTCAATAAAGCATTTTATGTAATCTATTTCTGGGGGTATTTTCTGTCCCTTTCTGTTTGTTCAGCATATCCTTTATAGTACGATTTGATCTTTCTATAACTGCCTGACCTGTAGGATTATTTAGTATACCTGTAATGTGTTTTATATTATAATAATCAAAAAAATGTTTCATTTTCTTAGATACATATGCTGGACCATTATCTGTCTTTATTTGTGCAGGTATACCCATGATGGCCATAACTTCCAATAAATGTGGGCAGTAGCCCATTGAAAACCTGAATACGTGTCTATGGTGTGGTGTACATATTTTAATTTACCAAATTCCATAAAGTGGAACACATCCATCTGCCAGATTTCATTTCTCTTAGTGCCCTTTGGGTTACTCCCTGCAGGCAATGGTGTTTGATTATAGAAAGAACAAGTAGGGCATCTCTTTATAATGTCCTTAGCTTGTTGCCAAGTAATGGAAAATTCTTTCTTTAGGCCTTTACTATTAACATGATAGTTAATAGTAAAAATGAAATTCTTATGAAATTCTGAGGCCTGCAACACACTTCCAATCAATAATTGATCAATCTCAGCGTTGCCTTGGGCTAGAGGACCAGGCAGACCTGCATGGGACCGGATGTGTGTTATGTACATGGGACAAAGCCTATTCCTGATTATGTCTTGTACCTGGATAAACAATGAAGTCAACTCTGTCATCTGGTATAAATTCAGCGGTTTCAATATGCAAGATAACTCTTTCTGCATATTGTGAATCTGTAACTATATTAAGAGGTTCTTTAAAATCCCTTAGCACCATAAGAATGGCATATAATTCTGCTTTCTGGACAGAATTATAAGGGCTTTGTTCCACCTTACTCAATTCATCTGACTTGTAACCTGCTTTCCCTGATTTATTTGCATCAGTATAGAACGTACGGGCTCCAGTTATTGGAGCATCACGTACAATTCTAGGAAGAATCCAAGAAGTTCTTTTTATAAGGTTAAGTCTACCACTTTTGGGATAGTTGCTATTAATTTCTCCCAGAAAATTAGCACAAGCTCTTTGCCACGGTTCATTGTCTTCCCATAACTTTTTTATTTCTTCAGTAGTAAAAGGCACTATAATTTCTGCTGGGTCTATACCTGCTAGTTGACAAAGTCTCAGCTTACCTTTTATAATTAATTCAGAGACTTTTTCCACATAAGTTTTTAATTTTTTACTTGGTTTATTAGGTATAAATATCCACTCTAAAATAATATCTTCCCTCTGCATTAGAATCCCTGTAGGAGAAATTCTGGAAGGCAATATGACTAGGATGCAGCTAAGATTTGGGTTCATCCTATCCACATGTGCCTCCTGTAATTTTTCCTCAATCATTGTCAGTTCCTTTTCTGCTTCAGCTGTCAGTTTTCTTGGACTTTTCAAATCTTTATCACCATCTAAGGTTTTTTTTTAAACGAACTCTTAGATAAGGTGTTATCCCAACAGCTGGTCGTAGACTGGAAATGTCTCCTAACAATCTTTGGAAGTCATTAAGAATCTTTAACCGGTCTCTCCTATTTTGTGCCTTTTGCGTTTTAATTTTCTATATCCCTATTCTGTAACCTAGGTAATTAATAGAATTTCCTCTTTGAATCTTTTCGGGGCAATTTGTAATCCCCACCTAGGCAAGACTTTCTTTACTTCTTCAAACATCCTTTCTAAAGTATATTTGAATCAGATAACAAGATGTCATCCATGTAATGATAAATGATGGACTTGGGGAATTGTTTACGAATTATTTCCAATGGCTTACTTACAAAATATTGGCACAGTGTAGGATTATTGAGCATACCCTGTGGGAGGACAGTCCATTGATATCTCCTATTAGGCTGAGAATTATTATAAGTAGGCACTGTGAAGGCAAATTTTTCTCTATCCTTTTCTTGTAACGGTATAGTGAAAAAACAATCTTTCAAATCAATAACTATAAGAGGCCATCCTTTTGGTAACAGAGAAGGCAAAGGCATTCCAGATTGTAGTGGGCCCATAGGTTGAATTACTTTGTTGACAGCTCTTAGATCTGTCACCATTCTCCATTTACCAGATTTCTTTTTTACAACAAACACAGGAGAATTCCAAGGGCTGGTTGATTCTTCAATATGGTGAGCATCTAGTTGCTCTTGCACCAGCTGTTCCAATGCCTGTAGTTTATCTTCAGCTAGAGGCCACTGTTTGATCCATATTGGCTTCTCAGTTAGCCATTTTAAAGGTAGGGCTATTGGTACCTCTAAAGGTTTGGTATTTGCTGTATGTTCTTGTACAGCCTGAATGGCTGGTGACCTTTTTCCATAATACCTCATCATATCCTTCCCAGAATTATGAGTCCCTGGAACCACAGGAATGTTAATCTGGGTATTCCATTGCTGTAGCAGGTCACGGCCCCATAAATTTATGGCAATATTGGCTATATATGGCCTTAGTTTTCCTATTTGTCCTCGGGCCCTATGCATTCAACCCATCTTGTGCTTTGTTTTACATGAGATAGGGTTCCACTTCCCAAGAACTGAACATCTACCTCTTGAAGAGGCCAATTTGGATGCCAAGATTCTGGGGTAATGATACTTACATCCGCACCTGTGTCTAATAAGCCTTCAATAAAAGTGTCATTTATACAGACTCTTAGCTTTGGTCTTTGATCGTTAATAGAAGTCTGCCAAAATATACGTTTACTCTGTCCTACTGGGTTTTTTTTACTCATCCTCCACACGTAATTCATCATTTCGACCAGTATTACTTTTTTCAGCAGAAATTGGAGCTTTTAAGTTTCTTGGTGAGGCACCTTCTCCACTGTGACTGGGAATGACTGGGCCACTGTTGGCTTGGGGGCCTGCGAGAGGCCCCTCAAGGAGTTTCCCGACGGTATCGGGTTGCCTTGTTTGTCTGTTGTTGACCTGCATTCGTTGGACCAATGTCGGCCTTTACCGCATCTCCTACATATACCTGAAGGCCTAGGTCTCCTATTTTTGTCATTACCAGAGGAGATATTATTCCTAGAAATTCTGTGCCTGCAATCCCTTTTCAGATGTCCTAATTTACCACAATTAAAACACTTGGCAGTTTGATGTCTCCTCATTGCTGTGGAAATCGCTTCTCCTACCCAAGATTCATCGTTATAGCTAAACGTCTCAACATTCATCGTATGCTGAATCCATTCAACTATAGGTGCTGATCTAGACTTTAAAGGCCCAATTATCTTTTTGCATTCTATGTTTGCATTCTCAAAAGCTAGAGATTCAAGAAGTTTTCGTCTAGGTAGCTTCTGGGTCTGTTACCCCTATGTCCAGAGCCTTAATTAATCTTTGCAAAAAGTCAATAAAGGGTTCTCTCTGTCCCTGCCTAATTCTGGCATATGATTCAACCCTTTTTGCTGGATTTTGTATCCTATTCCAAGCATTTAAAGCTGCTTGGTGACATAGACACAGTACTTCATCGTCATAAAGAGCTTGGACCTGTGGATCAGCATATTCTCCTGCACCAAGAATTTGATCTTGGGAAACCTCGACACCTTTTGCTCTTCCTTGCTGTTCCGTATGTTTGGATTCTTCTCTGAAATAAATTCCAAATATCAAGGAAGGTCCATTATCTAAAACTGCAGACACTAACTGATGGAAATCATGGGGGGTAGCTCTAGAATTAGAAGCCCAAGTCCTTATCATTTCCTTTACATATGCAGAGTGCAAGCCAAAATTAACAATATCTTGCTTAATTTCTTTCAGATCATTCATTGCTATTGGCGTCCATCTAGCTTCTCTGACTCCCTTTGAGCCTTTAGAAGTTGACGCTTTGTCAGAATTAAGTATAGGGTATGCCGCTAAAACCTTGGGTGAGCCAGTTCTAATAGCTGGTGTTGGCATTGTATCCTGTCCTTGTGCCTTATTACTCTGTTCACCAGCTCCAATCATTTCTTCAATCATTTCAAGTCTTTTTATTATTGTCTTTATTATTGTCTCTTTTGAATCCTGAATCTCCTGACCTGCATGAGTTTCTAGTAAAGATTGTATGGTTCTTAGGAGTGCCATGTTCTTCCTAAATGATAGAATATGCAAAAGAATACTGAAACCTAGTAACCAGTAAATTAAGTTATCCCCATAGTCATATAAACCTTGCATGATATAACCCATTGTATTGGTAACCACAACAGTAAAATTCGCGTTGGAAACGAAAACTGCCATATTACCTATTATCCAGCAGGTGGCGCTGTTGCCAAGTCGCGACGAAAACAGGGTCCTGTTTCAGAGTCCGCCTAGTATTTGTTAAAAACTGGAAAATGTAAGTTGCTCAACAAAGTAAATGTAATTAAATCAGTTCCAGAGACGGAACCAGAAACCCAGAATCCAGGGATAGAAAAGAGCAACCTGGAAGCCGCTTATGCCTCCACGTGACAGAGTCACCCTGAGGGGTTGCAGCTTTCAGCAACCGCGTGCTCTGGTTCGCGCCACTTAAGAGCTGTGCTTGCAAGGGAGATTTAAAAATGACTCAGAAAAGAGCAAACCACGCGGGTGGAGACTACACAGGCCTGTGGAGTTTAAATCCACGTGGGGAGGCAGACGATAGGGTGCCTGGGGACTGGAAGTCAATCTGAGGTGTCTAAAGAGAAAATATAAAGAACCGCAGCAATAAAAGCCAGTGCGTGATGATTTATATTAAGCTGCTGGCTCCACGCACAAGACACAGGCCACAAGGCCGCCTGCCGGCCAAGGCAGCTGAGGAAGGGAGGCTTGCGCCAAGCCAAGCTCGCGGCCGGCAGCCGAGCGGGGGAAAGGAGAGGTCCTAACACCAAACGTTGGGCGCCAACTGAAGGCGTAAGTCACAAACAATGCCACACCAGTTTGGAATTATGATTAATAGGGTGGTATTTATTTAAAGGAGAAAAAAGTTACAGATCACCGTCAGCCCTCTGTGCAACCAGGAAGGGAGTCTAGTCGCCGGCAGAGCAGGAAGTGAAGAGAGAGAGGAGAGGGAAGTGGCCGCTTTTTTAAAGGGAGAGAGACCACGCCCCAATGGGCTGGTATCTCAGCGGCGATAGGCTGGAGGAGTGGGAGGACCTCCCACAAAAATAAACTATTAAAAGATTGCAATAATAGTGATGATAATGGCTTCAGAAGTTGGGGTTGGCCTTATTCTAAGAGCTAGTGACATGCCACAGGTGCCACTTGGGACTATAGAAATAATAATGCTATCCGCAAGAAAAGACAAGCACCTGCACAGGAATAGTGCCGCCCAAATGCCCGTGAGTAAGTAACAGCCGTTTACTTCCAGGGGTGAAGTAGTGTGTGTGTGTGTAAGATCATGTGTACCCATATGTGTGAAAGTCAGTGACAAGCCGGGTGTTGTTTCTGAGGTGCTTTCATGCCTTTAAACATGTCTTAGCAACTTGGGGAGGAAAAGGTTACTTTAGCTTGCAGTTGTAGTCAGGGCAAGAACTCAAGGTAGGACCCGAAGCCGAGGCTGTGTGGGAGCGTTGCTGACAGCTGCTTATGCCGCTCCCCATGGCTCAGTCAGTTTGCAGTTCTTTGTTTTTTTCTTTTCTCCAAAGCTCTGGGCGTCCTGAGACTCACTATGTAGACTGAGTTGCTTCTGCCTCTAGGGCACTAGTGTTAATGGTGTGCAGTACCACAGCCTGGGCAGCCTGCTTTCTTACACCACAGGACCACCACACCAGCCATTTGCCAGGACTCACCAACACATGATATGATGGAAGCATTTTCTCTTTTGGGATTCCTCTTCCCAAATAACTCAAGGTCCTGTTGAGTTCCCCAAAGGCCACTAGGTCATAACTGCTGTTTGAGATAGAGTTTCTCATTGGCCGTGTAACTGGCGTTGAAACCCAGCCATGCGCCTGGTCCTCAGCTCCCATCACCGTCACTAGGATTTCAGGATCTGCCATTGTGCTTGGGCCCTTAGTTATGGAGATCTGAGCTCAGGTCTCCACATTTGTGGGCAGTCCCAACTGAGCCAGTTTATAGCTCTGCTGTTTTTACATTTCCACAGAGCTTGCCTGAGGTGACAGGGATGACACATGCACTTCATTTCTCTGTCTGTCTGTCTGTCTGTCTATCTATCTATTTTTAGTTTTTAGAGACAGGGTTTCTCTATAGCTTTGGAGCCTGTCCTGGAACTAGCTCTGTAGACCAGGCTGGCCTCAAACTCACAGAGATCCTCCTGCCTCTGCCTCCGAGTGCTGGGATTAAAGGCGTGCGCCACCACCGCCCGGCTCGACACCACGTACACTTCCACTTGCACACCGTAGTGTCTGGTGAGAGTCGGAACATCTCTTAGTCTGTCACACTCAGGTTACACACCAAGCCATTCTGACCCCCAGCCCTAGGGTTTTGTTGTTAAAGCAAGTTCTCATGTGCTTCAGGCTGACCTAGGAATCAACATGTCCTTTCCATACCTCCCAAGTGCTAAGATTATAGGCATGTGCCACCACGCCCAGTCTGTGTGCTATTGGGGATTGAACCCATGGCCTTGTACAAACTAGGCAAGGGCTCTACTAACTGCATTGCACTCCCAGCCCTCAGCCTTCTTCCTTCTGTTTTGAGACAGACACACACATGCCTTTGTACCATAAGAGCACTTGCTACTCTTTGTGCTTTAGTTAATTTTCTTGATTCATACATGTGGTGTTAAAAAATACATTACAGTATAGTGCATGGATTTTACAGTGATATATTAAATGCTTCTCTGCAGGGTGAATTTGTAAATGAATATGTTGGTGAAGTAATTGATGAAGAAGAATGCAGACTTCGAATCAAGCGAGCACACGAGAACAGTGTAACTAATTTTTATATGTTAACTGTTACCAAGGTAAAATTGCTTTTATTTTTTGATAAGAAAAAGGGACATTTTATGTTTTGTTCATAATTTTATGTTGGACTCAGTTTCTCTTAGTTTCATTTTCTCTAAGTATAATATGATTTTCAGTAGTCAGTACTGTAATTATCTCAGGATACAGAAGGAACCCTTCATAGTCATGAGACTCCAGCCAAGGCCTAATCAGAAATGAACTCCAGCCGTGTCTAGGTTGGAGTTGTTGGGTTCTAATCCTAGATCTGCATCAGTGAGAGACCTGGTTTCTTTATCACTGTTGGAAGAATCAGCTCTCGGATTCTGAATTATAAAATACCTTGAAATTTCTGATTAACCAAAAACTCATAAAATTTCTGTGTATTGCCGGACGGTGGTGGCGCACGCCTTTAATCCCAGCACTCGGGAGGCAGAGGCAGGCGGATCTCTGTGAGTTCGAGGCCAGCCTGGTCTACAAGAGCTAGTTCCAGGACAGGCACCAAAGCTACAGAGAAACCCTGTCTCGAAAAACCAAAAAAAAAAAAAAATTTCTGTGTATTTATTAAGCTTTTAAAAAGGAAATGAGAGTAGTTATTATCATCGTCCTGACAGAGGACGGAAAACCCAGGTCGAGGTACAGCTCAGTCAATTGTTTAGTGTTCTGTCGCCCTTCAAGAACCAAGACTGGTACCCATGTTTCCTTGTCCGGGAATGTTTCTAAAAGATTCAGAATATCATTCAGGGTGAGGTCATAACTCCACGGTAAAGCATATGCTCAACATACGTGAGGCTGAAGTCATGGCTCCATGGTAAAGCACATACTACACGTATGTTATATGAGACTGTGGTCATGGCTCCATGGTAAAGCACATTCTGCACGTATGTGAGGCTTTGGATTTGAGTCTCATCACAAGCAAAAATGTAACAGGAAAAGAGCAAAGCACAGTAGAAGAGATTGCTGGGTATGATGGTGGATGCCTTTAATTCTGGTACTTTTGAGGCCGAGGCAGTGAGTTCCAGCACAGCCTGGTCTTCATAGTAAATTCCACACCGGCCAGAGCTACATTGTGAGACTCTATCTCAAAAGAAAAAAAGGATTATTCTGAAAGTATTTTAACTATATGTAGTTGTATCATTATTTGAAAATTTTCCAGCTCCAGTGCATGCTGCAGTCTGCCCCGTTGAATCCTAGTCTCGCTGAGCTCAGATCAGCCAGTGATTTCCAGAGCTTAGAGCTTATCCTCAGTTAGGAGTGCAGACCGAGGGGACCAACTCCAGTGTTTTCTCTGTTGAACTGCCGTGTGAGTGCAAGCAGAGTGGGTAACTCCTGGGAAGCACACCTTTCCCTGTGAGAGCAGAGAGAGACCGCGGCTCCACATCCTCACTAGGGGAGTCCCCTTTCTCCTTCTCCATCTGCATGGGGTAAACTCGTCTCTCCACGACAATTTCTCTTCAGGCTTAGAGCAGGAAAGAGAAACTGAGAGCAAATTAATTGAGTAGTTGGGTGTCTGAATAGTATAGCTCTTATCAAAAAGACCTAAACAAATGACCTGCTGACCTTATGTTTCTCCACGGCACCATCCTCACCATTTTCGGCAGTGTCCGGTTAGAAGCTGTGAAAGTCTCAGGTCATCAAGTAGGGGAACTTCAGAGGGTGGCTGCAGTGTCCTCAGCGCTGCTAGCAGTCACACACCAGCTGATAATAAATGCTGCAGCCTTGTGTTCCCTAACTGTGTTTCTAAATGGCTTGTCTGTAGTTTATGTCAAAAGTATCCCCTGCTTTGTCTCCCCTTTCTGAAGGACCGGATAATTGATGCTGGACCAAAAGGAAATTACTCTCGTTTCATGAACCACAGTTGTAATCCAAACTGTGAGACCCAGAAGTGGACAGTAAACGGGGATGTTCGAGTTGGGCTGTTTGCGCTTTGTGACATCCCTGCAGGTAAAGGGCCACGCTGTCCTGGGTCCCTCTGTGGGGACATCTCTCTTGTCAGGGAGGACATTATCCTTTAAGACTTGGCACCCGAGTATTGACTCAGGGAAGACAACATGCTCTGTTTGGAACTGGGCGTTTCTGCCAGCGCAGTAAAACTGCATCTGAAGAGAACACTGAGTGGCCTCTGTGCAAAAGAGGGCCCATAGAGCCTGTGTCTGTGCATGCCAGCGTGTTACCACTGCAGGGCAGATGCACGGCTTCCCCAAAGCACTCCGTCTGAATAGTATGACTGGACAGCCTAGCTCTGTATTGTTCTTTCAACATACAAAGGTAACTAGCCCATGGCAACTGGGAAGTTGGCTCATCAGTTAAGAGTGTATACTTTTGCAGAGGACCCGAGTTCAATTCCCAGTATCTGTGTAAGGTGGCTCACAACCACTTGTACTCCAGACACACCTCTAGCTTCCACAGGTACCCTCCCACACTCACATATACACATATTAAAAGTAATAAAAGTAGATCTTGTACCAACTGTTTCCGGCCCTGAAAGACCACTCTGTTTGAGAGTGGACACTGAGCCTCGGCAGCCTCGCTGCTTTCTTTCTCCCTCCCTGCTCAGGTCTCAAATGCCTTAGCAATCCTGTCGGGAACTGATGGAGCAATTCAGTCATGAGGCCAGCTGAAGCCCTTTCTAGACTCTGGGTTAGTCACCCCTGCCTGAAACAGTGTTCAGGGGGCTTTAGTTTGGATCCCTAGAGTGTTCACATTTCTGGTGAACTTGCGTTGTGAGTGTGTATTGGTTCATAGTGGAAGGCGCTCCTAACACTGTCACCATGCCATGCCATGTTGTTCGTTTAGAAACTAGAGTTTAGCCGGGCGGTGGTAGCGCACGCCTTTGATCCCAACACTCAGGAGGCAAAGGCAGGCGGATCTCTGAGCTTGAGGCCAGCCTGGTCTACAAAGTGAGTTCCAGAACGGCCAAGGCTACACAGAGAAACCCTCTCTCAACAAACAGAACAAAACAAAACAAAAAAAGAAACTAGAGTTTAGCTTTGTTAAGAGGGCTCAGCTAGAAGCCCTTCTTGATCATAGATCACGTGTTCATTGTCTCCACCCTTTGTCAAAGTCTGTGTTGTCCTTTCAGACTGTTTAGCTTTGGTGTACATTTTGGTGGGCAGCAATGTTAGCCACTTGTCCCCACTCTTCTGTCTTTGTTTTCAGTAAGATGGGTGTGGAAGGAGGAAAGGTCTCTACAGTTGTGTTATTTTTGGTATTCTATATGATGTGTGCATATGTAAGTGCTCCTGAGGACAAATGACAACTTCTAGACTTAGGCTGTGCTCTTCCTCCAAATCAAACTCACGTTGTCAGACTTAAATACCAAGCGCTTTCACCCCCGAGCCATCTTGCCAGCCTGGGACAGTCTTTGTGTTAGAACCATGTGTCAGCGGGACAGTGTGTAGCAGTGCTTCCTCATGGTGTCACCGTGGATAATCATTTCTCTTGTGTTTTAGGAATGGAGTTGACATTTAATTACAACCTGGACTGTCTGGGCAATGGCAGGACAGTGTGCCACTG
The DNA here is from genome assembly GCF_018167655.1 of Microtus oregoni. Taxonomy (NCBI): domain Eukaryota; kingdom Metazoa; phylum Chordata; class Mammalia; order Rodentia; family Cricetidae; genus Microtus; species Microtus oregoni. Next base: position 8,702,255 of record NW_024543083.1, on the reverse strand, counting down.
TGGATCAGATAACTGCAGTGGCTTTCTAGGAGTGCGACCGAAGGTCAGTGGTGCAGGGTGTGCCCCAGCCAAGGGCAGGGAAGGGATGCATGTCGAAGGACCTGCTTTTCTTTGCAAGTGCTGGCTACAGAGTCTGGCCGCTCTGTCAGGTCTGTCAGTGCCTCTCTGGGGGTGGTGGTGATGGTTGTTTTGACACAGATCTCATGGAGTGCAGACTGGCATTGAACTCTTGTGTCAATGAGGGTGACCTTGAATTCCTGATTCTTCTGCCTTCACCTCCCAAATGTTGGGGTCACAGGCTTCCGCGACTGGACCCTGCTTGCTATTTTCACTTTCTTTTTTTTTTTTTTTTTTTTTTTTGGTTTTTCGCTTTCTAATGAAGCTTGTTTTAGTGAGGTCTGGAAGGTTCTGAAATGTGCTAAACCCACTGAATTATGTGCTTCTAAACTGGTGGGTGTTACCTGGGTGTAGTGACTCAAGCATGTAATCCTAGCACTTGGGAGGCAGAGGCAGGAGGATTGCTATTAATTCCAGGCTAGCCTAAAAAGGAAACAAACAAACAAACCAAAAACCTTACATAAATACAAAGGTCTATGTTATAGCAAGTAGTTATAGGTCATTGCGGAAAGGCAGGCTAAAGTCCGAACAGTAATGAAGTAAAGCAGTTTGCAGTTAGAACCACCTGGACGATTCAAACAAAAGAAACAACAACCCAGCAGTCGGGACTCTATTAAAGTGACGTTGTCTTTGAACACTGCTCAGCAGTGACTGGCCAGTCAGTGCACTGCCATCATGCCCAGGGAAGAAGTTCAGCTACTTTGTTAAGATCATCTCACTTTGGCCGGAAGGATGGCCCAGAACGTAAGAATACTTGTTCTTCTAGAGGACCGAGTTCAGTTCCCAGCAACCACATGGCAGCTCATATCTGTTACTGCAGTTCCAGGGGCTCCAACATCCTCATACAGACATACATGCAGGAAAACACCAATGCACATAAAATAAAAATCACTTTTTAAAGAAATCAAGGAAATGACAGACAGTATTATAGTTATTGCCCGGCCCACTGCCACCTTTAATGCACACAATAAACTGCTTCAGAGAAAGCAGACAACCCCAGTGGACAATGACAAGCCTTGCTCTAGTGTAGTATTGCGAGAAAAGTCCTTCTGACGTTTGTAGGACACGTGCAGAGATGCAGTTAAGGTTGTGGGTGTGCATTTACTGCTTCTGTGTAAAGCGTCATCATTATCTGATGTTGAAACTGTGCTCTGTCTTCCTTCCCAGTCTGCATTCGCATCCGCAGCTGATGAGAAGACAAAAAATGCCAAGTTAAAGAAAAGACGGAAACTCAAAACAGAGCCGAAGCAGATCCACGAGGATTACTGTTTTCAGTGTGGAGATGGGGGCGAGTTGGTCATGTGTGACAAAAAGGACTGTCCCAAAGCATACCACCTCCTCTGCCTTAACCTGACTCAGCCTCCATACGGTAAGCCCAAAGTATCCCACCTCCTCTGTCTTAACCTGACTCAGCCCATAGAGCTTCAAGCCCTTCAATTTTTGGCATTTATGTATAACTTGGGATACATTCTGTTGTCTTTAATGGAACCGTGAAATAAGAAACATTTAACAGAACAAACAGTTTCTCTGGCCAGAGATTTGTTTCTATGCAAACTGGGCACACCTCATGTGGCTGCAAGGGCAGGTCTCTTTCTTATGATTACCGTAGGTGGGTAGTTGGCACCTGTGGCATTGGGCTTGGCCAGTAGCTCATCTCTGTGTAACGTGACTAGATGTTTGTTTGACTGGAGTCTGGAATTGGATTCGTTTGGAATTAGCCTCTAAGCAAAGCAGGTAGGGTATGAGCCAGGTGCAGTGGGGCCTGTCTTTAATCCCAGCACTTGAGAGGCATAAGCAGATTGATCTCTGGGCGTTCGAGGCCAGCCTGGGATCTATAGATAGACGTTGTCGCAAAAAGAAAAGTTTGGTGGCGGTGGCCTATGTATGCCTTTAAGCCTAGTGCATAGGGAGCAGAGGTAGCCCAGGCAGCCAAGCTGCACAGTGGGACCCTGTCTCCGAAGGTGGGGGGACTCGGGGTTTTCCTGGGTAATCAAGAAGCAGGCTAACAGGTGCTCTCTCCCTCTCCAACCCTGCCTTAGGAAAATGGGAGTGTCCGTGGCACCAGTGTGATGAGTGTGGCAAGGCAGCCGTCTCCTTCTGTGAATTCTGTCCACACTCATTCTGCAAAGCTCATGGAAAGGGGGCGCTGGTGCCCTCTGCATTTGAAGGTCGTCTCTGCTGCTCCGACCACAACCCGGCATCTCCTGTGTCACCAGAATATTGGAACAAGATCAAAAGTAAATGGGAATCACAAGATCATGGAGAGGAAGTGAAAGAATGAGTGGTGGTGATTCCCTCGCCTGCTGCTCTAAACTGAAGAAGCAAAGAGATGATGCATCTGCCCTTGGACTGCCTTAGACAGGGAAGCTGAAACCCGTTCACACGGCTAAGCAGGTGCTGCCTGGTCTCTCCAGTTTGTTTTGTTGCTTTGGGGATAATTTTGTGGACAGTGAAATTCCCTTGGTCTTTTCTGCCTTTTATTGTGCTTCAGTGTCTTGGCAACTACTGGAAGAGGTGTCTTCATTTTCAAAGTTGAGAGAAAGGGAGAGAGAGAGAAAAGGAAGTTCTGTTGGTAAGATCAGTGTCAAGCCCAAGATGCAATCCTTGGTCGTATAAAGCAAAATTAGCCATTCCTTTATTTATTTTCATTTTTAGGAATTGTGAGAAGTGTAGCTCAAACAATCTAACCTCCGTGTGTGTGTGCGTGTGTGTGTCTACCTTTATATACCTCTTTACTGAGCCGTAGATAGGCTAACTTCTCTTTCCTTCTTCCCTTGCCTTCTCTATTCCCAGAGAAGGCTCTGGCCAGTATTCAGTCTGGCCTCGTGGAAACAAACGCCTTGACAGCTTTTACCTCTGTGGTCTTCAACTAGGTGGGCTTCATGGTGCAGTAACTACCTAGAAGTTAGGTAGAGGTGTGTAGGGCTCTGTCCAGGAGGGAGGAGGGACTGAATGCACCCCTGATTATGAGTGTCACCGTTTACAGATTCTCCTGTGCGGTGCATGTGTGAGGACATGAGCGCTCTTTGCTGTCACCCTGACACTGGCAAGCAGATAAAGACCGAGGAAGGCACAGACCACTTAGTGTAGACTCCAGTCTTACTTAGAATTTATGGGCATTTTATTTTCTGTCTTTCCTTCTGCCAATCATGTTTGCTTTGCCAGCTGATGACTCAGTCATGTTTCCTGGTAGAGCTATGTAATTGAACCTGAATTATTTTTTAAGAGTTTTTTTTTTCAGTTGATCTCCTAACTTGGGGATGGTGAAAGCAGGCAGAGACATCCTCATTATATGTGAACTGTGTCTTCTTAGTATTATTCAGTGCTTAAAACTGTCCCCATCGAGGAAGGGGAGAACTGTTACAGGGTATGGAAGAACCACAAGGACGCACTTCATCTTAAAAAGCACTTGAGAATGCTCACTCCCAAGAAAGCCAGTGTTCACAGACATGGCTGTGATGTTTGATTAGTACAGACCTGAGCATACCAAGGTGTCTGCCCACAGAATTCCCTTGCATCTAGCACTTAGGAATATTCCAAGTATTAATACTATTCCAGTATTACCTGTATGAAATCCTGTGAGACACAGGAACACTGGACTAAGAAGACATCTAGTGTTACTATCAAACATGAACTTCCTCAGTGAGTTTTCATGGCTTAGCCTCCTCAAGAACTTAGTACTTCTTTAACAGGGTGGAGATACTCTCCGGCACCCTGGAATTGTGTCAAGTGTGTTTGCTCCTTTTTTAATTTTTTACAGATCAATTCAGATCTCTTTCTCTGGATGAAAGAGCAATTCTGTGCCTCTTTTTTATATATAAATGTGCAATTTCTAGACAGCAGACAGACACTACAGTTTCCCTCTCTAAGCTCCTAACTGCCTCTCCTGGAGGAGCAACCCTAGTCATTCTGCGGTGAGACGAGCTCCTGAGAGGAGGGCAGGGTGCTGCACCCCAGTCAGACAACTGACGTGAAGCACAGCCATGCAAACACTACTCTTCAACAATTATGAAATTTGATGTCCTTTGAAACAATATGAATATCTGGGTTTTATCATACTAAAATATTATTTTATACAAACATGATAAACATTTTAAAACACACTGATAAGGGATTTTCTTTGATATTCCAAATGTAACTCTTTTGAGAACAGTGTCCAGTATGAAATTGTATCTTCTTTCTTTTTTGACTTTATGCTTTTTTAGTATAGGATCACTTTTATATAGCAAGGCCTAGGGTGCATCATGTATTTCTAAACACCTTAGATTGACCTGTCTCTGTTCCGCTCCTTTGGGGTAGCATGTTTGTTTTTCTGTCTTTAAAGAGCTTCACAAAGACTTCTCAACTCTTTTCTTCTTTGATGACTAATAGGATTGTTCTGCTGTTTCACAAGTGTGGTTCAAAATAGTTGAGCATGGCCCAGAGGCTTTCAATGCTCCAAACTTGGCACTTTCCTGTGCTATTGTGGCCCAGGTCTGTCTTAGAGTTGAGGGTGAAGAAAGCAGAAGGCTCGCAGACTGTAAGTACACATACACCGTGCTTTCCTGTCCTGCGTCAGAGCACACTCCAGAGGGCACCGTGCCTACTCAGTCTGGAGCTGGTGTTCCTCAGCCTTGAAATCTGTATATGGAATGCAGTATTTGGGGTTGGTTTTACTCAGTCCAGAAATGAAAGCCCTTGAAGCAGCGTGGGCTAACATTGGTGGTGTTTCAAATCTCGTTCTGAATCTTTGGAGGAAGAAGAGAAACTGGATTGTAATAGCTAGAGATAATGTCACGAAGCCACCACAGGCCCCGTGCTGTGGAGGCCACTCTGGGCTACCAGGATGGCTGCCTGTGCATGGCTTAGGAGGAAGGGGCCAGTGTGTGAAGCAGTCATCCACTTCTTTAATCTCATCAGTGTTGGAGATCAGAATGGAGTGGGTTTTATCTTTACCTCTGCTCTACAAGCCCTATCCATTTTCATTCTCAAAAATTATCTTTCCTAAGCTGTAGAATAGACTGAGTTTGGGAACCATGGGAACTTGGAGATTTCTGTGTGTTGTATAAATAATAATAATTATTATAATAATATTAATATTATATATATATATATATATATATATCAATGAGTTAGGAAGGTATTTGAAACTAAAAAGATGATTGTGGAGGGAGGACCACAGCCAGCTGTGTTTGCTGTAAGTGATGTGGACTAGAGACACTGAGTGTCTGTGGTCATGCAAAACACACAGATGGGCTGGCCTGGTGACAGCTTTCCTGAAATAGTTTCTTTCCTGAGTTCTTTCTTAGTGATAAGTTCTGTTAGACCTACAGGCTGTCTCATCTGTCATCTATTCAGAATGTAGAGCCAGGTTCCCCGGGGCCAGCTGCTTCTCTGTCCTTTTGTTTTTAAATCGCACGCTCCTCTTGCGGCATCCATTCACGCAAAGCTGAGATGCTTCCAGCCGCATATCACGTCCTAGTGGGGGAGGAAAGCACATGGCCTTTGAGTGTCACAGCTCGGGAAATGTGTGTTTCTCATGCCCCTCATGCGTCCACAGGCGCCGAGCAGTTGCTTTCTTACTTGACCTGAATTATTTCCACATAGCTTTGCACCTGACCTCCTCCTCCTCTTCTGCTGAGTTACTGTGGACAGCACAGGAAGTGACCAAATGGAAAGTTTCTCCACGAAGGACCACCCACCCTTGGCCTCTGGTTGCTTGTAAACAAAAAGAAGACCTTGGTCCATTTTCAGGTGGATTAGCAAATACTGACAAAACATCACCAAGTTCTGCCTTGGGTGGGGTGCTGGGGGTCTGGGAGAAAGGGTGTACCGGGGCAGGGAGGAGATGGAGTTCATCACAAGCACAGTGCGGTTCCCATGACACTGGCACCTCTGCCTCATTGATTCAGGCTCTTCACGCACTTGGCTCTTTGGAGTCTCACTACAATTCCTTTTTACAATCATGGCGTGGAAACCATCACTCTATTCTGTCAAAGTAAAGTTCTTCCCATGAGATCACAGGTATCTTAGATTTACTGGCACCATTGAGGAAGAGACTACTGCATGAGATAGCAGCAGCGTCTTTAGAAATTAGTTCCTATTTTTGTTTTGTCTTTTTGTTTGTTTGCCTCACCCCCAAGTGTCACTTGTTTTAATATATGCCTGGGTGTGGGGGGTGTTTGCATTTATGCTGAAAATGCTATGTGTGACCCTTGTTTCAAAAACCATTTCTGCCAGGCATGGTTGCGCATACCTTTAATCCCAGCACTCCAGAAGCAGAGGCAGGCGTGTGCCTGTGAGTTCAAGAATTACATAGTGAATTCCGGGACAGCTAGGACTATGTAGAGACCCTGTCTCAAAAAGAAAAAAAAAAAAAAAGAAAAAGAAAAAAAATTATGTTGTTTGGCTTTTGTGTAGCCATTGCAAACATGGCAAATGTGAGCACTTGTACCTGTGTGGGGGAGGGGAGAAAAGTATTGCTTGTCCTTTAGTAGGCTCTGAAAGTCATTACCGTCTAAGTTAAAGGGAAAATAGAAATTGCCAAAGTCAGTATTCAGTCCTTGGTTTTCTTGTGACTTCGCTAGTCTGCTGAGGGATGAGAAGCACTTCCAGCTTCCTCTGTCTTTCCCCTGCCTGCTGACAGAGCCTCAGTGTGTGCAAATCCAGTTTGCCTAGATAGGGATTCCTGTCAGCTAAAAGAACGGGGAAATTTTACACTTACTTTTATTGTCAATTAACATCTCATTTTTTGTTCTGTGCCCTATGGTAACTTTACTGCCAATAATAACCAAGATGCTAACTGATTACAACTGGCTAAAAAGATCTTTTTATATACAAAGATTTGTGTATATTTTGAATTGATATGGCATTCATTTGTGTCGATTTGAATATTATACAATAAACAATTACCTGCAGATTCCGTCTTCATTCTGTGTTCTTTGAATAGTGTTCTTTACAGATTGTTTACACCTGTATTTACTGTAATGAACTTTGTAGATCCTGTGAAATATTATTTTGCTTAAACCACTTGAGTCCTTAATATCCAAGCATCGACCTTCACTGGTCAGTCTCAGTTTCTGTGACTTGGCCAGGAGCTCCTAACACTAAGGGATTAGTGCTAATTTTCCCTGGGGGTATCCTTCTAGGGCATTACTGTATAATGACTTTGAAACATAGTTTAAGGATTTTGTTGATTGACCAATGTCTTATTGCAAAGTATGAGCCTACCAACCTTGGTTGACCTGTGTATTGACAGCTTACTGCTAACTAGTTGGCATGTATGTAGGATTGCCTGTAATATTTAAACTCTTTCTGCTACGTGCTGGTGGGACAGTTTTGGTACATTGTATTTACTGAAATTTTGCCTTTTTAATTTTACAGATACTTTAGAATTCAAATGTGTTTTCTGCTTCTGTAAGAATGTGGAAACGTTTTTAATGGCATTCCATTGGTTTCAGGTCTTGCTCGAGGTTGACTTGAATAAACTGTCCTGTATGTTCTAATTAAGTATATGGGTTTGTTCTTTGCCTGTAATTTCTTGGTACAATTTACTGGGAAATGAAACACACCAAAAAGAAAAAAATCCACCCAATCTCAGCCCGGTTTTCCCCCTTAAAATGCTGCTAAGAAATGGTTTCTTCAAAGTGAGCTTTCTTTTTGCTTTTGTAGAGGAAGGATGTCTTAAGGATGGATGGCGTTCCTTTCAGTGTCCTGTACTGTGATCTGGGCACCAGGTGCTTGGTGAACGGCACTTTCATCCCATTGCTTTGAGACCCAGAGGTGGCCTTCTGGTTGGACAATAGCCAGGCCACGCCGATCAGCCGGAGGACAGTGCCGTTGTTGCTTTTGCTAGGTGGTACTCGGAACAAAACAAACAATCCTGAAAGGCCTGCTTCCGGAAGCTCTTGGTTTGTTGCAGCCGCTGAGGCAGGTCGGAGGCCCCGCTGGTAATGTCCCCTCGGAGCTCGCCAGGTGGCGCTGAGCCCCAGACTGAACCACTGTGGGGACAGAGCCACGTCAGCACCCGGTCCCCGCCAGGCCGGTGGCGGGATGGGGTCGGTGGCAGCCTTGGGAGCAGAGGTGGGAGCTGAGCTGGCCTTGCGGGTCCTGCTCTTTGTGGCCTTCCTGTAAGGATTTGTCACAGCACTCCCAGGTGTCCCAGGGTGCTCGCTCTTGAGAAGCTGCCCCGGGCGGGCGGGCTGGCAGGCGGGCGGCAGGTTCTTCCGCCACCGAAGGAGCCTATCAATCTTCGCCTTTTTCTTTCTCAGGGTGACCGAGCTGCTCCCTCCCTTCCACCGGCGGATCCAGCCCGAGGAGTTGTGGCTCTACCGGAACCCGTATGTGGAGACGGAATACTTCCCCACAGGCCCCATGTTTGTGCGTGAGCAGCCCTCCCTCCCTGCGGGGACCCCTCCCGGCCTTGTGCTCTTGGTTCCCGGAGATCCAGGTCTAGAGCTTGGCGTCTGGGTGGGCTTTTTTTTTTTTTTCTTCCCCTTCCTTAGTGCAAGCCAACCGTGGTTTTCCCTGCCTTGTGTTCTCGTTCAGACCATTGCATTTCTCACTCCACTGTCCCTGATCTTCCTGGCCAAGTTTCTGAAGAAAGCTGACACCACCGACAGCAAGCAAGCCTGCCTCGGTAAGTGACCCTTCCGGTTGTTCTAGTGCTGGCAAGTAGCTGTGGGGTGCAGTCACTGGAGCCTTGTGTGACCGGCACAAAAACTGTGTACCCCCTAAAGTATGTCCTCTTACCCGACTTGTTACCTGTGAGAACTCGGTTAATACAGGCACCACTGCTGGCTTCTCGGTGCCCTGGGACCATTTATGGAAGTTTTCTAGGCACGAGGGCCACAGCTGTTTTTGTGCTTGGTTCTGATTGGATTCAACCTGGGAACAACGGGGGTTCTTTTAATGTGGCGCAGTTGCTCGTCCCCAGGCAGACAGCACTAACCATTTCTTTCCCTTCCAGCTGCTAGCCTTGCCCTAGCTCTGAATGGTGTCTTTACCAACACAATAAAACTGATAGTGGGGAGGTAAGTGAGAACCTTCCCGCAGCCTCCATTATCTCAAGCATCTTTCCCCCTTATCCTCAGATTAATCTTTCTTTTCTCACCCAGAACTCTCCCCCTGCCCCCTACCTGTGATGCCTGGCCTGTGTCCTGTCCTAACTTTCCTAGGGCAGCCTCCAGCCTCCAGAAGTACTTCAGAGTTAGCTACTCTTTTCTTTTTTAAACGTTATTATGTATACAGTATTCTGTCTACATGCCAGAAGAGGGAACCTGATCAACTTACAGATGGTTGTGAGCCACTTTGTGGTTGCTGGGAACTGGAAGAGTAGCCAGTGCTCTTAACCTCTGAGCCCTCTCTCCATCCCTGAGTTAGCTAGACTTTCCCCTTAAACGTTGCCCACGTGACTGAAGCTTTTTTTCTCAGTATAAGGACTGTCCTAATCCAGTTATATTATTTTGCCAGGACATGACTAGTAGTTAAGAGAATTATTGGCATCTACTATAACAGAAGCATGCTTTCTGGAAGAGTAAATTATACGTGCTTATGCTATGCTTCTTTCTTCCAGACCACGCCCAGATTTCTTCTACCGGTGCTTCCCCGATGGGCTAGCCCATTCTGACCTGGCCTGCACGGGGGACGAGGATGTGGTGAATGAGGGCCGGAAGAGCTTCCCCAGTGGACACTCTTCCTGTATGACCCTCACATGAACTATGGCAATACTTTTTATTTATGTATATACGTGTTTTGCTTATATGTGTGTGTACATACTATAGAGGCCAGAAGGTGTTAGATCCCCTGGAAATGGAGTGACAGTTGCCATGTGAGTACTGGGAACCGAGCTTAGGTCCTCTCAAAAGCAGCCAAGTGCTCTTAATTGCTGCTGAGGCCACTCCAACTCCAATATGTACTTCTAAAATTTATTACATTTAACCAATGAAGCCTTGCTGGAATGAGCTGTCTCTTAATAGTCATAAAACGTCTTTATTCAGGGCAGGAGGTGGTGGTGCATTTGGGAGGTCGAGGCAGGCAGATCTTTGCGAGTTGAGACCAGCCTGGTCTATAGAGCAAGTTCCAGGACAGGCTATTAATGCTACACAGAGAAACTCTGTCTTTATCCAAGAGTTACTGCGTGTCAGGAGGTTGCTGAGCATTTTAGGTTCTCACCTGCGTAGCTCCCAAGAACCCAGTAAGGTATTATTCCATTTTTGGATTCCCACTTAGTTGAGGAGTCTACATACGACACTGTCCACAGTAGTAACTGTACTATGGAAGCTGTTCCGAAAACATTGAGACATCAAGAGGTAAAGCCTGCTCTTGTTCTCACCCTCCTGTCTGGACATGAGTGGTGACTCCGAGGTCTTCCCTGTTCTAGTTGCATTTGCTGGTCTGGCCTTTGCTTCCTTCTACCTGGCAGGGAAGCTACACTGCTTTACACCAGAAGGCCGAGGGAAATCCTGGAGGCTCTGCGCCTTCCTGTCGCCTCTACTCCTCGCAGCTGTCATTGCTCTGTCCCGTACGTGTGACTACAAGCACCACTGGCAAGGTAAGCGGTCATATGCCTCAGGAGTTTCTGCTCCTTCTGTCTTAACCCTAGAAACTGGCACAGAGGAATGGCTTCCTAGTATCTGCCGATGATGAATGAGCCAATGAGTAAGTGTAGCCAGGCTGGGCTCTGTACCTTGTCACAAAGGGACCAAAGTTAACTTTGGGGCCAGCAGGATGGCTCAGAGAGAGGTAAAGAGACTTGTACAAGCCTGGCAACCTATGCTTGGTCCCTGGACACATGAAAAGGTGGATGGAAGGAAGGAAAGGATTCCAGAGTTATCCTCCTAACTCCACACGAATCCCCATGCACACGCACACACAAATCCTTTGCAATTAACTTGTGTATGGTGTATGTGCAGGTTCATGTACCCCAGTCATGTGGGGAGCCGATGACCAGCAAGCACCAGTAATCCTCTCTGCCCTTACAAGTGCATGAACGGTCACTCTTAGCTTTTCATGTGGGCACTGGGGATTTGAACTCAAGTCCTTTTGTTTATGGAAGAAAATGCTCTTACGTGCTGAGCCAGTTCCCAAACATTAACGCCCCACCCCCAATCCCAGCTCCTGTGAAACAATGTAGCCCTGGGTGGCCTCAAACTCAAGAGATACAGCTGCCTTTGACTGTTGGGCTAAAAAGTGTGTCAGGGTGGCCAGCCTCCTTAATCTTTAGAATCTCCCCCTTTAGCTCAAGCCTCAGTCTCCCAAGTGTTGGAATCATAATTGTGTGCCACCATTCCTGACCAGAATCTCGAAACAATGAAAACCAGCCAATAATTAGACTCCCATGAATATTTGCTACTCTTCTGTTGTAAAAAAAATAAAAATTCTAACTTGGGCTAGAGAGATGGCTCAGTAGTTAAGATCACTGACTGCTCTTTCAGAGGAACCTGGGTTCAATTCCCAGCACCCACATGGCAGCTCACAACTGTCTGTAACTCCAGTTCCAGGGGCTCTGACACACTCACACAGAATATATACAGGCAAAACACCAGTGAACATTAATAAAAAAATTCTAACTTGCTGGGTGGTTAATCCCAGCACTTAAGAGATAGAGGCAGGAAGACCTCTGTGAGTTTAAGGCCAGCCTGACCTACAAAGCAAGTTCCAGGACAGCTCAAGCAGTTACACAGAGAAACCATCTCAGGAGGAAAAAAATTCAAACTCAGTCCCTGTTCTGATTTGGTGTGTAGAGAACAATCTAATAGTCTTATAACTATAACATGGGTTGATGGCTTTTTTAGCCTCTACAAGCAGAGTAACCTGGAGTGCCAAGGTCACTCCAGAGCTGTGTAGTGTCTAACATGGTTTTTAAAAAGACCTATTTCTCTCTCTTCAGATGTACTAGTTGGGTCCATGATTGGAATAACATTTGCCTACCTCTGCTACAGACAGTACTATCCTCCTCTGACTGATGTAGAATGCCACAAACCATTTCAGGACAAGCACAAACTCCCCTCTTCACACAAGAAGCCCAGTGACTCTCACCGCCTGGATATCTAGCTGAACCTACTACCTCAGCGGAGAACAAACAAATCAGTTCTCCTACCAAGCCAAGAATTTCTGGCTCTTACCTCTTCCAAGGTAAAAGTGAGGGCATGGCCACACTGTACAGCTGTTTCCACAGGACTGTGCACTTTGCCCCACTTCCAAGGCTAGACCCTAAGGATTCCCTGCCTGGCGCCTGTTCTGGCAAGGGGCTCTTCCGGGAGTTCTCTCTCTGGGTTAATGAAGCTGGGCCATAAGACTGCTGTTCCAAGACCTAGGATCTTTACATATATGTCACTCAAGAGAGCTTTTCACAAAAGGGACTTTATCCTGAAGACTTTATTGCCAAATTTCTCTGTCCCTTATAAATAAGGGCAGTGCCAGTAAAACAGTGTTTACTTTTTTGTGGTCACATTCCATTAAGCCTTAAATAATAAAACTGCCAATTTTAGCTAGTTTTTACTTCATCAGGAAAGAAACTTTACAGGTGTTATCTGGAAGATAAATGCATCTTTCTCTGCATTTTGTTCACAAAGAAATACATGGGACAACTATAGGCTAGCATCAGAACTTGCTACTGAGGACCACCTAATAGCTACCTTTTTTGTTATATTTTAAATAAAATTTCGTCTTATGTATATCTTCCTACAGCATTTTCTTTTTTTTGTTTGTTTTTTGAGACAGGGTTTCTCTTTGTAGCTCTGGCTGTCCTGGAACTCACTTTGTAGATCAGGCTCGTTTTGAACTCAGAGATCTGCCTCCCCGACTCCTGAGTGCTGACCTAAAGGAATGTGTCAACACAGCCAGCTGTTAACATACTCTTAAATATATTTTCAGTGCATTTTCCCCCTCAGGAAATCTGACAGTGAAATAGAAGTGTGCTTGGGTTTTCGTACCTAAGGACTATTCAGGATCTAGGAGATCAACACTGGACTCTTGATCTGATCCGTGTGAGTAACTGTAGCATTTGTTTTCAAGCTAGTCTGTATAGATCCTAAAGGACAGGCTGTTTTCTGTATTTACAGACATATTTGCTACACCTTAAATTCGGAGCTGTATCTCTCCATGACAATGAAAACATTAGTCAAGGGAAAATAACTTACATATTAGCTACTTGCCTAAAATTTTTGTTTGGAATTCAACATAAGAGAAAATAATGGGTGGTGGTGGTGCATGCCTTTAATTCCACACTTGGAGGCAGAGCTAGGCAGATCTCAGTGAGTTTGAGGCCAGCCTGGTCTAGTTCAAGGACAGCCAGGGCTGTTACAGAGTAACCCTGTCTCAAAAAACCAAAAGTAATAAAAAAGTGAAAATGGCTACTTTATTGTTCTTTTCTTGATAGATAAGGCCACATGAAAGTAAGTATCTGGTCAATTAGTTTTATTTCAGCATTTACTAAAGTCTTAAATATAATCACATATAAAACAAACATTTCAAAAGTGCAAAATATCAGAAAGGTAATCAGTGCTATTCGTCATCTTCCCTTGAAATGGTCTAACTCTGCAGTCAGGAATCTGGACAAAATGCTGTTACACTAGCGTTTAAAAACAGCCTTGGTCAGCAGATTGTACATGATACAAATGATGCAGGGCAAATGCCGTGTAACTAAACTCAGGCTCCTTGCCTCTTTCCTCACTTGTATAGCACACAGGGTAATACACAAGAGGATGGTACACAAGAGGGTCAAGCTCTTTAGTTACTGTACGCCCAGACTGCCAGGGAGAAGCATGGTGTAGCACAGTGGTTTATCTGGCTCTCCGGGGCCATGCTGCCCATCTTTGGTTACAAGAAGTCATTCGTGGTTGTACTTTGGTTTACTCTTAAGTAGTAACAATTCTGCTAACAAGAGTAAACAAATCTGAAGATGGCGATTTGACAAACACCCTTTAGTATTTAATTAATACTACTTAATTCTCAATAATTCCTATCCAAGAGATACTGTAAAAAAAAAAAAATGTAAGCCAGGCAAATGGTGGTGCAACCTTTAATCCTAGCACTAAAGAGGCCGAGGCAAGTGGATCTCTGCGGGTTCAAGGCCAGCCTGGCCTACAAAGTGAGTTCCAGAACAGCCAGGACTATTTCACAGAGAAACCCCGTCACATCTGGCACTTCTCAGTAGTTTGCTTATCCAGCATTATCTATAAGCAGAAGGCTAGGCTTGACTGTATCCATGCTTGCCTCTGTAACCTCCAGGGCACAGTGATTACCCTCCTTTCTGTTCTGTACCAAAAAGGGTACAGACTGCTGCTAAGGGGCAGCTTCTGTGAGTATTAAATACAGAAGATTCTGGATGCCATGATAGGGCTACAGGAAAAAAAAGAAAAAAAAAAGACAAAAATCAAAACATAGCTTACCTCCCCTGCCACTCTCTAAGAAACCTGTGGAGCTCTGAGGAACAGAGGACTATCGGAGAAGAAGAGCACGTACATGCTGAAGAGGGAGGGAAGCCTAAAGCCGAGCAGATACCTTGGAGAAAGCTTAGCGTGCAATCATTCTTGTTCCTCAAGATAACGCTACCTCAGTTTCTCCAGATTCAGCTACAGGTGCACACAGCTGCTCCTCAGACCCTGTATAATAGGTTTTCTTTCAGAATATGGTCTTTCCCCTGCTAACCTGCATGCTCAACTAATACTGACTGCCAACTCTAAGTAAACATTTTGACGGGACCTTGGAAGGCAAGGATGTTTCCATCACAATACTTCCTTTACTCAACTGGAAGTAGCAGGTGACTTAAGTTGGTGCTACAAGATCACATCTACAAATGAACAGTTGAGATGGGCCATGTAATTGACCAAGTCTTACAACTTCACCTTCAAGGTAAGTATTATCAAAGAACTTACTCAAAGCGCACCCCCGTTTAGAATATGGTGTAAAAGGGCAGGCACACAATCCACACCACCTTCACATTTACAGAAGCTGAAGCAGTTGTAAAAACAGAACAGCACCAGTGAGTCCTACAGTAAGCTTAGCTGACAGGGTTCAGAGCAAACTATATTTTTAGTAAGCTATAGTCATATCTTCATACAATACACACAGGAAAGAAATGCTGGCTTAAAAAAATAGCAATTATTTCCATATCCATTTATGCTTAGCCTTCCTTCCAGTGCAAAGAACACACACACACAAAAAATGACTGGACCCCAAGTACCTTTAAATCTTAAGAATATGCTCCCAAACTGGTCCATTTTCTAAAGATAAAGAGTAAACCTCTCAAATTTTTCTAAGCCCCCTAAACAGACTCTTGTTTCTTTCCATGTAATAAATAGGGAAGTGCTGCTTAATGTTAAAGCATTAAAGGGTGTGAATGCCTTAGCTACAAAAACTAGTGAGTGTTTTTACAAAGCAATGAGTCTTCCTTTTGCTCTCCACTGATTTCTGAAAAGGATTATCTTCTAAAGGTCCTGTGGAGTAAGAGGCAGGCAACATGCAGGACTTGATGGCGTAGCTGCAAAGAAACCTGCAGCAAAAAGCACGTGGATTTTCAGCAAAGGCTCCTTCCGTGTCCATCTACAGGAGAGAGTGGGAGAAGAGGTCACCATGTACTTCAACCTGAAGGTAACCAGCGCGCAGAGAATCCACTGTCTAATACAGGCTCTTCAGGATCCCAATCACAAACATAAAATATACACTAATCCCTAAGGGGCGACTGGATGCTTCCTGTGAGTTTAACCATCCCTCCAAGTGAGTATACCCTAGATGGTGGGGATGTATATACATCTGGATAAGAGCTTGAGGCTCCAAGGGTCACATGCAAACATTACACTGCACTGAAAACTTACATTAGGCAGCCAGATGGGCCATTTTTACTGTAAAGGCTGATCAAGGGAGATGCCCTGGGTTTGGTAGATCTCTTTCAGAACCAGCAATACTGTATCTTCGGATTCCCTGTGTAGGAAAAAAAAAAAAAATTGAGAAAAGATGAAACAGTCTGGTGCAGTATGCTTTTCATTTATCTATACAAATAACCTTGGATCTGTTTATATTTGACTGCTGCAGAAATATGTGCCTTTGAGCTCTACTAGGTGGTAGTTAGCATTATGTCTGGAAGCAGGAGAAGGGAAGGGAGTAAGTGACAAGAAGAGTCCACAGAGCCTTGCTTGCTTGCCTGAGGCGGAGTCTCTCTCTAGCCCACACTCTCCCTGGAACTTACTCTATAGCTCAGGCTGGTCCTGAGTTCACAGAAATCCTCCTACCTCAACCTCTTGACTGCCAGGATTACAAGCACAAAGCACCATGCTCAGCTACACAGAGGCGCTCTTGAGATAATAGTGAGGAGGTATTTAGTTGGTCACCTTCATTTTAAAACTTTTACTTGCTTTTTGGAAAAGGCAATAAAAGATATGACTCAAAATTCTAAATGTATGAAATGGGGCTTAGAAATATGGCTCATGGCTAGATGGTTGAGCAAGAATGGGAATCTGAATTTGGAACCCAACACTCACATAAACAGCCAGGCTGCTTAACCCCAGCACAGTGTGGGTGCTGAGACTTCCTGGCCACTAGACTAGATGCACTGAGAGACTGTCTCAAAGGAACACAGTAGAGAATGACAGCTACATAGTGACACTGTCTCCAAACAAAAGAATTTAATAAAGTTAGAATCTCACATTCTAGTATTGATGAGACAATTAAATAACACATTAAGAAAAAACAAACATGACCTGGCTCTTTCTCCCACCTTGCAGGCTACTGATCTGTCACCATGACACAGGTTGGATTCATTTGAGAAAGGGAGCCTCCACTGAAAAAATGCCCCACCAGACTGGCCTGTGGGCAAGACTGTGATGCATTCTCTTGCTTGATGATTGATATGGGAGGGCCTAAATTAGTAGGGGTGGTGCCACTCCTAGGCAGGTAGTTCTGAGTGGTAAAAGAAAGCTGATAGCATTTGAGAGGCAGGGGGATCTCTTGAGTTTGAGGCCAGCTTGGTCTACAGAGGGAGTTCCAGGACAGCCAGGGCTAAACTTGAAATATCTGTGGTTTACACATTTTAAAGCCAACAAACTGTCGTGGGGTGGTGCCTCAGGAGGCAGAGAAAGGCAGATCTCTGTGAGTTCAAAGCCAACCTGGTCTATAGAATGAGTGTCAGGACAAGCACCAAAGCCACAGAGAAACGCTGTCTCAAAAACAAACAATAAATCCCAACAAATTGTCATAAAATTGAAGTTGATAAAACTGTTGGAAAGGGGGGCTGGAGAGATGGCTCAGTGGTTAAGAGCATTGCCTGCTTTTCTAAAGGTCCTGAGTTCAATTCCCAGCAACCACATGGTGGCTCACAACCATCTGTAATGAGGTCTGGTGCCCTCTTCTGGTCTGAAGGCATACATACAGAATATTGTGTACATAATAAATAAATATTTTTAAAAAACACTGTTGGAAAGGGTCTGGGGAGGATCAGTTTGTGAAGTGCTTGCTGCACTAGTTTGAGGACCTGGGTTTGGATGTCCAAACCTATGATCTCAGTTCTTGGGGAGGGAGGACCTATAGAGATAGGCCTATCCCTAGAGCTCAGTGACAAGACCCTGTCTCAAAAGATCAAGTGTAGGGGCTGGAGAGATGGCTCAGTGGTTAAGAGCATTGCCTGCTCTTCCAGAGGTCCTGAGTTCAATTCCCAGCAACCACATGGTGGCTCACAACCATCTGTAAAGGGGTCTGGTGCCCTCTTCTGGCCTGCAGGCATACATGTAGAAAGAATATTGTATACATAATAAATAAATAAAAAATATTTAAAAAAAAAAAGATCAAGTGTAGACATCAGAGGACACTGACATTGACCTCCAGTCTCCATATGCATCTGTGCATTGTATTCATGTCCCTGCATGCACACGTGCACACAAACATGTACATACTTCACACAAATGCACACAAAAATCAATTAAAAAAAAACTATTTACAAAAGGCTATGGGGAAACACCCCAATATGTACATTATGAAGGTGTAGAAATGGACAATGCGGACCAGCGAGATGACACAGTGAGTAAAGCAGATCACTGGACCCCACCACACAAACACAAATAAATGTGACAAATGTTTTTGTAAAAGACAATCTTTTTTGAACATTTTTTTTTGGGGGGGGGGTTCGAGATAGGGTTTCTTAGTGTAATCCTGGCTGTCCTGGAACCAGCTCTTATAGACTAGGTTGGCCTCAAACTTACAGAGATCCACCTACCTCTACCTCCCGAGTGCTGGGATTAAAGGTGTGCACCGCTGAAAAAGCTAGACCAAAAAGAATGGCCTTTAGAGACATAAAAGGGATGAGGGGACTCAGAAGTACTGGTAGATAAGGCGAAAGAAGTGTCTGTCGTATTCTCTACATTTTTAAAGAAATCTTTCATTTTCTTTGCTAGAAGAAATATGATAGCTACATGTTGGGAAACTCACTAGCGGGGCATGAAATGAAAGAAAAACTCAAAAAATTATTCATCTTCCTTTGAATTTCAACCCAATCAGAAAATTTTTAATCCTTCTTTTTGGTCTTGCTTTTTCGACCTTGAAAACAGGGTCTCATATAGCCCAGACTGGCCTCAAACTCAAAATACAGCAACATATGGCCTTGAACTCCTAACCCTCTTTCCTGTCGCTCAAGTTCTGGGACACAGGCGTGTACCAACATTTCTAGCTCTAAAGGAAGTATTTGTTGTTGTTGTTCGTTTGGTTTTTTTTTTTTTTTTTTTTTTGAGACAGGGTTTCTCTGTGTAACAGTCCTAGCTCACTGTAGACCAGGCTGGCCTCAGACTCACAGAGATCAGCCTGCCTGAGTCCTGGGATTGAAGGCGTGCTCCACCACTGCTCAGCTAAGAAAGTTTTTAAATGAAGTTTAATTTTGTAATAAGCAAACGAGCAGGGCCAGTGAGATGGCTCACTGTAAGGGGACATGCCACCAGGACTGAGCGAGAGAAATTATATCACTAAATGTTTTTAAGGTAAATAAGCAAAACATTTTAAAGAGCATTATTTTAGCTCCTTACAATGACAGCTTTTGTTGAGTTTTAGTTTTACCATATAGGGATGACAGTGAGTATGCCAGATAATTATCCCTTTATCAGAGTTCCATGGAGAAATTCCTCAGAACACTGAAAATAAAACCAAGGACATAGCAATCCTCCTAGAATACTGGGATTTCAGGTGAGCATCTTTCAAAAACACTTCTCTGCCCCATCTTATTCTTTCTTTAAATATTTATTTATTATATATACAATATTCTTTCTACGTGTATGCCTGCAGGCCAGAAGAGGGCACCGGACCTCATTACAGATGGTTGTGAGCCACCATGTGGTTGCTGGGAATTGAACTCAGAACCTTTGGAAGAGCAGGCAGTGCTCTTTACCGCTGAGCCATCTCTCCAGCCCCCTTCCAGCTTTATTTCTGTTATGATTGGCAGTGAAATTGTATTGTTATATAAAATCTAGTAATCACCACTACTCGGATCTACGCTCCATCAGGCAATTATATTTAATAATATACCTGTGCTTTTGCTATTATAAATGCTTTATTTTCTTCTCTATCTTTTTCTCCCCCCCCCCCCATGATGGGGTATGAGAGCAGGATTTCAGTAGGTAGCTGCCTACACTCAAAATCTTCCAGACTCCAGTATCAGATGCTGGAGTTACAGGCATGAGCAATCACACTCATCTCAAAAAATACATCTTAAAAATCAGAGCCAGTTAGGGTGAAGCTGGGTGCCAGAACTTCTGAGAACTGGCACTCAACTCTGGCAGAGCTGAAAAGGAAGACTAGATAAGGATACAGAAGAACATAAACACACACAAACACAAAACACTTACCAGTAGCATAGATGACTTTGTAAAGCAAATAAATATTCATTAAAACTCTCAATGGGCTTCTCCTGCAACACATAGTCAATGCGCTGGCCGCCATTCAGCATTCCCACATTGATTGGAAGCTCTTCTTTAACTTCCGCGGGTGTCTCTTCTGTGTTGACTTCTAAATAAGAAGCACCATCATAAGAACCTAAGCACAGGACTAGGGAATACTCCGTGGAGATGGCCAAGTGCTTGCCTGCAAGCACGAGGAACTGAGTTTGTATCACCAATACCCAGGCACCCTCCTAAAAAGCTGGCCAATGCAGCACATGCCTGTAATTCCAACACTGGGGAGACAGACAGAAGGATCCCTGGGGCTTCATAGTCAATTAGAGAGCTCTAGGTTCAGTGAGAGATCCTGTCTAAAGAAACTATGGTGGAAAAAGATGGAGAAAGACACTCTGGCTTCCACATACATGTATACCAACACACACACATGTACATGTACACAAGATACATACACATACACCTAGAAGATTCAGCTCTCCTGGATTCACGTTTACCTTATGATGAGACACTCTGCTCAGAGAGCTCTTCCTCTCTGTCTTCTTCCTCTCAATTTCTTTAAAGCTCCTTGAAACATACTAATTTTGTTCAATTTCTTCTTTTGATCAACACATCTCATCACCTGTAAGTCATGTGTCTTGAATTTTATAAACTAATGCAAACTGACATAGCATAGACTCTATAGGGAACTGAGAATCCAAGCTAGTCTTCAGCAATGGAAATAAAACTGATACACAAACACACGTTCATCTAATAAAGCTAGCTACTGGGGCTGGAGAAGTGTCTCAGCAATTAAGAGCACTTGCTGCTCTTGCAAATGACCCAGGTCTAATTCTCAGCACCAGTACCAGGTAGGTTACAACTCCCTGTAACACCAATACCAGCAGATCCAATAACTCTGGCCTCTGAAGGCATCAGGTATGCATTTGGTACACACTCAATTCTTTTATGCATATACACATACCTAAGAGAAAAAAAGTAACAGGGTTGGAGGGTTGGCTAGGCAGTTAAGTGCACTTGCTGATCTTCCAGAGGATCAAATACCCTCTCTTCTGGCCCACACTGGCAGCTATACACACGCCCTACATTCACACAAACACACACATCATTTTTTTAAGTAGGTACTTCACAGAGTAGGCTTGTGGCCTTGGCTGTCCTAGAACTCACTCTGTAGACCAGGCTGGCCTTAAATTCACAGAGATCACCTGCCTCTGTCTCCTGAGTGCTGGAACTATGGGTGTGTGTCACCATGCCCAGCAGAGAGTAGGCATTTAACATCATTCCCAAATCCAAAGTGGGAAATGTTCTCAAGGGTCGTTAACGGTTTCTCTTGACATTTTTCTCACATAGTATTTCCCCCTAATTTTTAGCTATTAAAATGACAGGAAACGTTAGCATAGTTCAAGAACAGCTATGACGCCGTGTGGTGGTGGCGCACGCCTTTAATCCCAGCACTTGGGAGGCAGAGGCAGGCGGATCTCTGTGATTTCGAGGCCAGCCTGGTCTACAAGAGCTAGTTCCAGGACAGGCTCCAAAACCACAGAGAAACCCTGTCTCGAAAAACCAAAAAAAAAAAAAAAAAAAAAAACAGCTATGACTCACAGAATAGATCCTACATAATTAAAGGGGAAAAGAAAGAAGGCTCTGATTGGAACTCCCCATGCACCCCTCCTCAGGTAATCTCTACATTCACTGACCACTGGACTTTTCTGAACTTGATTCAGGTTCTGCCTCGGTTTCTTCTGCTGTTTCTGAAGCTTGTAAGGCAGGGTACGGAGCTCTGGTGAAAGACTTCCAGGCCATCCGCAGTGAACCCAGCAAGTTATTCTTCAGGTCCATACTCATCCTGGTAAAGCCCTCTCTCAGTTCTGAAACAGTGAATAAACGATGCTACGTGATGTCGCATTTAAGGCTCAGCAAAGAAAAGAATCAACTCCATTTAGTGTATACTCATCAGAATATCCAGAATCAAGTTCTATACAGACTCACCTAAGTGCATCCGCTTCCTGCCTTTATGATGTGGGATCAGCATTGGCTCAAATTCTACTTCCGGGACCACCATTGGTTCAATCCTATATGCTACAGGATCAAACTGCATAGGAAAAATAACAGCTACGTATTTATCCCTAATAAAGAAGACAGTCTGAGAAACTATGTATCTTAGGTAAAAATATTTATGTTTATTTTATAAAAAGGTACAGCTATGGAGGGATGGGAGATGGCTTAGTCAACACAGTATTTGACCTGAAAGCAAAGGGCCCTGACTCCTAGAACCTATATTTAACAAAACAAAAACAAAAAACCCAAAAAGCTGAGCATAATAACAAATACTTGTAAATCCCAACACTGGAGAGGCTAAGACAGGAGAATCCCTAGGGTTTACTGGCAAGATCCAGGCCAGGCTAGTGGGGGACCCTGCCTCATTAAAAAAGAAGCAGACAGCATCCGACAAATGGTACCCAAGGTACACCAAGGTACTCTGGCCTCATACACATGAACATGCAGTTCTTCTAATTACTGCCTTGTTTGTTGTTTTGGTTCGAGACAGGATTTCTCTGTGTAGCCCTGGCTGTCCTCAGACTCAGAGACCCATCCCCCTGCCCCTGCCTCTGCCTCTGCCTCCCGAGTGCTGGGATTAACAGCATGTACCACTGCCAGCTCCTGATTACTTCTTCCTAATCAATACTACCATCTATTCAGTTACTAAAGAATAATATAGAAAAAGCCAATCAATACACACAAAATTATATGTTGTTTGTTAAGAAATCCTAATATTTAGGTAAAACCATATAGCAGCTATTCAGTGCTTACAGGATGGTAAATATTGAAGAAACCTTTGCATGTGGGAAATTTATAATTAGGATCAATTCTTCTTAATCCTCTAACAGTAAGAAACATTCCAATTGGAGATCCAAAGGCAAAGAATATTTCTGGTTTGTAGTTGAGCCGGGGGTATTTTACAGACACCTGGAAGGAGGAAAAAGGGCATTTCTCATTAATAGCGAGTCTTATCTGTTCCTACCATATGACTAGTAATAGTTAAAACAAAAACAGAGTATTTTTACCTGCCCAATGCCAACATCTAGATAGTCACCATTTTCCTTGGGGATGTTTACCTCTGAAGCTGATGTGGCTGATCTATTAACACCCTGAAAAGAAAAAGAAGAAAAGCTATATGGAGATAGTATCCACTGGAACTAGCTGTTAATGTCTGGGTATGGTGGAGGACTTTTTTTTTTCTTTTTTTGGTTTTTCGAGACAGGGTTTCTCTATAGCTTTGGAGTCTGTCCTAGAACTAGCTCTTGTAGACCAGGCTGGCCTCAAACTCACAAAGATCCGCCTGCCTCCTGAGTGCTGTGATTAAAGGCGTGCGCCACCACCGCCTGGCCGGAGAACATCTTTAACTACAACACTTGGGAGGAGTTAGAGGCAGGCCTACCTTTGAGTTTAAGGCTAGCTTGATCTATATATCGAGTTCTAGGCAAGTTAGAACTACACATTGAGACCATGCCTCAAAAAAATATAAAAATAAACGAATAAATGATGGAGGCTATACACAGCCATTTTGGTAGCAGCTGAAATTTCAGGCAGCCATCTGACAGTAGAGTATTGTTGCTAAATTCTATACCAACCAAGGCAAATCCAATGTCTCTCTGGGTGCTGAATACAATACCAATACTGGATCAAGACTTGGGTCTTATCAGATATGGTGGCGCACACCTTTGATCCCAGCACTCGGGAGTTTGAGATCAGCCTGGTGACAGTGAGTTTGAGGACAGTCAAACATACATAGTGAGACATCTCAAAGGTGGGGGAAATTGGAGCAGGAAAGAGGATCAATTAAGCCCAAGAGTTTGAAAATAGATTGAACAACACAGGGAAACCTTATTTCAACAACACATAAAGCAAAAATTAAACCACATCTGGGCTTGGTGGTGCAAATCTATAGTCCCAGTTACTTGGGAGACTTGAGGCAGGAGGATCTCAAGTTCAAATTGATGTGCCCTTAGCCTACAGACTGAGTTCAAAACCAGCCAGGGAAACTTACTGAGATTCTGCTTAGTTTTAAAGCACTTGCCTAGTGTGTGTGAAGTCCTAATTTAATCCCCAGTATGGAAAGCAAAAGCAGCTGATTAGTTAGCAGAGTGTATATATCACAAAGCATAAGGATTTACTGTCACTGTCAAAGAACTGTCTCACCCCACTAAGCTATATTAGATACATACCATTGAGTTTTTTCTGGTTCTGAAATGGTTTAGAATCTTCTTTCTTGGTCCTAAGGGAATTCCCATTTCCTGAAGATCTTTTTCTGTACATAAGGCCTAGGAATAGAACACAAAACAGTTGTTTTGTTTTAATTTCTAGGCAAAATAAAATCAATTAAATGTGGTAGACTCTGAAAGGAGTCACTCTTGTTCTTGGTTCACACTGATCTTGCTCCCTAAGGGCATACCACACAAGGAACTGAGAAAGAAAGTCTTGTCTTAGTCATAAAATAACCTAAGAATAAAAGTATTAGTAAAAACTACACTGTCAATATGATAGTAATTAATACTATGTAAAAAAGAACTAGGAAAGTTAGTATCTAACAACTTCATGATGTCATTTAGATGTCACTTTCTCAGGATTATACTCCTGATGAACACAACCTGTGAGAACATGTGGCCAACAAAGAAGTGTAACACAACTAACATCAAAATCTCAGTGTAAGTGCCACTCATTTTAGCGGGGACGGACTTCCTTCTTTGCATTCTTACACCACTGTGTATTTTTCCTTATCAGTCATTAACATAAGTAATGTACCTTTCCTAAAAAACAACCAACACTCAAGTCAGTGACCAGGTCCATCTTACTAGCACCCTGCTGCCCATGCCTGATCAGAGTAGGCAGTTACTAAGTATCAGCTGAGTGAACAAATGTATTACAAACCGGAAGAAACACAAGAAAACTGAGGAAAAGAAAACACCATGGTAGAGATCTTTATCCGCAATAGAAAATAAGAGTTGGGGCAGTTACTGTTCACCCCAGGGTTAGCGCTTGACTCATACTTTCTCTAAGCTTAGCCTGCTTTAGATTGCACTCTACTGCATGTGCATATCAATATGGCTCATCTGAGCCTTGAGCAATGCTAAAGATCATCATTAGTGGTGAAATATTTCTAAGTAAAAAGCTTCCAAAAGGCATGTTCTTGGGAAAGATGATGAAGATAAAAACACTGAAAATGACTTGATATAAAATTTAAAGGCCTTTGCTTACCAGAGCTTCTTTATCAACTTTCTCTTTTTCAAAGACAGTGAGGAACTCAGAGAGTTGAAGTTTCTTCAGTTCTTCTTCTAACGTTGGTACATCTCCTTGATCCTCAACAGTTCTAAATGAACCCTAAAAATTGTATCACATAGCTTATTATTCACAAAATTCATTTAGTTTTCTTTATTAATACTATTTTATAATTTGAAATGTATTATGTAAGATATTCACAATAATAAATCTTAACATTAACTACTTGGTTTTGTTTTAAGACAAGGTCTCACGAGGTCCAAGATGGTCTCAAACTTACTATGTAAATAAAGATGATATTTATTTATTTGACAGGGTTTTTCTGTGTAGCCTTGGCTGTCCTGAAATTCATTATGTATACCAGGCTGGCCACAAACTCACAGAGACCCACCTGCCTCTCCCTCCCAGGTGCTAGGATTAAAGGTGTGTACCACCATGCCAAGCAAAAATGTATTTTTAAATTAATATCAGAATAATCTCCTTCATCATTAGCAAACACTTACTGATCTCTTATTAAGAAAACATTATTTAAGAAATAAAACAGAACAGAGAGTGGTAGTATACACCTTTAATCCCAGCATTCAGAATGCAGAGGCAAGTGAACCTCTGTGAGTTAGAGGTCAGCCTGGTCTACAGAGCTAGTTCCAAGACAGCAGGGGCTACACAAACCCTATGTCAAAAAAAAAGAAGAAGAAGAGGGAGGAGAAGGAGGAGGAGGAGGAAGAGGAGGAGGGAGAAGGAAGAGGAAGAAGAGGAGGAGAAGGAGGAGGAGGAGGAGGAGGAGGAGGAGGAGGAGGAGGAGGGAAAAAGAAAGAAGAAGAAATGAAACAGTCAGGGTTAGAGAGAAAGCTCAGTGGTCAGGAGCATTAGCTGTTCTTCTAGAGAACCTGGTTTCAATACCTAGCAGTCACAAGGCAGCTCATAGCCATCATCTGTAGCTCCAGTTCCAGGGGATCTGATACCTTCTTCTGGCCTTGGAGGACACCACAAGTGTAGTGCACAGACATACTTGTGGGCCATACCCTCATACACATAGAATTTTAAAATGGGGATGGTGAAGCTAGAAACATTACTCAACAGTTAACACTTGCTCTCTTGTAAGAGGACCTGGTTTGGGGGCTGGAGAGATGGCTCAGAGGTTAAGAGCACTGCCTGCTCTTCCAAAGGTCCTGAGTTCAATTCCCAGCAACCACATGGTGGCTCACAACCATCTGCAAAGAGGTCTGGCGCCCTCTTCTGGCCTTCAGGCATACAGACAGAATATTGTATACATAATAAATAAATAAATAAATAAATAAATAGGACCTGGTTTGGTTCCTAGCACACACACGGTTGCTTACAACCATCTGTAATTACAGTTCCATGGGATTTGATGCCCTCTTTTGACATTCAGGGGTAACAGGCACATACATGATATAAATACATACATGGTTAAGAGTACTTGTTCTTCCAGAGGACCTTAGTTCAATTCCTGTCACCTACATGGTGGCTCACAACCATCAGTTCCAGGGGACCCTGCACCTTCTGATGCACATACAAACATGCAGGCAAAATACTCATATATAAAAATGAAAATTAAAAAAGCCACACATATAAAAATAAATCTAAAAGACAAAAAAGATATAAAATAGCCTAAGAATGTGAGCCCAAGGGTTCACAGTATACTTACACAAAAAGAAAAATAGAAGACAGTGTCTACTGAATACCAAATCACTACTACCATGATAAAATGTTCATGGGAGACTTTGATTGATGAAGAGACAGGTTTCATCGTCATGTTTCCAGTTGGCTTCCAAACATGACTTCTGTAAGCCATCCAAGTCCTCTCCACATCCTTACACACAATCTACAATGAACTCAATGGCTACAACTCTGTCCATGTACTAGTAGTGCATATTTACAGAGACAGAAGGCACCATACTTATTTCACAATATGGCAGTGATTTATAGAAGCAAAATACTGTCTTGCTTCTATCACCCAAGAATCACAATAGATAATTACCAAGTTGTTAAAATAAATATACATTTAAAATTATGGCATAAGACTAAACTCGGCTAAACACAAAGGTTGAAAATCTATAAGTCCTTAGTATGAAATACTACAAGAGAACCTATCTAAACTTCTAAATTACCTTTTCACTGTCAATATCCCCAAAAGAATCTTTCTGATTTGTTAGGATATCAAACAATATAAGCGAACCTATAAGTAAAATAGAAGAAGGGACAATTTCTAAGACATTGGCTGTCTTTTATACAAAAAAGTTAAAAGCCAATTACAAATGTAAGAAAACCAACAGAGAATCTTTCCAGTTTACCACCACCCTCCAGCCCCTTCCCAATTCTTCACCACAGATGTCTTGTGGTTCTCTGAATCTGTTACTGATTAAGACTCTGTGTTTCGAGCCGGGCGATGGTGGCGCACGCCTTTAATCCCAGCAGTCGGGAGGCAGAGGCAGGCGGATCTCTGTGAGTTCGAGACCAGCCTGGTCTACAGAGCTAGTTCCAGGACAGGCTCCAAAGCCACAGTGAAACCCTGTCTCGAAAAACAAAAAAACAAACAAACAAAAAAAAGACTCTGTGTTTCAAAATGTGAAAATCCTCTCTGGCTACAGGGAATTCATTTGTTACCTAAACTATGACCAGCAATGGATACACCCCCTTTGAAATCGGGGTTCCTCTGTAGAAAAAGTGTATATATTCGGTTCATTTCAGAAGCTACTGTGTCCACGATGGTCTGACAGTAGGTGGGGCTATTGTAAAAGAAGACATCCAGGATTGTATCATTAGTGAAGTGTCTGAGGCGATTAATGCTGGGCAGGGTTATTCGTTGCAGATCTCTGAGAGGGGAAAAAAAAAAAAGATTATTTTGAGCAGAAAACCTAAATCTAGTACATTGCTACTTCTAAACTATTATTTAGCTTACTCTTAAAGTTTAGAGTCAAACACGCAATGTTATAAGAGATACCAGATGGAGAAAAACAGGGGCTTGAAAAAATATGTTTAGTGAAACAAAAAAGAAGAAATCAAGTAGACAACCCAGGTTCTTCAATACAGAAATTGGAGTTGGGGAGAGAAAAAAAAAGAAAAAGAAGAGAAATACAGAGGTAAGGTATAGAGACTAGAGACATGCTATTTGAGGCTGATGGATCTCTGTGAGTTTGAGGCCATCAGGGTCTATAGAGCAAGTTCCAGGACAGCCAAGGCTATGCAGAAAAACCCTGTCTTAAAGAAAACAAAACAAAGAACAAACAAAACAAAAGAAAACGAGAGAGAGAGAGGTCATTTAAGTTCAGTGCACTGACTTTGTTTGGATCTCAGTTTAGAAAAAATAAAAATGACAACCCATTACTTTGTAGCCCAGGATGCCCTTGAACTTGTTATTCTTTTTCAGCCTCTCCAGTAAGGGATTAGAGGTGTACACCGCCATCCTCAGCATGGATTTCAATTTTAAATGTATATATACATCTGTGTTTGTATACGTATATAAAATATTAGTCAGACTGGAAATTGGAATTATTTCCCTATGAGAATGACCTTTTACTCCTGAAATTGCCAAAAACATCACCAAGGATTTACCAAGGGGTACCCAGGGGACGAGGAGGCTCAAACATTGATTGGGGGTTGCCAGGAGTTTGGAGTAGGTGGGGGAAACCCCAGCTGTCCCTCCTCCTTCTAATACCACAGAAAAGGGTCCTCTGGTCAGCTCCCCTCCCTGTGCCCCGATATCCAGTTTTTCTCAAGAGGAGGTGGATTAGGGACTTGGGAAAAGGTAAATGCCCAGGAAGGGGAAGGGCACTGGGGAAAGGGTCCCATTTCACATGTATTCAAAGTACCGATCTCCCAGGGAGCAAAAATTAGGAAAGTTGACTGAATCAGACTTCCCTCTTGCCCTGGGATTTAGAAATCTGAATGCTAACTAGAAATGATACTTTTTTTCTTTTTTTGAGACAGGGTCTAAGTAGCCATGATCATCCTGGAACTTGCTGTGCAGATCAGACTGGCCTTAAACTCACACAGACCTTCTGCCTCTGCCACCTGAGTGCTCAGATTAAAGGTATGTAATACCCCAGCCAGAAGAGGGTGTGAGGTCCCTAGAACTGGAGTTACAGGCAGTTGTGAGCTACCTACCATGTAGGTGTTTGGACCAGAACTTGAGACCTCTGCAAGAGTAGCATGTATTCTTAACTACAGAGCCATATATTCAGATACTTTTCCCCCAGAACTGCGAACTGAACATGAGGTCTTGAACTAAATCCGCAACCCCATTAGATACTATTTTCTTTATCATACAATTTACTTATGGTTATTACAGATTTAAAATTGAGTCTCCTTTTCAAAGAGTAGCCAGTGTATCAGTTAACCAACTAAATTATCATCTTTGAATAAGAAACCAAAAATAAAGGCAACATTTTAAAAAAGAAAATTATAGGTCAAAACAAATTATGATTCTTCCTTGTTTCAAAAAATTAAACATCTAATGTGAAATAGAAAGGTTAATTACTTGGTAAAAATAATGCACAACTATTTATTTATTTACTTACTTATTTATTCAAAGACAGGGTTCTCTGTGTACAGAGATCTACCTGCCTCTGTCTCCTGACTGCTGGATTAAAGGCAGGTAATACCACTATGCCCAGCTAAGAATGCACATCCTACCTTAAAATACTGGAAGGCTCACAAAATCAACTAACCTGGGCTCAGGGACTTGTAGAGACTGAACTGACAACCAGGAAGCTTGCATGAGACTGACCTAGGCATTCTGCATATATGTTACAGTTATGTAGCTTGGTCCTCTTATGGGGCTCCTAACAGTGGGAACGAGGGCTGTCTCTGACTCTTTTACTGGCTTTTGAGACCCTACTTTTCATAATAGGTCATCCTGGCCAGCCTTAACACATGGGGAGGTACTTCGTCTTACTGCAATTTAATATGCCATGCTTTACTGATACTCATAGGAAACCTGCCCTTTCCTGGATGGAGATGAGGAAGGGATAGGGAGACAAGGAAAGGGAATGGGAGGGGAGGATGAAGTGGGGAGAGGCTGCAGCCAGGATGTAAAATAAACAGATAAATTAAAAAGAAAAAAAATCAAACTGTGGTGGGCCTGATGGTGGTGGCATATACCTTTAATCCCAGGAAACTGGGAGGCAGAGGCAGGGGGATCTCTATGAGTTTGAGGCCAGCCTGGTCTACAAAAGCTAGTTCCAGGACAGACAGAGCTGTTACACAGAGAAACCCTGACTCAAGAAACAAACAAAAAGCTATGATGGGGAAAAAAAAAAAATCCCTCCTTAATTATATAGAGATGTAAAATGAATCCAAGCAGACTTTTACTGCTAAACATGAAAGTTTAGAGACCCATATATTACTAATAGGAATGTTAAGCCTTCCTGTGTTTTTTCATTTTATTTCCTAGTTCAACAAAAATCATAATACTTCTATAATATGCTACATATAAAAAAATCAATAATTTCTCTGGCTACAAGAAACTTAAGGAAAATCCTACAAACAATGAAGTGTGATCACAATGTTCTCAGAGCAGAAATGTGCACCTTAAATTTCCAACTAGGAGACTGTTTCAACTCCAGAGAGAAAGGATAAAATGTATGACAGTGAGAGGTAGGACTGAACAGACTAAACAGAGATGCTCCACCTCGGCCTGGTCTATCCTGACTCCACCATGTGTAAAGGCAAAGTGGGGCTGCTCATTATCAATACAAGGCCAATAGAAAGCAAGGTACCACTATGTTCCACCATCATTCTTACCTGAAACTGTAAAAAAAAAAAAAAAAAAAAAAAGGAAAAACTGTACTTTACACCTCAAATAATTTCAAGAAAATCATTAAACAAGCATTTTAAGTATAGTAGTCTGAGAAAAGAAATAGCTATCTTCTTTTTATATAATTTCTTTTTGTTTTATGTGAGGGTGCTGGATCCCCTAATGAACCTTTATACTCATATAAATGCTTAGCTACCTTTTAAATAATTCTCTTGGACTGTTTCTGAATTTGAAGCTTATTGAGCCATTCTCTGCTGAGTTTTAAACAGCCAGTGCTTATTCAATGTTCTGCTGTACTGTGATTATATATACTGGCTTTAAGAATTATCTAATGGGGGGCTGGAGAGATGGCTCAGCGGTTAAGAGCATTGCCTGCTCTTCCAAAGGTCCTGAGTTCAATTCCCAGCAACCACATGGTGGCTCACAACCATCTGTAATGAGGTCTAGTGCCCTCTTCTGGCTTTCAGGCACACACGCAGGAAGAATATTGTATACATAATAAATAAATAAATAATTTAAAAAATATTAAAAAAAAAAAAAAGAATTATCTAATGGGGCTGGGCATGGTGGCATACACCTTTAATCCCAGAACTCAGGAAGCAGAGGAAGGTGGATCTCTGTGAATTCAAGGCCAGCCTTGTCCTACAAAGGAAATTCCAGGAGAGCCAGGGCTACATGGAGAGATCTTGTCTCAAAAAAACAGAAAAAAAAAATGTTTTGGGGGGGTTAATTATAGAATTATAGAGGGCTGGAGAGATGACTCAGTAGTTAAGAGAACTGGCTGCTCTTTGCAGAGGACTTGGATTTGCTTCTTAGAACCCACATGGTGGCTCACAATTATCCATAATTCCAGGTGCAGGGGATTTGATGCCCTTTCTGGTCTTCTTGGGTACCAGACATACAAGTGGTTGATAGATAGACAGAAAGGCAAACATTCATGTACAGAAAATAAGAAAGAAAGCTCAAATATAGTTACAGAATGAAGTTCCCACAGTGGCCACTGGTTCAGGCAGTCAATTCATGACATTAATTTTAACAATGGGATGGAAACATTATAGTTGAAACTAAATGCATGTGCTTGTGTTGGCAAATTGTAACTAGCTTCCAAAACCACAATCAACTCCAATTAACATTGGTTTTAATAACATTAAGAATAAGACCTGGCATGCTGCCACACACACCTTTAATCCCAGCACTCCAGACAGAAGCAGTCAGATCTCTGGAAATTCAAGGCCAGCTTGATCTACATCAAGTTTAAGCCAGCCAGGCTACATAGTGAGACCCTGTCTCAAATTTTTTTTTAAAAGACTGCTGCTTAAGCTAGGCATGGCAGATTTAACACTAGAAACAAATGTTGCTGGCATGAATTTCTCTTCACATTTATTATCAAGCAAGCCTGGTACTGGAAACCTAGTTAAAAGTCCATGGCCCAAGAGTCATAGACATAGTAAGGAACCGACTATGTTATTTTGCTACATGGATTAATGCTGACTTCATCCTTGGTAACAGGTGCTCTTCTGCACTGGGCAGCAGTTCATTCAGAGATTTATAACTGGCCAAATGAAAGAACCGGTGACTGCTGGGTGCTCAACCCTACACAGGACTTCTATAGTAACCCCTCCAAAGCTCTGGGAACAATGCAGAAGCGAAGGCAGAAGATGCGAGAGCTAAAGGCAAGGGAGAGATGCTGGGAAATGCTGTCTTCTGCACATGATATGGCTGCTGCCCTCCTGAACTCACTGCAGTCATGGTTACACAGAAGTAAAAATAATAAATCCGCACAAGGCCAAGTCAACAATATCAGTCAACATTCCATCAAACAGCAGTAACTGGATGTAGTGAGTTACACACAAAAGACATGAAGGTGGGAAAGGACCTATTGGAGATTAACAGGACAGTGGAAGGGACATGTTGCAAGTAAATATCATCAAGATACTCTGAATACATATATAAAATAGTCAAAGAATAGAAAAAAGATTTTTTCAAATGTGTGATGACGAGACCATAGCTCAGGATGCTTCCCTAGTAGCATGCACCAAGCACTGCATAACTGACTAGGTGTGGCGTGCCTGCAATCCTAGCACTGGAAGTCTGGGCAGGAGGATCAGGAATTCAAGAGTTTTTGAGCTAGCATCTCATGTAGACTAGACTGACCTTAAAGTTGCTATGTGCTAAAGACGACTTTGAACTCTTGCTCTTCCTACTTCCACCAGGCTAGGATTATTGGCATTTGCTACCAAACTAGGTCTCAGGAACATTTATTTGGTAATTAAATCTTTTTTAAGAATTTTGTGTATAAATGTAGTATATTTTGTAGAACATTTTGAATGGTACTGATTTATTGGATAAATTGTACATATTAAAAAATAATATATATCAGGGTTTCTTGAACTTGTGATCCCTCTTCATCCAAAATATGCTTAAGTGGCCCCAGGTATGTAGGTGTATAAAGTATATATCATACACTCAGAGACTCTAGGTATGTACATACATAAAATGAGTAAATATCATATATTCAGAGACCCTAGGTATGTAGATATATCAAACGTTCACTGATAGTAAATAAAAATTCTTTTAAAATAAATCTTTGATAGCATCCAATTTTATCATTTATTAAAGATGAAAGCAAATTTGCATACTAATATAATAGACACGCTTATTTATTTTTATATGAAAAATGCTAGACTGGTGAGATGGCTTAGTAGTTAAGTGTTATAACTACACAAACCCCATGGTGGAAGGAGAAACTGCCTTCTAACATTTTTCCTCCTTGGACTAACACATGTACACTACAGAGAATGTGGCTGCACACAAACATGTACATGCTCGTGCACACACATTATACATAAAGGATTTCTTGGGGGGGGTCATTTTTTTTTTTTTTTAAAAAAAGGTCTCTCTACAGGATGGCCTGAAATTCACTATGTAGACCATGCTGGTCTTGCACTCAGTCTACCTGCCTCAGCCTCCTGAGTGCTACAATTAAAGGCACGTGTTATCACATAAGGGACAATACTTTACTTTTAACTAGAGAAATCTAAAGACAAAGAACTGACCATCACTTAATGATACATCTCTGAGAAATTATATAGTGGTTGCTTCTACCGCACATATACTAAAATTAGAATGATACGCAGAAGATTAGCATGCACACTGTATGAAGATGACATGCAAATTCAGGAAGCATTCAATGTTTTTTTAACCACAAATTTGATCTGTGGTTAAATTTAACCACGCAGGCCTTTATACACTGGTAAGTGGGGGAAGGCACGCAGGCAAAACACTCATACATAATTAAAGAAATATAAAAGCTCCACATTGAAGCTGTACACGGTAGTACAGCACATGTCTGATGTCAGTACTGGGACGCTAAGGAATGAGGATCAAGACTTCAGAGTCAGCATGGGCTACATAGAAAACCCTATCCAAAAGAAAGGCTGTGTTGGGAGAAGGAGCTAATCCTGCATCATTCACGAATCAATGACCCTCAATGCTGGTGGGCTGGAAATGTGGCTTTGTAATAACAGAATTCTTGCCTGGCATGGGTAAACCCTATGGGTTGATTCTTGAAAACTGCAAAACAGAAAGTACGCACAAGAGAGAGAGAAAGAGAGAGATAGAGATAGAGAGAGAGAGAGAGAGAGAGAGAGAGGGAGGGAGGGAGGGACCCTTGAGGACATGGCTTTTTTTTTTTTTTTTTTACAGGACTAAGAGGAGGCTGGTGTGGATCTGTTGGAGGAAAGGGCAAGAAAGAAAGAATACTAAGCTGATATATAAAAAGATGCTGCTTTCAAGAGAAGCTTATTATTATTATTTGGTGTTTTGAGACAGGGTTTCTCTATGTAGTCCTGACTATCCTGGAATTCACTATGCATACTAAGCTGGCCTTGAACTCACAGAGACCCACTTACCTCCTCCACCTGTCTCTGCTTCCTGAGTGCTGGGATTAAAGGCATATGCCACCACTGCCAGGCTAAAAATTTTATTTTTAGTACATAATCAGCCAAAGCATAAATGTCCTTAAGCATAATGATGATCAGAAAATATTACAATCACAGTTAACAATTTAAGGGTATAAGGAAATACTCACATATCTACCCCAGTAGAATGCAAAGGACTGTGCCAATTGACTGGAAGAAATTCTACTCTTCCAATCTGCTGGTTTTCTTGGGCTTTCTTGAAATGTGTCTGTAGCAGGTTCAAGGAAACACTTCGGAAATCATTAACTAGAAAAGAAAAGTAACTTCTGCATCAACAGTGAAGCAATTAATACATAGACTCGGGATGCAACAAAACATGCAGCAGCTGCTGCCTAATGACAGCTGCTTGGAACACATACTGACTGCAGACTAGCTTAGGAAAACTAAGACATTTAATGAGGAGATGTTCATTTAATATAAAGTTTGGGTTTGCCATACAAAATATTATAGCAAAAGAAAAACTACTGAATGGTGGTGGTACACGCCTTTCATCCCAGCACTAGGGAGGAAGAGGCAGGCCAATCTCTGTGAGTTGAGGCCAGTCTGATTTACAGAGTTCCAGGACAGGCTCCAAAGCTAAAAAAAAAAATGACATCAAAATTAATAAAATGGTTTCATTTTTAAAATCACATGACTCCATGTCAAGAGTCTTTAAATCGTGATTTACTCTAGGTGACACTGTTTTCCTGTTTGTTTGCTTTAGCGTGTCTGTTTTACAGAAGCAGCATCAGCTAGTTGGTCTAGCAAAATGCCCAGTAAGTAATGGTGCTTGCCACCAGGCCTGAAGACTGTGCACCCATATGGTAGGAGAAAACTTACTTCTCCTGACTTCCACAAATGTGCTGTGGCACATATATGCCCATACACAAGCACAAATAAAAGAATGTAATCTTTAAAAGTTTAAAAATTATTTTTAAAATAAGTAGTTGAAGGGCTGTCTCAGTGGTTAAGAGCACCCTCCAGAGAACCCGGGGTTCAATTCTCAGCAGTCACATGGCAAATCACAGCTGTCTGTAACTCTAGATCCAGAGGACCTGACACCCTCAACCAGACATACATGCCGGCAAACACCAATGCACAAAAAAAGAAAGAGAAATAGTCGAGGTTCACTAAGAAAGGAAAAGGCAATAGGGAGTGATAGCTCACACCTTCAATGCCAGCACTCAGGGGGCAAAGACAGGTGGAACCCTTCAAGTTGACAACAGCTGGTTCTTATAATTAATTCCTAGCCTGCCAGAGCTACATAAGTGAGAGACTGGTTTTCTTTTTTGTTTATTGAAACAGGGTTTCTCTGTGTAGCCTGAGCTATCCTACAACTTGCTCTGGAGACCAGGCTAGTCTCAAGCTCAGAGATCTGCCTGCCTCTGCCTCCTGAGTGCTGGTACTAAAGGCATGCATTACCACTCCCGGCTGAAGAGACTGTTAAAAAAACAAAACAAAACAAAAAATCACAGACAGACAGAAATAATAGGCTAGTGCACTGGCAAGACAGCTACTCAAAAGTCAAATTTCCTGGTTTTTAAAAGCATCCATTAGCCAGTACTTTATATATTTTCAAAAGAACATTTTTAGCTAGGCATAATGGTGTTCCAGCATTTGGGAGGCAGAGGTGAGTTCAAGACCAACCTGGTCTACAGAGAGAGTTCCAGGACAGCCAGAGCTACATAGTGAGACCCTGTCTCAAAACAAAAATATTTTTATTTTACTCATATGTGTGCTTTTTCTGCGTGTATGTCTGTACCACATGCATGCATTGCCAGCAGAGGCTAGAAATTGGCATCAGATCCCCTGGAG
The DNA here is from genome assembly GCF_018167655.1 of Microtus oregoni. Lineage (NCBI taxonomy): Eukaryota > Metazoa > Chordata > Mammalia > Rodentia > Cricetidae > Microtus > Microtus oregoni. Next base: position 8,665,461 of record NW_024543083.1, on the reverse strand, counting down.
CTGACAGTCATAAGGTGTGAGCCACCTCATGGGTGTTGGAATCAAGGCTTGAAACTCAGGAAGACCAGCCACTGAGTACTTTTAACTGCTGAGTCATCTCGTCAGCTCTAATACTTTAGATTTAAAACAAAAGAAAGAAACACACACACACTGCTGTTCAACACTCTTATCAACCTGAACCTTGCAGATAATAATTCTAGTTTATCCAGAACCATTGCCAAGTAGAAGGGAACTCCCAAGTGGGGCAGACTTTAGATAACATCAAGCTTTGAAGACACTACCTTTCAAAATGGCTTAAAGCTTGAGGTTTGTCATGGTATTAATTGCAGCAATAAGTTTCTATTTACTTAAACTCCCATATTTACTGTTCTCTCTAAATTTGGCTATGAATAGGCTGGTTAAATCACAAACAACTCACAGCGATTAGAGGCATGTTCACTCATGGATTACTAGCTAAGAGTATTAAGTCTCTGGAAATTCCTAGTACTTAGGTCTCAGCTGGGACGCTTCACTCCCTTGTCATCTTTAACTTTACAAATCTTCTTATGGAGCTAAGACAACGACCAAAAGACAATGCTTGATCCTGGCTCACAGGAAACAATTCTTAAGTGATCTATCATACGCTCTGCAAACCTACCACATTGAACAATGCTTCGAAAACGGAGATCACAAGCTGGTCCAATCCCATGGACTACAAAAACTAAATGATCTATTTGTAAAGGTTCCCCTAGAAGTAAAATTAAAAAGAAAAATTAGATATAGGTTATATCAAAATTTAAAATAAGAGATAATTTAAAAACCACAAAACAGTCACATATTTAACTATCTAGTAATAGTACATTAATTTTCTAATTTTTTTTATTTTTTTGGTGAGGATCTTACTATATAGCTCTGGCTGGCCTGAAACTCACTATGTAGTTCAAGCTAGCCTTGACCTCATAGAAATCCACCTATCTGCCTCATGAATGCTGGGACTGTAAGTATTCTTTAAAATGTCCTTGAAGATTTTTTTCAGGTTTTAAAACTATTTTGAAGAAACTGTAAGCTATAGAAAAAAAATACTAAGAAACCCCCATGCACTTTTAAAAAACCCAAATTTCTTTGCTTTAGTGTTTGGTTTGACCTTGGGTCTGGCCCAAGCTGACCCTGAACTTGGCGTGGAGTTGAGACTAACCTTCAACTGAACCTCTTGCCTCCACCTCCCAAATCCTAGGATCATGGGCATAGACCAAATTCCAGTTACAAATTCATAATCATATTAATTTTACTTTGCTTTCTTCTTGGGTATATAGATACACACGTATTTATTTCTCTGAATTATCTGGAAGTAAACTGACTTCATCACTAGGTTTCATGCTTCCTCAGAATGCACCTCTGTGTAACAGTACAGTGACCAAATCCACGTATTGATACATTCTTCTTATCTAATTGTTCTACTCTTACCAATCATTCCAATAATGTCTGTCATGGTTTTAGAGGCTGAAATTTTAAGTTTATCTTCTTTGGGGAGGGAGGGTAGAGATAGCATCTCTCTTCATAGCTGTAGCTGTCCTAGAACTCACTATGTAGACTAGGCTGGCTTTGAATTCAGAGATCTGCCTCCCTCTGCATCCTAAGTGTTGGGATTAAAGACGTGAGTTATTATGCCCTGAATCCTTTTTAACTTTAATTTAAGGGGGCTGGAGAGATGGCTCAGAGGTTAAGAGCACTGGCTGCTCTTCCAGAGGTCCCTAGTTCAATTCCCAGCAACCACATCGTGGCTCACAACCATCTGTACTGAGATCTGGTGCCCTCCTCTGGCGTGCAGGCATACATCGAGGCAGAATGTTTATACATAATAAATAAATCTTAAAAAAGAAATAACTTTAATTTTCTTTTATCTCTCTCTCTCTTGGTTATTCGAGACAGAGTTTCTCTGTGTAACAGCCCTAGCTGTCCTGGCACTAGCTTTGTGGGCCAGGCTGGCCTTGAACTCACAGGGATCTGCCTGCCTCTGCTTCCCAAGTGCTGGAATTAAAGGTGTGCCCCACCACAGCCCAGCTAACTTGCTGGTTTTGAGAGAGTTGCTTTTATAAACTGCAAGCTAGCCTGGCACTCACTACGAAGCCCACAATGGGTCAAACCGGAGATCCTCCTGAGTGCTGAGATTACATTATGTGCCACTATGCCTGGCTTCAATTTGTCTTTTAAATTACAGTAACTCTAAGATTTTGTTCAAGAAACAAATAATTTCTTCTGCACGAGAAAAAGCACTGTGTAATCTAGCTAAATATGTTTAAAATTAACCATAAGTGACCACAGGTAGCTAGCAATAACCATTAAGTTTCTTCTGAAAAAGTTTCCCTTAACTGAAAATCAAAGACAGAAATTACCAAAAACTAATTTCTAGTTAATCAGGAGGAATCAAACTTTATAAAACTGAACTAAATCAGTTCCTTTTATACAGTGGCTTCTTGATGAGAAGTGACTTTCGATGAGTCTTCTGCTGTCACAGTATGCACAGCGAGGATGATGTACATACACCCGTGATTCCAGCACTTGGGAAATAAACACTGAAGTAGACCAGCCTGAATTATACAGTGAGACCACACCTCAAAAAAGAAAAAAAAAGTGTTCAGGCGATGGCGGTGCACGCCTTTAATCCCAGCACCCGGAGGCAGAGGAAGGCTAATCTCTGTGAGTTCAGGGCCAGCCAGTCTACCGAGAGAGTACCACGACAGGTTCCAAAGCTACAGAAGAAAAAAAAACAAACAAACCCAAAAAGAATAAAAAGCCAGAATTCACTTCAGTAGCACATATGCTGAAACTGAATCAATACAGAGAAGATTAGCATGGCCCTTTGTAAGGACAGCCTGCTGGCTGTTTTTCCCCCAACTCAGTGGCTGCCCCTTAAGCAAGTGTTGTCCTAATCCACAACTGCAACTCCGTAACGCCACTGAGGGAAACATTATCTAGATCCCTACTCGTCTGTAGAAATCAGGATTCAAAGGTTGAGGTGGAATTCTGCTAGCTGAGAGAGACTGAATCGCAACTAGCAAACCTTCTTCTCCTTGCTCTTTTGCTCCCAAAAAACCCATGAGACCTTCTCTCAGCTCCCACTTAAGAACACTTGCTACACCTGGTTGCTCCCTACCACTTCCTGTCAGCTAATTGCTGATGCAGCCTCCTCCCAGGTTAATTTCATTTAATAAAACAAATGTCTTTTGCATTTTAAAAATTCTATTTAATCAAACAAATACATGTTTTTGCATTATAAAAAGCAGCACGAAGAAATATAACACACCTTAAAATAATATTCCACAACAATAACCCACAAATTTGTGAAGCATTCTGTATTTCTGAGAAATAAATGGTTCAGAGACTAGGGACCAAAAGAAAAACAAACAATCAAAACCCAGAGCCGAGGAGGTGGCTTGGTTGGGAAGAGTGCAAGAGCACGGAGACCTGAGTTTCAGTCTCTAGCACCCAAATAAAAATCAGTGCACAGCTGCCTGTGCTTGCATCCCCACCACTGGAGAGTGCAGACAGTTCTCAGAGCTCACTGGTCGGCCAGACCAGCCTAAACAGTGAGCTTCTGGTTCAGTGAACATACTATTGGTCTCCCCATTTATGCTTCTGGACACCAGCACCTGAACATTCACATGCTTGTACACACACATTACCTAGAAGTACTTCAATCGGCAGAATGCTTGCCTAGCACACACCAAGTCCTAGGTGGGTTGGCTGGTTTTTTGAGATCTATGCAGATCAGGCAAGTCTCAAACTCAGAGATCACTAGCCTCTGCTGGAGCTGTGATGTGCACTCCCACGTGCGGGAAAGCCCTAGCTGTGACCCCCAGTACAACATAAACTGGGTATAGCTGAGGCTCACACCTGCACTCTCAGCACAAGAGGGATGGATGCAGGAGTACCAAAACTTTAAAGTTATCCTAGCTACAAAACAAATTTGAGGCCAGCCCTAACCTACATGAGACCCTTTGCTAAAAACAAACAACTAAAACCCAAACAACTTAGATGAAATGATATTGCTCTTAATTTAGAATAAGGCCATATAATTAAAGACCATTTTTAAGGTTCAAAGTAATGTAACACCAAAGAATAAAAGGTCACAATTTAAACAATAAACCAAACATATCAGAACATAAAGAGAAAGTAATGATTAACATTACCACAGTGAATATCAACAGGAATGTTCTCAACTCCTCTTTTTACTGATCTTGGTCGCCCTTGCTCTGTGGAGGTTGAACCCCATTCATCAGCCCCTGCAACTGGCTGGTAATGCACCATGAGCTTAAACAGAAAAGATCAGAGTAACATAGTCTACATTAACTTATGATTTCATACATTTTGAAGACAGAAACACATCTTTCATATACCAAACCTCAACTGGAACTTTGAGATGTAACTCCTATAGACTAAGATGAGAACTCTGAAAATACATTAGACTAACAGATATTTCAATAATATCCTATGCATGGGCCAGGTGTGGTGGTGCATGCTTTTAATTCCAGCATTAGGGAGGCAGAAGCAAGAATTTTTGTGAGTTTGTGAGTCAGCTTGGTCTACATAGCTAGTATGACCTATATAATGAGTTTGAGGCCAACCAAGGCTCCATAGTTGAGACACTGTCTTAAAAAAAACAACCCTATACATGAAAGACATGCTTACATAATGTAGATGGTTTTCTTAATCTATAGTGGCATAATTTTCCCTAAAAAAATTTAGCGCCGGGCAGTGGTGGTGCACGCCTTTAATCCCAGCACTCGGGAGGCAGAGGCAGGCGGATCTCTGTGAGTTCGAGGCCAGCCTGGTCTAGAAGAGCTAGTTCCAGGACAGGATCCAAAAGCTACGGAGAAACCCTGTCTCGAAAATTAAAAAAAAAAAAAAACTTATTTAGGGTTGGGGAAATGGCTCATTGGGCAAAGCACTCACTGTTATCATAGTGTAGGACCGAAGTTAAAACCCTAGAGACCGTGAGTGATGGACACAATAGCACAAGCATCTTAATAAAAATGCTCTTGGGCTGGAGAGATGGCTCAGTGGTTAAGAGCATTGCCTGCTCTTCCAAAGGTCCTGAGTTCAATTCCCAGCAACCACATGGTGGCTCACAACCATCTGTAAAGAGGTCTGGCACCCTCTTCTGGCCTTCAGGCATACAGACAGAATATTGTATACATAATAAATAAATAAATATTTAAAAAAAAAAATGCTCTTGAATTGGGAGGCAGAGCACAGGTTCTGGAAAATAGAGACAGAGAAGCCTTAAAGGTTTGTGGACTAGCTAACAACGAAGAACATGACGGGCATTCACATCTGTCCTCTGACTTCAACAAGCACACTGCTGTATGTGCACACCCACATTCACACACACATCGGACACAAATCATACACAGACACATTATATTAATGGATATACCATACATGTATAAAATTCTTATGTAAAACCTGAATGGAGTAAATAATGATTATAAGTATTAATAACTTTTGAATAATAGTGAATTTAATATCAACTAAGCCAAAGGTTATCCTATGTGGCATCCATAGAACAAAAGATAATGGTTTTGCTTAGTAATATCTTAACCTTTGATCTTATTCTCAGTAACATGCTTTTATTCACTTTACCTTTGGGTTGTGTAATATAATAATTTCTCTGTTTGGAGATTCTAGTTTCTTTTTCCATTCATCCAAAGTTACAGCAACCATGTATGTTTCCTTAAAATAAAATTTTATAATATAAATAAAATATTATACTTTCTAAGTACTTTTTGTTAAACCTGAACTTATTAATGAATTCCAACAAGAAAATCATTCTACAACTTAACCAATTCACTTAAAAACTCTTGATAGTGTAATCCTGGCCTTGCATATATTAGACAAGCACTCTACCACTGACCTATATTCCCCAGCTCATTAACATTTTTAATTTTTTAAACAATTTTTTATTTATTTTTATTTTATGTGCATTGGTGTTGTGCCTGCATGTCTGTCCGTGTGAAGAGATCAGGTCCCCTAGAACTAGAGTCACAAACAGCTGTGAGCTGCCATGTGGGTGCTGAGAACTGAACCTGGGTCCTCTAAAAGCACTGAGCCATCTCTCCAGCCCCCTCATTGGACATTCTTTTACAATGACCAGCAGCCAAGTGTGGACATTATACCTGTAATCCCAGCATTTAGAAGGCTAAAACACGAAGATTACTGTGAATCTGAGGTCAGCCAGAGAAACACAATAAGACCTTGTCTCACAAAGATGCAGTGTCTCAAAAAGGTAAGAGTGCTTGCATAGCATATAAAAAGCCCATATTCTATCTGCAGCAAGGCATAAAACCAAGCATAGTGATGGATTCAAAAAATCGAAGGTGGTAGAAGCAGGAATATCAGAAATTGAAGCCATCTTCAAATACCTATCAAGTTTAGGGCCAGTCTGGGGTATGTGAGACTCTGTCTCAAGAAACAAAACAAAACACCCCTGTCTCAGGCAAAAAACAAACAAATAACAACAGATTAAAACAAAAAAAAATACTACTTTGAATTCTATCACTATTCATATTGACACACAGGTCAATAACATTCTGTTTCGAGTTCAAGAAGACCAGCATTATTTCTCAGAGCAAGAAAAACACACTAAAGAAAGAGCACAGTGGTTAAGAGCACTGGCTGTTCTTGTAAAGGACCTGCAGTCAATTCCCAGCCCCACATGGCAGCTCACAACCATCTATAACTCTAGTTCCAGAGGACACAACTCCTTCTTTTGGCCTCTTTGGGCACTGGACACATATGGTACCCTTACACACAGGCAAAACACTCAGTAAAATAAAAAATTTTAAAAATGGTTATGAGTCATAGTGCACACCTTTAGTCCCAGCACTTGGAAGGCAGAGGAAGACAGATCTGAGTTTGAGGCCATCTTGGCTACACAGCAAGTTCTAGAACACCCAGAACTACACAAAGAAATCTTGTTTCAAAAAATTAATTTAGCGCAGGGCGGTGGTGGCGCACGCCTTTAATCCCAGCACTCGGGAGGCAGAGGCAGGCGGATCTCTGTGAGTTCAAGGCCAGCCTGGTCTAGAAGAGCTAGTTCCAGGACAGGAACCAAAAGCTACGGAGAAACCCTGTCTAGAAAAATCAAAAAAAAAAAAAATTAATTAATTAAAAAATAAAGATAAGGGGCTGGAGAGATGGCTCAGTGGTTAAGAGCACTGATTGCTCTTCCAGAGGACCTGGGTTCAATTCCCAGCACCCATATGGCAGCTCACAACTGTCTGAAAATGCAGTTCCACAAGATCTGACACCTTCACACCAATGCACATAAAATAAAAAGCTAATAAATCATTTAAAAAAAATAAAGATAAAAAGATTGCACCAGGCGGTGGTGGCGCACAACTTGAAATTCCAGCACACGAGAGGCAGAGGCAGATGGATCTCTGTGAGTTCGAGGCCAGCCTGGACTACAGAGCAAGTTCTAGGATAGGCTCCAGAGCTACAGAAAAACCCTGTCTCAAAAAATCAAAAGATTGTTTTTAGTCATATTGTAAATGTTAACAATAATTACCATTAGGGAAACATTTACATTCACTTAAGAAGTATAACACAATTTTTTTCTTTTTTTTTTCCTTTGGTTTTTCAAGACAGGATTTCTCTGTTTAGTCCTGGCTTTTCTGTGTGGCCTTGAACTCAGAGATCCGGCTGCTCTCTGCCTCCTTAGTGCTAGGATTAAAGGCATGCTCTACCAGCACCCAACTGGTATAATACAATTTCTATACAATTTAAAATCTAAAATTAAAACTTTACCGTGAAACTAACTTGCAAAGAGAAACTACATAAAGTATGATATAAAAGCAGGCAAATTTTTCCTGGAAGTACACAAAATATGTTAGAAGAATTAAAACAACAAAAAGTAAATGACAGAAGAAAACATGAAGAAAATGGTAAGTAAACCAGAAGCAGATGAATACCTCCAAAACTTGGCTGAAGCTCTCTGAGTAGGGAACGTACTTATTGTCTTTGTCTCCCTTGTAAAACCAAGTACATCGTCTCACTTCTGATGGCGGTTCGTCCCAATACACAGCATACCGCATCCTTTCCCCTAAGTGAACGTCATATCTGCCCCCATCCGTGGGAACAACTCTCTCATTACAATCTTTCCCTAGCAAGAGTTGCAAAAGAGAAATGAAGTGCAGTATGCCGCAGTAACTCTCCCAAAATCAAACCCTAACTTACACTCTTAGTTTCACGTGAAACGTAGTTTCTACTTGGTGACATATTAAAGCAAATGGAATGTAGTTCATACCTTTCTCATGAACTACTTTTCTTAGAAATGTCAAAAAACCAATCATAAAAAAACCCAATCATATTTTAAAGAAAAAATACTACCTGAACAGTTTTTCTTTTTCTTAGACAATTAATGCCTCTTACACACCCACCTACACAACACACACACACTCTCACACTCATACAGGTACACACATACACATAGAGATTTTTCTGAAGTTTTTGCTTGAGAGATAAAAGGGTAAATTAATGACAACCATAATGCTATACCATAAACAACACTATTCCTGTCTCATGAGACGAGAACAAATGACATGTTAGTTCATTCTGCAGTGTGACACCTGACTCCAGACACACACGTTCCAAGTCAAAACTCAAACACAAGCTAGAATACAGAAAATACTGGATAATATGCAGAAATTTAGCGTAGTTTTCAAAGAACAAAAAATGCAAAGCTCCTAAAATGTAACTTTAATAGCGATGGCAGTAAGGACCATTACTTTTTAGTTTGAGAGATTAGAGGCCATTTTCTTCTTACCAGAGCCATGAGCCTCTTCGAGCTGTTGGGAGTCGTCAGAGTTGAAAGGGATCCATAGCTCCTTAGAATCTATTATCTTACAATAAAACCAATGTGAAGAGACAGGTTCGTACAGGCTGCCAACATCCATGTCGATCAGCTCAAAGGAACTAGAGGAATTTGATGAAGGGGATGGATCTGACTGAGACAGCTGCTCCTGGTGTGATTCCACTGATGACATTTCGCTCTAGAACACAAAATATCAGAATTATTTTGCTGTAAATTTTCACACGTGTCCCCGCCCTCTCGCCCCCGCCACTCAGCCGAAATGATCATCTTTTGGAAGCCAATCTTGAAAACAAACAACAAATTATAAATTATAAAAGTTACATAACTTAAAACAAAAATGTAAAATTATTTGGGGGAAGGGAAACAAAATGTTCAGCTTCACATATGGTCAGATAATGAGCTCTTTAACAAACACAGAAATTTCAAGAAACACACGGTCAAGACTGATTGTAACAAGATATTTCACCATAATCTTCAACCTAAACGTAGCACCAAAGGCTGAAAATCTACTGCTTCCAAGTATGGCAGCATACAGTGTGTCATATACTTATAACAGGTAGCTTAAAACCTCTGACACATTACGATTACACATTTATTTAACTATTCGAATCTTGAAAATATGAAACACACAAGGAGTCACTTAAGAATCATTTTGGCTGAACCAGCAAGTGTTCTTCAATAGGGACTGTGTGGTACATTTAACGCCCAAACAGGACTCTGCCTGCAGCCACAGTTGCTCACCAGCCCACGAAGACTGGGAGCCCAAGTTTCGGGTGCAAAGTAACAGGTGACCTCAACAGCCCCCTCCGCGGAGAATGACAGAGGAGCTTGCACCGCTGCAAGACTCAAAGGCCGAGTGAACTAGCACCGCTGCAAGACTCAAACGCCAAGTGAACTAGCACAGCAGACATCACATCAATGCTGAACCCAAAGCCCTGTGTGCAGATGCATGAGCAGCATCCCTGCCCCCGCGGGGCACGGTCGGACGGCAAAACCGAGAGCGGGGACAAACGCTCCCCGGGCCTCCCCGTTATCCCCGAGAGCCTCGGCCTGCCCTCACTCCTGACAGACTCCTGCCGCCAGCTCCAGGCCCCGCGCCCCGACAGGGCGCAGCCGAGCCGCCCACGGATGCCGTGAGGTCCAGAGGACACCGGAGCCCACCCCCACCCGGCCCGCTCCGGCCCGGGTGCCCCGCGCCGACCTGGACTCGCTTGCAGCGCCGCCGCTCGCGCTCTCGGCCCTGGCCCAGGGAGCCGGGGCATGTCCCCGCAGCAGCCTACCTCCCGACCCGGGCGGAGCGAGCGGGCGGAGCCTGCGGCCGCGCCCCAACCCCGCACCGCGGGCTCCGCTCCCCCGAGACGCTCCCGCAGCGGCTAGTGCCGTGCCTTGACGGAGGCGGCTCGCTGGGTGAGGACCTGAGGCACCGGAGGACCAGCCGAAGTGTCGCGAGAGGTGCAGGGCTCGCGCGAGATGTAGCGCCTCCTGCGGGCAGGCGTCGGGCGCCGGGCACGCGCCGGGCACGCGCTGGCGGTGTGGGGTACGGTCGGGGCGGCCCGCGAGCGGCGGCGCTGAGGGAGGAGCCGCCGACGTGATCCTTCTGGACCCACGGGGACTGCTCGGCGCTTCCCGGAGGGGACTTGGGCATCCTGACCTCTGGGGGGTCCTGACTACACCTAATGGGCCGAACTCCGGGGATGGAGGACACAGGGATGAGGGACACAGGGATGAAGGATCTCTCGACAGGAAGGGTTGAAGGCAGGCTGGAGGGCAGCAGGGCGCTGGTATCTGGCATTCTCCTAAGGTTTAGCTAGCACCACTCTCTCTCCCCTTCTCTCCTTCCCTCCTCTCTCCCTGCCTCTCTCCTCCTCCTTTCTCCTCTCTTCTCTGTCTCTCCTCTCCCCCTCTTCCCGCTCCCCCGAAATCTAGATTGAGAGGTTACCCAAAGAGCACCTCTGAAAGCACAGAGGTGCGTCTGGCATGATGTGGAAGCTAGAGGTATTTTTGTCCTAGGTGGTGTAACCTGGTGGAGGAGGTTCACGTAATCCCAGCTGTGGCTTGTTGAAGCGCCCGGCTGGCAGGTGCCACGGGAAGGAAAAACAAAATGCTTTAGTATTTTCTAACTTGGTTATAAGGCAAGGATTTGAAGCATTTTCAGAAACTGAGCGAACGTGAACATTTTTTTTATCACATTAATATGTTAATACCGTACAAATCAGCAGCTACACACAAATATCCACAAGTTTACTTTTTAAATTGTTTTTGTTGTTGTTTGGTTGGTTGGTTTGGGGTTTTCGAGACAGGGTTTCTCTGTGTAGCCCTGGCTGTCCTGGAACTCACTCTGTAGACTTAACATTCATGTATTTGTGTGTATGTGTGTGTGGCATGCGTGTGTGGCTCCATGTGTGAGGTCAGAGGACAATTTGCAGGAGTCTATTTTCCTCTCACCATACAGGTCCTGGGGATCAAACTCAGGTCACAAGAGATTGTGCGTGCTGGGCAGTCCAGTCGCTCTAGCCATTCCACCAGCACCATCTCCTTTGTGTGTGTGAGAGAGGCCGGGGGGGGGGGTATTTACTTTTTTAAAAAAAAAATAATCGCTGCCTTTTAAAATATTTACTTATATATGGAGTATTCTGCCTGCATATATCCTTACAGGCCAGAAGAGGGCGTCTTATTACATATGCTTGTGAGCCACCATGCCATTGCTGGGAATTGAACTCAGGTGCCATCTCCCCAGCCCCCGGCATTTACTTTTTAAAGGTTATTTTACGTTGTGTCTATGTTTTGTCTACGTGTATGTGTGTACATCATGTGTGCACCTAGTGCCTGTGGAGGAGAGGAGGCATCAGTTCCCTTGGAACTGGAGTCGCAGGTGAATGTAAACTTTGGAGCTCTGCAAGAGCAGCAGTTGCTCTTAACTGCCGAGCGAGGTCTCCAGGCCTAGGCAAGAGCTCTTCCTCTTGCCTAAGCTGTACAAGCCAGCCCCACAAGTGATGTTTATCAATAGTAAGTTGCGATTTGGAATCTGAAAACATATTAACAAATTTCTCATATCTTGATACCATTAAAATTTATCCAATATATCTTGGATTTATTTGTGGGTTTCCTTTGTTATTGCTTGAGTTTTAAAATAGTTTATTATTTTCTTTTGAGATAAGCTTTTAGGTATCCCAGGCCTCAAACTCACTATGTAGCCAAAGATGAACACGGCCTTAGCTGTGATTGTCATGGTTCCACGAAAATAGTTTTGCTTGTTACTCTTGGAAGCCTCTCCCAAATCGCAAGTGTCCACGGGAGCCCCCTTTGTGAACTCTAGTCATTCATGTGCCCACTCTGACCTCAGAACACAAAAGTGGTTAGCACAGTGTCTACCTTAAAGTTCATAGTCCTATCGGAGGATAAAACAGGTAAACAGATGGCTTTTTCTTAGTGAATGCCATAAAAGATGCAGGCACTAAATACATTTGGTAGTAATCAAATACCTGGGTATACATCCAGAAGTCCTCTCTTCAGTAGACCTTTGGCAGTATCCAAGAATCTGATGTGTATGTGTATTTAGGATCTGCATTTTAAATAAATGCTCCATATGATTTAGATGGATCTGTACTTTGAGAAACACACTACATCATAATAGATTTTAGGTTCCCACGAAGGCCATTGAGTATCTGTTGTATGATGGTTTTGCTCTTTTGACTTTTTGGGGAGCCCGCCTCCCAGATCCCAAATAAATCACAGAGGCTCATTCTTAGATATGAATGCCCAGCCTTAGCTTGGCTTGTTTCTAGCCAGTTTTTCTTATCTTAAATTTTCCTGACTACCTTTACCCTCTGGGCTGTTACCTTTCTTCTGTATCTTTCTTTCCTTCTTTTTCCGTGGGTGGCTGGCCCCTGATGTCCTCCTTTCCTTGTTCTCTTGCTCCTCGTTCTCTCTCCTATTTATATTCTCTGCCTGCTATCCCCGCCTATCTTGACTCCTGCCTTGCTACTGGCCACCCATTTCTTTATTAGGACTATCAGGTGTTTTAGACAGGCACGGTAACACAGCTTCACAGAGTTAAAACAAATGCAGCGTAAACAAAAGTCACACACCTAAAAATAATATTCCCCAGCAGAAGAATCTATGTAGCTTCAGCTGTCATGGAACTGCTTTTGTAGTCCAGGCTGGCCTTGAACTCATAGATCTTGCCTCTGCCTCTCTGGCTGAACGTGGAACTTACTGATTTTTGGCTGGACGAGCTTGGTAATGAGTCCCATGGGTCTTCTCCATTGCTAGGTTCTAAGTACACACTGCCACATTACATAGACACTGGAGATCAGAATATAGGCCAAATTCTTGCATGGTAAACTTTACCAGCCAAGCCATCTTCCTAGGCACAAGCAGTTTTGGGTTTTCGTTGTAAATCATACTGGAAAACCCACACATGATGGAGAATCCTATAATCCCAGCAATTCTATAGGAGCCTGAAGCAGGAGTATTCTAACAAGACCTGTCTTTAAACAAAAACAAAACACATTTGGGGCTGTGGTAGCACATGCCTTTAATTCCAGCACTCAGGAGGGAGGCAGAGACAGGTGGATCTTTGTGAGTTTGAACCCAGCATGGTCTACAGAGAATGTTCCAATGTTCCAGGACAGACAAGGATACACAGAGAAACCCTGTCCCTGTCTTGAAAAAAAAAAAACAACAACAAAAAACCCAAAATAAAAACAACAACAACAAAAACACTTTTTTTTGTTTTCTGCACTGCCCAGGGAGGGGTCCACACAGTACCTTTGTTCTTGATTCGTGTTGTATCTTTATGTCTTGTTTTGTTTTGTTTTTTCGAGACAGGGTTTCTCCATAGCTTGGGTGCCTGTCCCGGAACTAGCTCTTGTAGACCGGGCTGGCCTCAAACTTACAGAGATCCACCTGCCTCTGCCTCCCGAGTGCTGGGATTAAAGGTGTGTACCACCACCACCTGGCTCGTGTTAGATCTTAAATGGAAACCTCCACACGATGTGTGGGAGCCCTTGATATTCTGCAAATGGAGGAGGAGGCTTCTCAAATTTCTTGCAACAGGAACCCATTTAAGTGGCACCAACCTTGAGATGAAACAGTACATCTACAAAAGGATAAATGATGGCCGTCTATATCATAAATTTGAAGAGGACCTGTGCAGTTTGAATGCTATAATAAAACTCAGAGCCACCAATTACGTGTTGGTGTCATATTAAAGACAGAAATTGAAGCACTTTGCGTGTCATCTAACCAAGAGCAAGCCAGATCTGAATTTTCTACTTCGCTCTGTCTTGTTATTCCTGTCTGTGTCTGATTCTGAATTTCTGCCTGCCTGAATATTGTCTTTCCCTGTGTGTGTGTGTGTGTGTGTGTGTGTGTATGTGTGTAACAAAGGGCTTTGTTCTCTCATTGCACAACACAGAAAGCATCACATAAGGAAGAAATAAAAGATACTTTGTAGACTGACTCCCAGTTGACCCCAACTAACCCAGATAACAAGCACAGTATCTCAATGCTGCTCCCAGCACTATGGTATTCATTTCATAAAGAACTTTCAGCCTATTTGCTATTTGCAGCAAATGATGACCATAACACACAAATATGTGTGGGTTGGGGCGTGGAAGAATACGTAACTTAAAATTACAAAAGCTATGCACTTGCTTAGGTTGTAAAAGCTGATTACATGGGAAACCCAAGGCAAGTAAGGGTGGTTGTTGTACAATTCTCTTAAAGGAAGATTAAACATGCCGGGCAGTGGTAGTGTATGCCTTTAATCCCAGCACTTGGGAGGCAGAGGCAGGCGGATCTCTGTGATTTCGAGGCCAGCCTGGTCTACAAGAGCTAGTTCCAGAACAGGCTCCAAAGCTACAGAGATACCCTATCTTGGGGGTGGAGGGGAAGGAAGATTAAACAGATAGGCTGAGTACACAGTAGAATAGCAGCTTATATTAAATCTGGCTGTGAGGTTCAGCCAAAGTTCAAGTCTTTTCCATCGTCACAGGCCTGGAAAAGCTGCTGCTGACAGCTTGTGCCACTGTTGCTATAAAAACCCTGTTGAGGCTGGGCGGCGGCAGTGCACACCTTTAACCCCAGCATTCAGGAAGCAGAGGCAGGTGGATATCCGTGATTTCGAGTCCAGTCTGGTCTACAGAGCAAGTTCCAGGATACCCAGGGTCACATAGAAAAACCCTGTTTGGAAACCCCTACTCTTCCCCCTTTCTCCCTCCCAAAAAGGTAAAAATGAAAACCCTGTTGATGTCAGCATGTCTAACAGGGATACTGGCCAGTGGGCTGTGCTCAAGTTTGTTGCCCAATTACTGGCTGCTTCATTCCCAAGACTTTGAGTAAGCAGATCCAGGCAGCATGCTAGGAACCATATCCTCTGGTTAGAGACTGAAGGCAAAGGCCAGCCAGTCACAGACGATGCCTACCACTGATCTCTGTGTAACAGGTTCCCCTCTACCACTGATCTCTGTGTCGCACAGATTCCCCCTGTGACATGTGGACTTTGCCATCCCAAGCAAACAAGTTCATTCAGTAGGTCTGATGCAGTGGGTGGTGGCCCAGGAACATCCATGGGAAAGGCTGCAACCAAGGAAGAAGTTTGGGGTGAGGGGATTATGCCAGCTTCTGAGTCCATCGATGCTTAGCCTGGTCCCAAGGTGTGTGAGGCTACCTCGCCATTTCCAACTGGACTACTAGCTGGTCACTGTGGACAGGTCTGTAGTCCCTACTGCTTGGGCCACTGAATGGACACCACTGTATGGCTATAAGCTGTTCTTCTGCAGACTCGTAAGGAAAGCAGAAAGGTGCATGGAAAATAAAATATCTGAAGGGAAAAGGTGTATGTGTGGGGATTAGTGAGATGGCTGAAAACCCGAGTTCAATTCTTGGAACCTTCTTGGTGAAAGGAGAGAGCCCCTCCCTTCCCAATATGAAGAAAAACAAGACAACAAAAGTACCTCTAGGGCCGGAGAGATGGCTCAGTGGTTAAGAGCATTGCCTGCTCTTTCAAAGGTACTGAGTTCAATTCCCAGCAACCACATGGTGGCTCACAACCATCTGTAATGAGGTCTGGTGCCCTCTTCTGGCCTACAGACATACACACAGACAGAATATTGTATAAATAATAAATAAATATTTTTTTAAAAAGTACCTCTAATGATAAAAATGAAAACTTTAAAAGGCAACTTTGGAGGAAGCCAGTAATTCAGGAAGAAATTACTAAAAGCTGCAGATATGTGACATGTTATAACTACACAAAGAATCTCTCAAGGGAAAAAATTAGAAATTAAAAGTTGTGCAAGCTGGGCATAGTAGCTCACGCTTCTAATCCCAGCACTCAGAAGGCAGAGGCAGGAAGATCTCTGTGAGATGGTGGGCAGCCTGGTCTATACAGAGAGCTCCAGGACATCAGGGCTACCTACCTTGTTCCATAAAAGAAGGGGTGAGTCTCGAAAAACCAAAAAAAAAAAAAAAAAGAAGGGGTGAGTAGGGTAGTAGACAACTTTACAAGTCAAATAAAAAGACACTGGGGCTGAAGAGATAGCTCAGCAGTTAAGAGCACTGGCTGCGGAGAGAATTAACTGTTCTTCAAGAGGTCCTGAGTTCAATTCCCAACAACCACATGGTGGCTCACAACCAGCTATAATGAGATCTGGTACCCTCTTCTTGCCTGCACAGGCAGAAGATTGTATACATAGTAAATAAATCAAATATTTAAAAAAGGCTGGGCGGTGGTGGCGCACACCTTTAATCCCAGCACTCAGGAGGCAGAGGCAGGCGGATCTCTGTGAGTTCGAGACCAGCCTGGTCTACAAGAGCTAGTTCCAGGACAGGCTCCAAAACCACAGAGAAACCCTCGAAAAACCAAAAAAAAAAAAAAAAATCTTTAAAAAAAATCAAGATAGTATCACATGATATAAAGGTGTAGATTTTTTTTTTTTTTTGGTTTTTTTTTCACCACCGCCCGGCCAAGGTGTAGATTTCTAAAATGAATATCCCCCCATAAGTAAAGATAGACCCACACCAAAGTTACACTGCTACATCTCATTACAAAAAGAATTTTTAAAAATTTTACAAGCTTCTGGAAATAAAAACTGGGTCTTGCCAGGTGGTGGTGGCACACGCCTTTAATCCCAGAATTTGGGAGGCAGAGACAGGTGGGATTTCTGTGAGTTCGAGGTCAGCCTGGTTTACAAAGGGCATTCCAGAACAGTCATGGCTGTTACCCTGTCTCAACGTGCCCCCCCCCCAAAAAAATCAGCGATTTGACATGGGATGGTGGTGCACATCTTTAAACCCAGTACTCAGGAGGCAGAGGCAGGCTGATCTCTGAGAGTTAGGGGCCAGCCTGGTCTACAGAGCGAGTTCCAGGACAGTCAGGGCTACACAGAGACCCTGTGTAATTTGGAAACAAAACAGCAACAAAATCAGCGATGCATTTCAAGTGTATTTATATTGGAAAGTGGTTGCTGTGGGCAGTAGAGTTGGCTAAGCAGTTACTGCTCTTATTTATTTATTTTAACTTCGTCTTATGTACTGGTGTGAAGGTGTCTGATTCCAGGGAACTGGAGTTACAGGCAGTTGTAGGTTGTCATGTGGGTGCTGAGAACAGAACCTGGGTCTTCTGCAAGAGCAGCCAGTACTCCAGCCCCTGCACTTACTGCTCTTATAGAGGACCTGGGTTCAATTCCCAGCCCTCACATGATGGCTAATAACTGCAACTCTAGTTCCACAGGATCTGATGCCTTTTGACTTCCAAGGGCAACAGGCACACAACATGGAACATATATACATGCAGGCAAAACTCTCAGACACATAAAATAACTTGATTTTAAAAATACTCCTTTTGAATGTGGGAGGGGCATGCTATGATGTACACATAAATTCAGAAGGAAACTAGTTTCTCCCCCGTGTGGACCCTGGGCATTCAGCTCAGGTCCTCAGGTTTGGTGGCAAGTGACTTTCCCTGCGGAGCCATTTCAGTGGCCCTAAACTCATGAGGCAGACCTTAATGAGTTCAAGGCCAGGCTGGTCTACAGAGTTCCAGGACAGCCAGGACTGTCCTGGAACAAAACAAAAACAAAGAAAAAGCAAAGAAAGCTCTATCAACTATCTACCCTCACAAGGTTTTTTAATAGACAACTTAATCTATACCCTTCAACCTAAAAAAAAAATCCAATTAACTTAAAGGTTATTTATGTCAACTAACTAAAGCATTGTTTTCAAACCCCTTTCCTTTACTGTTGGTTGTTTTTGTTTCTACAAACCTTATTTTTAGAAGCACTTTAAACAAGCATGCACAAACAGAATGATGCTCAGAGACTTCCTTAGAGCTGACTGGTTAAGTGTTTATATTGGGATTTTACCTGAACAAAGGGTTAGAAAACAGTGTTTATCATGCCAGGTGTAGGTAACTTTATTCAAGATTTGACAAAAATGACCCCCAAAGTAATATAAATTTAGACACCTTAAAAAAGTCTAGATGTAAAATTTCAAAAGAAAATTGTTTCAGTTTCAAATCAATTTTAAGTCAAAAGTCAGATAAATTTTACAAATCATAAATACTATTTTCATCTTAAATTCATTATATTTCCAAAGACAAGTCACCAACATTGCTTTTTTCTTTGATACTGGCCATTTGGAATCAATTAACACGATTTATATCTTTAAGTTTTGAGTTTGTACCTATCCTGAATATCTTGATATAATTAAAAATATAAATCCAGAATCCACAGTTCTTCCTTCCAGAAGAATTCCAATTATTAAATATAGAAGAAATGAAACAAATAGAAAAATCACCATTTGAACGCCACAGTAGTAAATGCCACAAGCAAGATCTGCCAGGAGATAGTAGGAGAGGCAAACTCTAAGCAAAACAGGACATTTGCATAGTCTCAAAGTATCTCTAGCAAATACTCAGTAATCACAAAGGGAAGCAGGGTAAGCTTACAGTGGAGCATCCTAGAGACACCACCTCAGCAGAGTGCTCAAAGGGGAGCACACTGGAAACACACGATGACACCAGCTATCCTATGGTACAGCGCCACGGAGTGGAGACAACTCAGACAACTAGATGCGAGATGGGATCCAGAATGGTTAAAAGGATGCTAATAAAAAGATTAATAAAATATCTACTTTTAGCTTGCCATTGTAGCTAATATTAATAGCACTATAAAAGATGAACTCTTAATTTCGACAAATGCTTTTGTTAGGTAAGATGTCAAAACAAGGGAAAGGCAGATGGAGGGCACACGGGAGCACTGCTATGTTTACAACTCTTCTGTAAGTTTAAAATCATGTTACTAGTTCAAAAAATAACTTAAGATATATACACATATATGTACATTTGTGTATAACGTGTACAATATGTAAAAGTGAAGGATGTGCAGAAATTGGCATGTTGGGCAGTGTAATGTGTTCTGAATCAGTCACTGTCTTGTTGGCAACACAGCTTTAAGGTTTCTCCTCTTAAACTTTTAAATGTAATTGTCATATTTTTATAGAAAACGTTTGAGGGGTGGCTAGGCCTCACTACTGGCTAGCCTGGCACTCACTGTGTAGACCAAGATGGTCTCAGAATCAGAGATCCACAGACTTGCCTCAGAATGTGAGGGTTACAGGCACGTTACCACCATGTCCAGCTTAGAAATCCTTTAAAAACATTTCTATATTAGGCCAAAAGGAAGAGAATCAGGGCTATAGCTCAAGATCAGTACAGTGCTTGCCTAGCATACATATAGCCCTGACTTTGATCCTCAGCACCACAGAAACCAGGCACACACCTGCAATGGAAGGTGAGGCAGGAGCATCAGGACTTCTAGGTTGTCCTAGGCTACATACAAAGTTTAAGGTCAACCGGCATGACATTGTTCAAAAACAAAACTTGTAGATATAAAACACACATGTGAGCACACACATCCCATAGATAGTTAGGTGGGTATGTAGGATAGTTAGGTAGACAGGATAGGTAGGTAGGATAGATAGGTAAGATAAGTAGGTAGGTAGGATAGGTAGATAAGTAGGTAGGATAGATAGATAGGATAGGTAGATAGGTAGGATAGATAGGTAGGTAGGATAGATAGGTAGAGAGATAGATAGGTAGATAAATAGATAGGTAGCATAGGTATAGGTAGGTAGGATAGATAGGTAGGTAGGATAGGTAGATAGGATAGATAGGTAGGATAGGTATAGGTAGGTAGGATAGGTAGATAGGATAGATAGGTAGGATAGGTATAGGTAGGTAGGATAGATAGGTAGGATAGGTAGATAGGTAGGTAGGATAGGTATAGGTAGGTAGGATAGGTAGGATGGATAGATAGGTAGGTAGGATAGGTAGATAGGTAGGTAGGATAGACAGGTAAGTAGGATAGATAGGTAGGTAGGATAGGTATAGGTAGGTAGGATAGATAGGTTGGTAGGATAGATAGGTAGGTAGGATAGGTATAGGTAGGTAGGATAGGTAGGATAGGTAGGTAGGTAGCATAGGTATAGGTAGGTAGGATAGATAGGTAAGTAGGATAGGTAGATAGGATAGATAGGTAGGATAGGTAGGTAGGTAGGATAGGTATAGGTAGGTAGGATAGATAGGTTGGTAGGATAGATAGGTAGGTAGGATAGGTAGGATAGGTAGGTAGGTAGCATAGGTATAGGTAGGTAGGATAGATAGGTAAGTAGGATAGGTAGATAGGATAGATAGGTAGGATAGGTAGGTAGGTAGGTAGGTAGGATAGGTATAGGTAGGTAGGATAGATAGGTTGGTAGGATAGGTATAGGTTGGTAGGATAGATAGGTAGGTAGGATAGGTATAGGTAGGATAGATAGGTAAGTAGGATAGGTAGATAGGATAGATAGGTAGGATAGGTGGGTAGGTAGGTAGGTAGGATAGGTATAGGTAGGTAGGATAGATAGATAAGTAGGATAGGTAGATAGGTAGGATAGGTAGATAGGTAGATAGGTAGGTAGCACATGTCTCTCACTATGGAGCCCTGACTGGTCAGGAACTCTCTGTAGACCAGGTTGACCTTGAACTCAAGAGATCTACCTGCCTCTGTCTTGATTAAAAATGTATACCACCAAATAAAATTTATACACTAATAAAATGTTTTAAAAACAGACTCTTGGATAAAATCATTAAATCTTGAATCACTTGTCCTTTTAGTTTTGAGACATGATCTCGTGTGGCTCAGGGTGGCCTTGAATTGATGATGTAGCTGAGGATAATCTTAAGCTAGTAATCTTCCTGCCTCCACCTCCCAGTGCTGAGACAGGTATGTGCCACTATGCCTGGTTTATGCAATACTGGGAATTTAACGCTGAACTTCATGTACGTTAGGCAAACACTCTACGAATTTAACCACGTCCCCGGCCTCCACACAACATTTCCAACTACATTTCTACTCATGACACACTGGCATTGATTTGGTTCCCTGTGAGTAGAAGGGAAGGCATCACTAACATAAAGGCTTGCTAGTCTAGAAAACAAGTATCACTTTGATATTTTACCAAGAAACTGCTTTTGTTGCAAAAGCAGATACTGAATGCTAGACTCACTTTAGATTTAAAAGGTAAATTATTTACCTGTCTCTGTGTAACAACATATATGGAAAAACAAGAAAGGCCCCCTTTCTTAAACTTGGTTCCAAATGGACTGTTATTAATAATAACATCTTTCTTATGAAACAGGTAATTCTATGTAATTTATTCTATGAAATAAAGACCAGATTTAAAGAAAACAGTGAGTTTTCTACTTTAGCTATGGCTAACTCATTCCCTGAGCATGAATCTCCTTTTCCTTCTATCAGCTATAAACTGAGCTCAAATCTGTTTAACAGAAACTATTAAATGGAGAACAGTATTATTAAATAATCATATGTGTTGCTTTTTGCAGTCGCTATTTATACTAATTGTAGCATTTAGGTTTCATGTTTCTATCATAAGGCTCTCTATTGAAGCAGCAATAGCCAAAGATATTTTTCTTAAAAAAACAATTTCAAAACTGGATCTTTATCCAAATACAACAAAAAAGCAAAGAAGTAAAATATTCACAAACATAGTGATTCTATGTTAATGTAATTTCCAAAATCACCTTCCTGACTACTGTGAAAAGCAGAAGTGGAAGAACACTAACATAACATGCTACACAAGGAGATATGTGATTGACTTCAGGAGCCCACTACACACTGCAATATATTCAAGGCTGAAAGGATATGAATTCGATCAGAGCTGCCCATTTATCTGGCTGCCAGTATTTGATTATTAAACATATTACTACAAAATGTACCAAGTAGAATAATATTACATTTGCGAACTGCAGATAACAGAGGTCCAAGAGTCTAAGCTATAATTTACACATGAAGTATATGCAGTCACAATGCACAAAAATGTGACAGTCTGGATGCTTACAAAACAGCCTGCTTGTCTCAGACTATGCACTGATAACCTGTTACATAAAGTCTATTTCCCTCCTGTTGATAAGAAGCAGCCTAGAGATGCCCATGGATTTCTTAAGGAGCAGGTCTACTTGGCAACATTGACAATTCCAGTTTCGTATTATGTTCAGTCATCTGAAAACCAAAAAGAATCCCATAATGTGTTCTTCCATTCTTCTGTCAGCTTTTCAATTTCTTTTCCTTCAGTTTGAAGTCAGAAGCTGGACTGTGTTGTTTCTTGTCACAACAGGCATTTAAAAGATGGTAACTAACCAAATTCAAGAGTTCTTTGGCCAAATTAGTAACAGGTTAACCCTTCATTCCAAATTATTTCATAATCCCTTTTTCTCTAATTTCTCCAGTATGGCCTGGATCTTACAGACAGCCTCTTTTCTGGCCTGACGGACAGAGTCCTGGCCCCCAGTCTCGACAGAATCCAGTTCTAAAAGCTCCTTTGTCAGCATTTCTTCCAGAAGCCAGTAAGCTTTGTCTGTTTTTTTCCCCACAAACTCTTCTACTTCTTGCTCAAGATACTGGACCTTCTCCAGCACATGTATGATTTTTTTAATACTTGGAGGCGTGCCTTCATCTGAAGAGAAACACTCTTCAGGGAGATTATTACTCTGAACAGGATTGCTGGGATGGTCACTGGCGGCATTACCATACAACTGAGGTTCAGCACTATACTGGACTTGAGAATCCAAAAGGTCTGAATTATCACTGTTCATGACTCCCGAAGATTCATACTGATGGACACTGCAAGGAAAGCTGTGCCGGTTCATGCCTGGACCCGACTGGTTATAGGAGTAGGAGGAATCCTTGGAATGGGAAGACAGAAAGGAGAAACAAAAGCTGTTTCAATGGGAGGCCATCAGTATTAAATGTTAGTACACATCTTCCCCAAACAAGAATGTACTTGAAAAGATTTCCACCAATAAAACTGACTCCCACCTTAATCACTGGAGAAAAACACTGTTAAGATAAAAAGGGGAAACCCTTTCAAGTAAAAGGCACAGAATTCCCAAATATGATGATTGGAATCTCCCTTGATGCAAGCCACTTTTGTGAACACTGCACAATTAATCTTACTAACTCACAATTCATCCAGTGACTTCATAGTTAGTATTCTTCCTCAAATAGTAAAAGCCTCAGAACACAATCAAAAGCAGTGTTCTGCCTGTGGCTTATGTAAACACTGAGTGCTGTAGTACTTTACACTGCTTCTCATCTTCTCTCCACATATCATGAAAGGTTGTAAAAATACATCCTTTGATTCTATCTAATATTCAGATAGTATCACAGTACAAAATAAGCAATTTTTTGTCTTTTAAAAAAGATATGGTGTTGGAGAGATGGCAAGCAGTGAAGTATAGCATGAACACTAATTGTTCTTAAGAGGCGATCCTGTCCTCAAGACTGTCTTCTGTGACTGCAAGGGTGATCCTCAGACTGCACTGAGCTCCTGTCTCCTCCCACCTTATATTCCTCTCTCCGCCCAGCCATATCACTCCTGTCTCCACCTCCTTAGTGCTGGGATTAAAGGCAGGGGATCCCAAGTGTTGGGATCACCTTTGTGTGAGCTCTGTTTCTCTTTTAGACAGATACAATCTTGGCAGCCCAGGGAGGCACTGAACTAACAGAGATCCATCTGCTTCTGTCTCCTGAGTCCTGGGATTAAAGGTGTGTATCACCATTCTTTGGTCTCTACTGGATAGCTCTACACTCTCATCTTCAGGCAAGCTTTATTTGTTAAACCACAAACAAACTATCACTACAGTTAAGTACTGGCTGTTCTTCCAGAGGACCCAAATTTGATTATCAGTTGCCACACAGTAGCTCATAACTGTAACTTCATTTCCAAGGAATCTGGCCTCCAAGGGCTCCTGGCACACTCATAGTGCATAGACATATATGCAGCCAGTACATCTAGACATATAAAAAAAATAGAAAAGTATAAAAAAGAACCTTAAAAAAAATCCCCAAGCAATAATGCTTATGAGAAAAAATACCCAAAACATAAATTAAGCTGAAATAATGCTGTAGGGTAGTAATCAGCTTTTTTTTTGACTTAGTTTCCATTTACCATGGGCAAATACAGATGTGTCATCTTGTATTCTCTTAATACCCAGACAGCAAAGGACCAGCATTTGGAAGGAACCCTACCTTAGGTTGTTGGGGTGGTGGTGAAGGAGGTGGCTGAGGAGAACTGTTGCCAGGCCAGGGTGAAGCACTTTCCGTCATGTACAGATTCCCAGGTGGGGCAGAGGGTGCAGCTGAAGGCCAGGGATAACGGGCCCCCATCCCATAAGCACCAGAAGCCCATGCGTCATCTTGTGGTCTTACAGTTGCTCCTGACGGTGGCACAGTGCGGTTACCATCCCCATAGGGATAATGGGGCAAGGTCATTGCAGGGTTCTAGAGTGGGAAAAACAAATATGCTGGTATGCTGGTTGGTCACTGCTTAGAAAACCAATGCAAAACTTAAAGTAATAAAAATAGCATCGACAGATCTTGAGCTGATAGCAACTCATAAATCAGTTACCAAACATTCTTCACTCCTGAGAACCCTAACTCTAAAGCCCCAAAGGAAAGAGCTGGTAAAGACTCGAGAATAGGATTTAAAATTCACTGGATGAAGCATGTATTTTCCAAAAACACTACAGACAAACAAATCCATACGGTAATACGTTATAAACACAAAGACAGCTGACTTCTCAAAACAACAGAAATAGGCCGGGCGGTGGTGGCGCACGCCTTTAATCCCAGCACTCGGGAGGCAGAGGCAGGAGGATCTCTGTGAGTTCGAGGCCAGCCTGGTCTACAAGAGCTAGTTCCAGGACAGGAACCAAAAGCTACGGAGAGGGGCTGGAGAGATGGTTCAGTGGTTAAGAGCATTGCCTGCTCTTCCAAAGGTCCTGAGTTCAATTCCCAGCAACCACATGGTGGCTCACAACCATTTGTAATGAGGTCTGGTGCCCTCTTCTGGCCTGCAGACATACACACAGACAGAATATTGTATACATAATAAATAAATAAATATTTTGGAAAAAAAAAAGCTACGGAGAAACCCTGTCTCGAAAATCCAAAACAAACAAACAAACAAACAAACCAGAAATAAACGTGGTATTTTATTTTTATTTATTTAATTTTTAAAAGTTTTTAAGACAGGGTTTATCTATGTAGTCCTGGATGTCCTAGAACTAGCTCTGTAGACCAGGCTGGTCTTGAACTCACAAAGATTCACCTGCTTCTGTTTCCTGAGTGCTGGGATTAAAGGTGTGCACTACCACCATCCAGCCCAACATGGCATATTAGCATATAATATAAACCTAACAGCACTGGAAAAGATTAAGTTAGGGAAAGTTTAGAACAATAACTAAAGATTTATTTTATTACAAAAGTTATATAGGAACTACATAAATGTATCAGTGGTTAAGAGCATATACTGCTCTTCTAGAGGACTCTGAGTTCAAGTCCTAGATACCATGTCAGATGACTCCCAAAACTGTCCAGTTCCAGGGTTCTCACACCTCTGGCCTTTGTGAGTACCTGCATTCACATGTAAATATACAAACACACACGTTACTAAAAATAATGAAAATGGAGTGGGAGAAAAGAGGAGCCAGGTATGGTGGCATATGTCTTTAGTCCTGGTACTCAGGAAGTAGACGCACACAGACTGCTATGAGTTTGAGGCCAGCTTGGTCTATATAGGGAGTTCCAGACATCCAGGGCTACATACTGAGACCTGGACTCAAATAGAAAGGAAGAAAAGAAGGAAGGGAGGAAGGAAGGGAGGAAGGAAAAAAGAAAGAATACCCCACAAGCTGTCCTCTGACTTCCACACATGGCTGTGGTGCGTGTCTCATCCCCCAACCCCCACCATGCACACACATAATAAATAACTTAGAATTTAAAAGAATTATAACATTTTTAAGGCATCTTTAGTCAAAAATAGAAAATTTTCTGAACATCTACGGTGTTTTCTTTTTTTCGGTGTTTTCTTTTTTGTTTTGTTTTTGAGACAAGGCCGCATGGCCTTGGATGGTCTCGAACTCTGCCTCCGGAGAAGTGGAGTTCAAGGTATACACACCATGCCTGGCTCTAGCTGTTTTCTTAAACTGGTACTCATGTAGATAAATAATTTTCCACTGTTTACAATTCAGAAGCAGGTATTTTTTCCTGTCAGAAAACTGTTTACCTGTGAAGCAGGATATCCTGGAACCTGACCCCTGAGTGGAGGTGCTTCTGTCTGACAGTCCTGCTGGGAATATATCCAACGAGAGACTGGGGTTGGGCTGTTACCAGGGGATCGGTAAGTGCTTGGAACTTCTGTAGAGTAACTGCTTTGAGTATAGCCAGGAACATAATAAGCCCCAGAGTATGAGGCAGTATTTGGTCCAGGACCAGGAGGGTATGGTGAACCATATGCTCCATTCGTATAAGAATTCAAACTCTGAAAAACAGGAGAACCGGAGAGGAAGAGAGATGAATGAGTTAAAGGCTGAAATGCACTTAATGTCCAGGCTTGAAACTTTAGGAAGTAAAGCTATCAGCAACTGAGGGAATCTAAGCTACCACAGCAGTCTATGAAGCACTCCTTCTCCTCTCTGTTGTAACCACAAGCCATGTACTGAACTCAGGCTGTGACTCTCAGGCTGCATCAGTGGAAGAATATATTGAGGACAGATGGAGTGGCAAAGCAGTGGCCTTCTCAAACATTTCCTTAATTCTAATTCACAGTTACATCTGCCAGCAGAGAACCTGTATCCACAGAAGGCAACTCAAAGAAGACTGGGGGACTAGCTAGAGGAAAAGGAAATATCACTATATAATAGAAAGGATAGAAAGAGACTCTCTAATTACTTAGTTTTAGTTTCTCTAACAGGAAAATGAAGAGCCTAGACTTACCTTGCAGGATTACGGAGAAAACTAAGTGAGATAATAAAAACAAAGGACTCAGCAGGCACACAATATGCTCAATAACAGTGAGTACATTGCTGTAAGTGTTATGATGAGTTTAAGAAACCAACCCAGGTCTGATTCTACAGTCCATATTGAACAATGAAACTACCCTGCTTCCCAGATAACACCAACAACAGAAATCAGAAACTCCTCAGTATACTGTTTACTAGTATGATTGTGGACTAACTCCTTGCCCAGGCCAGACAAGTGTGCTACCCTAAGGTACATGGTCAGTCCCTTTCCTGTAGTTTTACATCACCTAGCAAGACAATTACATTGCTGATATATAGAATCCTGCTTAATAATCCAAATAAAATGAAAAGCTAAGCAGAAAGCTTAAACCATTACTTTAATGTGTGTGTGCGCATGTGTATGTATCCCATATGATAATAACTAAACAGATAAAAAAAATTTTTTTTACAAAGTTGTTAAAAAATTTTTATATTTATTTCATGCACATTGATGTTTTGCCTGTATGTATGTCAGTACTGAGGGTGTTGGATCCCCTGGAACTAAGTTACTGACAGCTGTGAGCTGCCATGTTGGTGTTGGAACTGAATCAAGTACAAGAGCACCCACCCAGTCCTCTGAGCCACTGAGCCATTTCTCCAGCCCCAAGGATTATTATTTGAAGGAATTTTATTCAATTTATTGTTAGAAACAAGTAGATTTAATTTTAGAACTGTTTCCTGTAAGAATTTTTTTTTTTTTAAAACTTATTCACTCCTTTTTTGAGATAGGTCTCATGTAGTTTGACTGGCCTGGAACTTGCTATGTAGTCACGGCTGGCTTTGAACTCAGAGATCCTTCTGCCTCTGCCTCCTGGCTACTGGGATTAATGGTGTGTGCCATCCCTCAGCCAGGTTGCAGCAGCTGCTCAGGGTCTGTGTCCTAGTCTTGTTCTCCTGTCTCAGTGGAGGCAGGCCTCCGTGGCAGACACACTCCACCAGTACATCAGACAAGCCAGAAGCACCTCAGCTTGATTCCTCTCTTCACATTCATTGAAGCAGGAGGAAGTAGGGCAGCACTGTATGCACTGTACAGTCCAGATGTCAGCTGGGGCAGGAAAAATTACCCAGAACCTCAGGACAAACTCGGTCCTAATAAACAGTATAAATCCTACTCAGTGAAACTAAAGAACCATGGAGTTCACCACAGAGCTGCTTATAATCAAGGTCTTTCAGGAGCCATCTGCACAATTTCCCACTTATCCAGGAAACACTCCTCTGCATGCAGAAAATCATGTTGGTTTTTTTAGAATTTATTACACTAATGAATAAATCTTCCAAACTTGATATATGTCATTATTTAACACTGAAAATGCACATGGGCCTTTATTAGCTAGGATGTAGGGAATGTATTACTAGAATTTAAAGAAGAAGAAAAAAGCTGTGTGCCACCATGCCTGGTCTTATTATTTTCCTTTTTTTGAAATAAGGTTTCTTTGTGTGTAGCTCCGGCTGTCCTGGAATATGCTCTGTGGACCAGGCTGACCTCAAACTTACAGAGATCTATCTGCCCCTGTCTCCCGAGATTAAAGGCGTGTGCCACCACTGCCCGGCCTTACATGACAGTGCAGGGGGGGAACGGGGGAGGGGCTATGTGTACATATACTATGGCACACACACTGAGCCCAGAGGACACCTGGTGAGAGTTGTCTCCTCCACCATGTGGAATCCAGGAACTGAACCTGGGTAACAAGGTTACCCACTGAGTTATCTTGCTGGCACTCTTTGTAAAGTTTTAATCCCAATGTGTGTATTAGTCACCTTTCTATTGCCGTGATAAAACACTATTACCAAGACACTGAAGAGGAGAGCTTATGTGGGTTTTTGGTTCCAGAGGGTGACTCCACTGTGTGAGTCCACACAGTGTGTGAGTCCACAGTCCACACTGTGGTGGAGCAGAGGCACAGAAGCTGGAGCGGTAAGCTGAGAGCTATAACACAAACAGAAAGAGTGAGCTCAGAGTGGCTCAAACCTTTAAACCCTCAAAGTCCTCCCCAGTGGCATACTTCCTTAAGCAAGGCACACCTCTTAATAAATCTCCAAACAGTCCCACCAACTGGGGACCAAGAGTTCAAGGCATACCTCTTAATAAATCTCCAAACAGTCCACCAACTGGGAACCAAATGTTCAAGGCACACCTCTTAATAAATCTCCAAACAGTGCCACCAACTGGGGACCAAGTGTTCAAGGGTCAGAGCTATGGGGGAGAGTCTCATTTAAATCACCACAATATGGCAGGTTTTTGTTTCTATTTTTGTTGTTTTTAAATGCACATACTTAGGTTTATTTATGAACAATAAAATATGCTATTTGGTATTTGCTTCAAAATACTGTAAGAAAATACTCCAAAGATAAAGGCGATAAGGTCAAGTGTTGAGACTTGTGGATGCTGAGAGAACACTTACTTCTACTTTTGTTTGAAATTTTCCTTACTATGAAAGAGTAGGAAGAAGAAGCTGGGACTGGTGGTCATAGGCCCATAAATAATTTCTGCACTCAAGAGTCAGAAAAAAAGGAAGTTCCTGTCACTGAGTGTGTAAGCTGCACACGACAGGCAGGCACAGAGTGTGCCACAGGGCAGCAGAGATGGCGCAATGGGTAAAGTGCCTGTTTCGCAAGCCTGATGATGTGAGTTTAATCCCTAGATCCCAGTGAAAAGAGTTCCTGAGTCTTCTGACTTCCACAAGTGCACTATGGCACACTCCACCCACACAGAATACTGAAAACTGGAATAAAACATTTAAATGTTGTAGAATACTATTTTAAGGTGTCACATATGTCTATGCTCTGGAACATCTGTTCAGCTGTGTAAAGGTATGCTGCTTTTATTCTTGCTGCATTTGCTTAACTTTGTGGAGCTGTGATTCTTTGCCCGTCTAAACACCTGATAATCTAAATAAAGAGTTCAATGGCCAATAGTGAGTCGGGAGAAAAGATAGGTGGGGCTGGCAGGCAGAGAGAATAAACAGGAGGAGAACTCTGGGAAAGGGAGGAGGAGGAGAGGTCACCCAGCCATGGAGTGAGAGTGAAAGTAGATACACAGATGCAGGGAAAGAAAAAAGACCAGAGGCGAAAGGTAGTCAGGATAATTTAAGATAATAAAAGCCAGGAAGAAAAAGTCAAGCTAAGGCTGGGTATTTATAACTACGAATAAGTCTCTGTGTGTGATTCATTTGGGAGCTGGGTGGCAGGCCCCCCAAAAAGCCAAAGAGCAAAGAGCCAAATGAAGTAAGTGTAATATATATCTGCTTCAGGTGTATATAGATGACAAGGGAAAGGTTGAAGATAGATTCTCTTAATATACCTATATTAGGGCAGCACAAGCCGTCTTTCCTTATTTTTCAGTTTTGCTTATTATGTCTGTCTGTCCGAGAAGGGTCTTACCCTGGAATTCACTGTGAAGCCTCTGTTGGTGCTGAACTTGTGGCTCTCCTTATCTCTGGTCCTGCATCCCCCCCTATTTTGAGACAGGGTTTCTCTGTGCAGCCCTGGCTGTCCTGGAACTTGCTCTGTAGACCAGGAGGTTGACCTAGAACTAACTCACAGAGATCTGCCTGTCTCTGCATCCAGAGTGTTAGGATTAAAGGCATGAGCCACCACTACCTGTACAGTTTTCTTAAGGCACGATCATGATTAATTTTTTCTTTAGTATCTCCGTCATCTCAGGAACCATTTTAAATAAATTTGTGAGTTTTCCATATCTGCCATTTGGAAAATTGGGGCTTCTGGGTCTTTGTTACCTGTTGTTCTTTATCCCAGCTAAATAACACTAGATGGCTCCAGCCATCCTGACAGCAGGATACAGTTCTGCTGCTACCATTCCTGTCTGACCAACCTGCATGCATCAACAGCAGCATGGGACATACCAAACGCACCATGCAGCTGCTTTGCCAATCATCTAACAACTTAAAACTCTGACCCCAGATGCCACCACTTTGGCACCAGTTAGTTCTAGTTTATCACTTCTCAATTTCTAGTCTAGACACTCTCATATTCAGGCTGGCAAAGAAGTTGGTGCCTTTTCTGAACCGGCAATACCTCCACCTGTTGCTGCAGCCTCAAAAATTGTTTCCTGAAAGTCAGATGGTGGTGGTGCATGCCTTTAATCCCAACACAGGCAGATTTCTGAGTTCAAGGCCAGCCTGGTCTACAGAGTGAGTTTTAGGAAAGAACCAGGGCTACACAGAAAAACCCTGTCTCAAAACAAAACAAAACAAAACCAACACAATAAGAAAGCTTAAAAAAAAAAAAGCTTCCTGAAAAGAAAACATCTTCATTTTGTCATTATACTTCACTGTTTATAAAGTATTTCCTGCATAGATAGTGCTCATAAATGTGTCGTGTGACTTGATCTCAATGTCAGAAATTGGGGGATGTCAAGTTTGGGTGCTATCCTGGGCAAAAGGTTATTTCATAAGGCAGATGCAGACACTTCAGCATAGATGTTGTGTAACTGAACTTCTTCTGAGTTTCTGAAATCAATGGTGTTCGTTCCTCTGGAAGGAGGCCTTTGGATACATGATGCTAAGCCACCAGAGCTTTGCCATACCAGCTACTTTACAGAGATCTTACACCACTTTACCACACGTGGTTCCAATTACTAAGTGAGAGCCTCTACCTCCAGGATCCTTGGCTGCAGAGATGCTAAAGAGTCACCTGCATATTCAGCTATCACCAAGGTATGGTAAAATCAGAGCAGTTCACACCAGACAAAACCCTAACAGAGACAAGGGTGGGTGGACACAAACTCCCATCCTTTACCAGGAAGCTATCTGCAGTTGGTACCTGCTGGGAAAGGGGAAAATCAGTCTTCTTCAATGGAGTGACACCGGTTCATCAACCACACTCCAGGGCAGGTCCCATGTCCAGGAGTACTGGCCAACACAGTCCTGGTTTTTGGTGTGTGTACTTTCATTTTGGGATTTTGTTTTGTTTTTGTCTTATTGGTATGTTTTTATTTTCCTTTTGGTTTTCTGTTTGCTTATTTTTTGTTTTTGAGAGAAAGAATAAGAAGTTGGATGCATAGGGAGGTAGGGAGATCTGAGAAGATTTGGGCAACAGAAAGGAATATGATCAAAATATATTCGATGAAAAAAATTTAGTAAAATTAAAAAAAAGGAAAATGTCATAATTAAACCCATTATCATATATACTTAATACACGCTAATTTTTAAATTGAAGTTTGCCAGAGTACTTACCTAGTGTTCATGAAGCCCTGAGTTTGATCCCTAACACTGAATAAAACTGGGTGTGGTAGCAGGGCCTATCCTAGCTCTTAGGAGATGGAGCCACTCGGATCAAGAAGTCTAAGGTTATCCTCAACTACATACCATTTCAGGCCATCCTGTGATACATAAATCTGTCTTAAAAGAAGAAAAGACAGAAAAATCTCAATTTTCAACCATACCTGGCCTTGTAACTCTGGTCTTACTGGATATGCACTTGGATACGAGGCCCTCGGTCGCACAGAATTCCAGTAGTTAGAATTATAGCCAGGATATGGTGACTGTTCCTAAGGAAAAAGGGAAAACAAGTTAATTTTAAAAGCATTCTTTCTGTTATTGATGCCTTCTCCAGCTGGCCTCAAACTTGCAATCCTCCTGCCTCTGCCTTCCCAGCTAGAATTACAGGTGTGCATTACCATGTCCGATTCACTTTTTTTGTTGTTTTGTTTGTTTTTGTTTTTCGAGACAGTATCTCTGTGTAACAGCTCTGGCTGTCCTGGAACTCATTCTGTAGACCAGGTTGGCCTTGAACTTACAGAGATCCTCCTGCCTCTGCCTCCTGAATGCTGGGATTAGAAGCATGCACCACCACCACCTGGCCCAATTCACTCTTAATAATGGTTAGATAGCAAAAATAGATACCTCTACCAAGAGGCAAGATAATAGGAACCAAAAAGAAAAACAGACAAAAAAAGGAGATATAAAGGCACTACAATCATTATTAAACTTAAAAAGATAAAGTACAAAGTAAATCACATGCCCCAGAACAGAACAACCATTGAACAGCTGTAAAAGACTGGTCTTAAGCATTATATACCACACACTGAAATGATAATAAAGGAATCTATGTCAAGATGACCAGGAAAACTATATACAGTAGTTTGCCTTTACTACCTCTTGCCAGTACATGTTGAGTATCCCCAATCTGAAAATCTGAAACCCAAACTGCTCGAATTTTGGATATTTTGACCTCATGTCCTGATGCAGTCAAAATGCATGTAATGGGTAGGGGAACTGGCTGAGTGGCAGAGCACTTACCGAGCTCATTCAAGGCACAGCAAAACAAACAACAAAATGCAGGGGCATTAAAATGCTGTGTAGTTACCTTCAAAGCCAGGTTTAAAAGTTGTACATATCCTCGTTAGTATAGTGGTAAAAAAAAAAAAGTTGTACATAAATGAATTTTGTGTTTAGATTTAGGTCTTGCCTTCAAAATAACTCATTATGTTTATACATATTATCTTTCAAAAATCTGAAACCTGAAATCCAAACATTTCAGATCTGAGATACTTAGCCTGGTTAACCAGTACAACATAAAGCTATGAGTCCCTATTTACTTACTTAACAACATTGGAACACGAAACTATTATTTCTCAAGTTTACTACAAGTACATAGATTTGGGTTTTTGGGTTTTTTTTTTTTGTATTCTAGTACTTTTTCCTATGGCCAAGATTTCTGCTTATGACCTATAACTTCAGTGCCATCAACTCATGTAGAACTATCACCATTGGAAGGAGTACATCTATCTGTGATGTCATCATCTTTTCAGGCTCTGTCTTCAAATAAGTTACAATAAGCCACTAAACTTTTCTAAGAACCCTCCAGACCAATGCTCAAACCTTCCAACACACTAACTGTCTACTTTAGCCCAGGACGTGCACATCACTCACCAAGTAAGTCTCTTTGCTTTGAACTTACAGATAGTGTACTCTGCTTATAACAAACCATTTTTATTTCCTTTAAAGAGGAGGGTTTTTAATCTGTTAGTTTTTGTGCTTTGTTGGTTATGCTGGATTAAACCTGGAGTTATTGTAGGTCTACACTCTCTTCTATGAATTTAAATCATGAGTAAAGACACAAGAGGACAGGATTGAAACTGACTGCCCTAGAGATGGTGATGCCAAGCCTGAACTCCTGAGCTCCACTTAAGGTCTGTCCTTCTAGCTGATTCTTCTTTCTTTTTTAATATTTATTTATTTACTATGTATACAATATTCTGTCTGTGTGTATGTCTGCAAACCAGAAGAGGGCACTAGACCTCATTACAGATGGTTGTGAACCACCATGTGGTTGCTGGGAATTGAACTCAGGACCTTTGGAAGAGCAGGCAATGCTCTTAACCTCTGAGCCATCTCTCCAGCCCCCCATTTGTTATTTTTTTTTAAAAAAACATTTATTTATTTATTTATTTATTTATTATGTATACAGTATTCTGTGTGTATGCCTGCAGGCCAGAAGAGGGCAACAGACCTCATTACAGATGGTTGTGAGCCACCATGTGGTTGCTGGGAATTGAACTCAGGACCTTTGGAAGAGCAGGCAGTGCTCTTAACCACTGAGCCATCTCTCCAGCTCCCCCATTTGTTATTTTTAATCTGAGACAGGGTTCTATGGAGTTGTCAGGCTAGTCTGAAAATTTCTATCCTTTCATCTTAAGCTACCTGGAAAGACGGGATTGCAGGCCCGTGCCAAGCAATCTGCTTGTTTTCATGTTATAGGAAACTGTAGGCACTCAGCACTGCTAACAATTAAAGACTCTTCAGTAGGCTCACTCTCTCACTCTCCAGGATGACTTCCTCTCTCTCTAAATACATTGGGGTTGCTCACATGAGCATGGATAACTTAGCAGTGGCCACACCACTGAAGACCACCCCCATCCCTACCCCAAGCAACTGTTGACTGTCAATAGCAGCTTTGGAAGGGGTGGTGCTTCGTCAGGGCTCTTACTAGCACCTGTTTATGGCCTGTAAATCCTCAGGAGTCTCTCTTCCATCTAGGATGGAGTGCTGCGAAGCCCCATCTTATGCAGGTCTTAGTTCAATGGTCACGTCACACCTAAATCAGACTTCCTAACAGTCCTCTCTGCCTCTGCTCTCACCGTCTTTCCATGCCCACTTCCACAATGTACTCGGAGCCATGGAAGGGGTAAAATGCACGACCCATTTAGGGTGAGCACTCCACAGTCACGTTTTCTCAGCACATCAATCAGTTATAAATCTCAGCACTCTTCACCACCCACTACAACACATACACATAAACCTCACCCCTACCAGTGGTGGCGCACACCTTTAATCCCAGCACTTGGGAGGCAGAGGGTTTTTGATCCTACTGAACGTACTGGCTTTGTGGGAGCCTAGGCAGTTTGGATGCTCACCTTACAAGACCTGGATAGAGGTGGGCAGTCCTTGGGCTTCCCACAGGTCAGGGAACCCTGATTGCTCTTAGAGCAGATGAGGGAGGGGGACTTGATCGGGGGAGGGGGAGGGAAATGGGAAGCGGTTGCGGGGACAAGGCAGAAATCCTTAATAAATAAATAATTAAAAAAAAAACAAACTGGTGGAAACCTGACAGTGGTGGTGCACGTCTTCAATCCCAGCACTCAAGAGCTGGAGGCAGATCTTTGAGTTCAAGGCCAACCTGGTCTACAAATCTAGTTCCTAGACAGCAAGAGATAGAGAAACCCTGTCTCAAAAAACCAAAACCAAACAAACAAACCTGGTGAAAGTGGTAATTTCCAATTTCCCCTCTGCTGTATTTAAATTCGTTAAATAAAAAACAAAAGAAAACAAACAAACAAACAAAGAAACCATGCAGGGTGGAACTCACCTAAAATATCAGCATTTGAGAGGTAGAGGCAGAAAGCTCAGAAATTCAAGATCATCCTTGGCCAGACAGTAAGTTTGGGGCCAGCCTAAGATACAAGAGACCCTCTCTTGGGAAAATGAATAGGTCAAGTCTTTTTTGAGTTCAGAGTAGCCCTTAATGCACTTAGTCCTATTGCTGTGCATGTGAACCAGCTAGGGATCTTAGGAAGTTGAAGATCTGGAAGAGGAGAGATTCTGCATTTCAACAGTCTTGCAGAGATTAAAATTGCTGCCCACAGATCATACTTTCTGAGTAGATTTGTAGTTTCCTGAAGAGTTGCTGGTATAGATAGGTCACAGGTAGAATTATGTCTATAATACACAAGGCCCTGGGCTCAAGTTCCAGCACTGGGGTTGGGGGAGAAAAAAAAATTCCTATATCCTCTCCTTTCTTTCATGTGTGTGCGTACGCCTATTTGCATAAGTGAGGACATTCATGTGCAGGGTGCACATGCATATAGAGGCCCAAGACTGATTCCCTCAATAGCTCTTCCACCTCACTCAATGAGGCATGGCCTCTCAATCAAAGACAGAGTTCTCCCACATTGCTAGCTAGTCTTGCCAGCTAGCTAGTCTGGGGATCCCAACTCAACCTTCTAAAGCTGGAATTATAGATAACCCACTCAGCACTGACATGGGCCCTCGGGATCCAAAGTCCTGTCCTTACACTGCAAGACAAGCACCTTAGCCACAGAGTTACCTCTCTAGCCCAGTACTTGTTTTTAATTTCACAGATACATTGTGAAATTTAGTAAATGTTAAAATGGATTTGGAAAAAAAATGCATATCTTTGATTTGTTTTTTTATAGCTATATAAGAAATTCTACCCTTGGGCTGGGCATGGTGACACACATCTTTAATCCCAGCACTCTGGAGGCAGAGGCAGGTGGATCTCTGGAGATCGAGGCCAACCTGGTCTACAGAGTGAGTTATAAGGCACCCAGAGCTACAAAGAGAAACCCTATCAAAGAAAGAAAGAAAGGAAGAAGGAAGGAGAAAAAGAAATGAAATTACTACCCTTAACTTCTCAAGTTTCAGGATCATTACCCTGAGAAGTAAAGTTTAAATGACTCACAAATGCCCATTACACATTTCCAGTCTTATCTCAGAATACTCTAGCACATGCACAGCTTAACACCAACCAAACCTCACAATTCCTTATATGACATCAAACTTTACTTTTTCAAGTCTTTCCCTAACTTTCTATCTCAACCCCAGAAAACAGACTTTTAGTTTGATAATACAGCAAACTCAATAGAAGCCAGTCGACAGTTTAAAGATCAACTCCCTTGCCTCATCAACTGATCTTTAGTTTGGGTACTTAAAAGGCTGGGTACTTTACTAGACCATGGGAGTAAAGTCCAACAAACAGCCTACTGACTGAATCAGTACAGAAAGTAGGGATTCTTCTTTACGTTAACGTCTTAATGCTTCGTGTTTTTAATTCACTTTTAGAGAAATAATTAGCCCAGCCTTTTAAAATATACAATTCGGTGGTTGTTAGGGTGCTCAGAACTGTGAAGCCATTATCACTAACTTCAGAAGACTGTATCACTTCGGCACCACCTCCTTCCAGTCCCCAGCCCCCGCAGTCCACCAGTTGCTGTGGCATGACACATAAATGGAGTCACACAATATGAAACCCAGCCCTTGTGACTCGCTTTACTCACCATCCATGATCTAGTCAAGGTTCATCCATGTTGAAACAAAACTTTCTGGATATTATGTTCTAAAACATATGCCACGTTTGTTAATCCAGCCATCAGCTGATAACTATATAAATTACTTCCAATTTTTAGCCATTATGACTAATGATGTTTATGAAGATATACTAAAAATTTTTTATGTGGACAAGTTTTCCATTTCTTTTTTGTCGTCGTTATTGTTCTTTGTTTGAGACAGAGTCTCACCATGTACCTCTGACTGTCCTGGAACTATGTAGACCAGGCTAGCCTGCTTTTGCCTCCTGAGTGCTAGGAATAAAGGCGTGAGCCAATTGTTTTCCATTTCTTGAGAATGCTTAACAAGTGGATCTGCTGGATCATAAGCTAATTCTCTGCCACAAATTTTAGGAACGACCCAGTTATTACCCAAAGCACTGTAGTATTCTGCAATCCCATCGTTAACGTGTGAGAATTTTATAATTCATTTTCAGCAACTAAAGATGCTATGAAGGCCAAAAGATGTGTGCCACCATCCAATGATAGCTCCGTACATGGTGAAAACAGGAATACATTTTTGGCATGTATACAGATAATTAAATGTTACAGGTCCAACTAGATGAAGCAAGTTAATTTCTCAGAGCCTTCATTCAAAAATAGGGAGGCATCTGTCCTTCAGTCCTGTGATTAGACAGAACATAAAGGTACTTTGCAACATTGAATATTCGTGCTTCCATTCCAGGCAAAGATTTGGTGATAAGGGACTAAATGATCAGCCTCCCCCTCCCCACCCCACCCCGCCCCGTTCAGATCCCTTCCCGCGGGAGGGGCTGCTGAGTAACGACCGGAGCTGCAGCTTCCCTAGCCACGCAGGATAAATTGTTACAGCCCGATCACTCTACCCTACGCTCTCGGGAGAGAGATCCTGCAGCCTGCTACCAAGCTTAGGAAGTCATCGCCGAATAATTTTCTGGTTTCTTTGGTGGTAACAGGCACACTTAACGATGGCCGAAGTGAAAACGAAGGGACAAATGGAACACAAGCATGTATCCCCTCACTTAACGTCTCCGATCTCTGTCTCCCCAGAAGAAGAACAAATCAGAAACCTGAGTTGTAGCAAACCCTAAGTAGAGAACCCCCAATGGTCCTCACCTCCGCCCAAGACTTCCCTACCGGATCCCCGGGAAACACTGCGAAGCTTACCTGGTGTCCACCACCGGCTCTACTCGGCTCTGCCCAGGCGCCTCCCGAGGGGTAGTAGGCATCGCCACCTGCGCCTTCTCCGGGCCAGGTGGTCTCGGCCGGGGCGCCCCCGCGCCCTCGCCAGGAAACTGGAGGCTGGGGTGGCTCGGGCCGAAGCGGAGGGTACAGAGGCGGAGGGACGTGCACCGGGACATCGCCTCCGCCGGGCCCATAGTAGCGGCCGTACGAAGGGCCGTCACTGGGGCCGTAGCCCGAGCGCCTCAGGGCCGACATGGGCTCCGCTGCCGCGAAGCGCTTCCCGCCCCCCACGGCCGGCCCATTGCGCAGGCGCCTGCGGGCGACAGCGACTGGCGGGCGGCGAAAGGGGTCGGACGGCGGCAGCCAATCCCGAGCCAGTCCCGCCCCCTGCCCGCCGAGCGCCGGTCGGAGATGGAGCGGAGCCCGCACTCCGGGCCTCGGAGGAGGGAAGCGAAGAGAGGCGCCGCGTTCGTCACGCGGGAGGAAACGCCTGTCCTCCGCCCTCCGTCCGCCGGACCTGGACTCCACATCACTGCTCAGGGAGGAAGAAACGCTGCCCGCGATCGCACGCCCGGAACGCCTCTTTCTGTGAACGGACACGCGTTACCGGAAGTGGGTGGGGTAACCTGAAAACGCTTCCGGCGACTAGCGGCAATTGAGTTGTTGGTGAGCGGCGGGTTCCCGTCCGCGGCCCGCCGACGGGCGACTGGACGCCCTCGCCCAGCTTTGCCTGAGTTCAAAATGAACTATATGCCCGGGACCGCTAGCCTCATCGAGGACATCGACAGTGAGTAGCTCTCCCCGGGAGAAGCCTGGCGTGGGACCCTCTCTTGAGTGGGCTCCCCGTGAGTCCCGGGCCCCGGCGGGGTGGTCTACCTTCCCGGCCTCGGAGCCCATCCCTAACCTGCCTCCTCTGGCCCTGGGCTGGTGACCCCCAAGCTGTGGAACTCCTTCCGAGGGGCGCAGCATCCGACATGCCAACTGTGAAGTGGCCCAGGCGACTTCCCCCGCGTGCCCTGTCTTTCGCTGCAGTGTTTCCAAGTTCTCTTTGACGGTGAATGGACGAGAGTTGCTCCTGGGAGGGCCCACCAAGACCCGAAAATGTGAAGACAGCAGCAGTTGAATTTAATTGGCGCTCAGCACAGGCTTTCTGTTGTGGAGCCACTTGCGGTCTGCTCTTTCTATGAGGGTCGTTAGTTCTTTCAGATTAAAGAGTAGTAGAGACAGGTGTCGGACGTAATAGCTGACTTTTCTAGAAAGGCTAAAGCCCTTCAAACTTACATTTTTTTCTGTTGGACAGTTTTGCTTTTACTGAAAATAGGTCAGTACTGTACAAACCAAGAGGATGCAACCTCATCTTTTTTTGTTTTGTTTTGTTTTCTAGACAGGGTTTCTCCGTAGCTTTGAAGCCTGTCCTGGAACTAGCCCTTGTAAACCAGGCTGGCCTCGAACTCACAGAGATCCGCGTGCCTCTACCTCCTGAGTGCTGGGATTAAAAGTGTGTGCTGCCACCACCTGACCACAATTTCATCTTCACTAAATCCTCTGGAATTGGAGTTATGGACTGTTGTGAGCCACAGTGTGGGTGCTGGGAACCAAACTCATCATCTACAATAGCAACAAATGCCCTTCTGAGCCTCCACTTTAAATTTTCCCCCTGAATTCTCCTCCCATCCTGAATTCTTACCTTTGTATGATTCCTTAAACCGCCTTTTTTTTTTTTTTTAAGTTGTGTTTTGCTATTATGGTGGTGGTTTGTGACAGGATTTCTCTGTGTGACAACCCTGGCCGTCCTGGAACTCCCTTTGTAGACCAGGCTGGCCTCCAACTCACAGAATCCGCCTGCCTATGCCTCCTGAGTGCTGGGATTAAAGGCGTGCACCACCACTGTCTGGCTTTTCAAATAGTATTTTTAAGCAGCATTTAAAAAAAAAAGATGTGTATGTCTGTGTCCTGTGTGTTTGTCTGGTGCTGAGGAAACCAGAAGAGAACATAGCATCCTCTGACTAGTACTAGAGTTAGAGGTGGTTGTGAGCCACCTTGTGGGTGCAGGGATTCGAATCTGGGTCCTCTGAAAGAGGAGCCAAGTCTCATTAAGTGCTGAGCCATCGCTCTAGTCTGTAAGCGGCGTTTTAAAATCATTTTAATCCTGTGACTTTTCAAAAGCAAGGTAATTTATACTGCTTCACACAAGTAAAAGCAAAAACATTAATTCCCCAGAGTCAGATATAGGGATTAATACTGAAGATCAGAGAAGCAGAGAGGCCAGCCACTACAGAGTTCTTTTACCTCTCCCAGTGCTCAGACTGCACTGAGCTCTTGTATTCCCCCCCCCCCCCAGCCATGTCCCTTCCTATCTCCATCTCCTTCATGTTGGGATTAAAGCTGTGGGCCAACATCACCTGGCTGTTTCTCTTTGAGACTGGATCAGTTTCAGGTGGCCCAAGGTGGTCTTGAACTAACAAGAGATCTATCTTGTCTCTTTCTCCCAAGTCCTAGGACTAAAGGTGTATGCCACACTGCCTGGCCTCTAGTGGCTTAGCTACTCTGATCTTCATTCAGGCAAGCTTTGTTAGAACACAAACAAAATATAACTGCACACACACATACACACACGCCACGCTATCTTACCTGAAGTGTAATGGTATTCTTTTAGTGAAGCCTTTTACCTTCACCTTTGCTTACATATCTGAATTACCTAAAGCCTTTAACAACCAATCCTGCCAGATTACTAAAATTGTTTACTTCTCAAGCCTTCTCATACTTGTTTGTGGACCCAGCCTCTCTCCATTACTGAAAATTTTTAAACATTTGCTACTCTTCAGTCCCTATCACAGCATGCACTGTTCCCTCCAAATCCTTCTGGGTTTTTTGTTTTGAGACAGGCTGCCCTGGAACTCGCCTGCCTCAGCCTCTTGAGTACTCTGATTTAAGATGTGAGCCCATGCCTGGCTCAACTGTGTTTATGTCTGCCCTGATGCTGTTAATGTGTCACCATCAGGCTTGTGTCCCTTTGTGCGTATCTTGACTCACTTCAGTTTCGACTCTTCTGACCATCTCTGTAGTCTGATATTTGCTGCCAAAACTTGAATTTTTCGTTCATTTGACTTTTATTTGGTTTGGTTTCTTTTTCGAGACAGTGTCTCACTCTGTGGGCCAGGCTGGCCTCTGTAGTCACTGCATTCCTTCTATCTCAGTGTCTCTAAAATTCTGAGATTATAAGACATGGGCCACCATGCCTGGCTTGAAGTTGTATTATTTTTAAAAGATTTGTTTATTTATCCTTATGTGTATTTTTTTCTGAGTTTTTTAAAGATTTATTTACTTACTGTTTCAGCATATATATTTGTGCCTACATGAGTGATGAACTTTTTTTTTTAAAGATTATTTATTTATTACATATACAGTATTCTGCCTGCATGTGTACCTGCACCCCAGAAGAGGGCACAAGATCTCATTACAGATGGTTGTGAGCCACCATGTGGTTGCTGGGAATTGAACTCAGGACCTCTAGAAGAAGAGTTAGTGCTCTTAACCACTGAGCCATCTCTCCAGCCCGAGTGATGAATTTTTATGCAGTGCATGTGTG
The DNA here is from genome assembly GCF_018167655.1 of Microtus oregoni. Lineage (NCBI taxonomy): Eukaryota > Metazoa > Chordata > Mammalia > Rodentia > Cricetidae > Microtus > Microtus oregoni. The sequence continues at coordinate 8,622,863 of NW_024543083.1, read as the reverse complement.
CAGGATACCAAAAGATGCCCTGGAACTAGAGTTACTAGAGAGCCAAACCTCGTTTTCTGCAAGAGTAGCAGTGTCCTCAACTGATTCTTTCCAAGTTCTCTCTGCAGCATTGTTCATTGTATTCTGTATTGGGTTCTTTTTTATACCCAATTTGTGTTTGTTTTTATGTACGAGTTTATGTGCATCATGTTCATGCAGTAACTGAGGTTTTAGAAATTGTGAGCTACCTGATGTGTGTGCTGGGAACTGCACCTGGGTCCTCTAGAAGATCAGTAAGTGCTCTTGACTACTGAGCCATCTCACCAGCCCTATATTGTTTTCTTGGTTTCTCTAACACTAGTTCTTGCCAATCTTCTTATCTCTGGACATTACTGTTCTCTCAAACAGGTGGTTTGAGTTGTTTGGTCCGTTTTCTCTAAATCTGTAGACATTCTAGACATACTTGAGCATCCTAACTCCTATTTTCCATATACCAGTCTTCAGTGTTTTCTTATTCCTTTTGAAGTTAAAGCTTGCCTCCAATACTTTTCTTCTAACTTTAACTCCTGTTCTTTCTTTTATATTTGACCCAAATGTTAATATACTACTTTTCCCCTTTATGCTTAATTTATTTATTAGATTTCTCTAATCTTTTTATTTCCACTTTCCCTTTCTTATATCCAAAATTTATCCTTCAAGGTCCAACTGGGATACGTGTAGTTTCTTTCTTAAGTCTTATTTAAGATTTGCTTGCCTTTTGTTTGTTTTTGTTTTGTTTTTTGAGACAGGGTCTTTCTGTAGCTTTGGAGCCTGTCCTGGAACTAGCTCTTGTAACCCACGCTGGCCTCGAACTCACAGAGATCGCCTGCCTCTGCCTCCCTAGTGCTGGGATTAAAGGCGTACACCACCACTGCCCGGTGATTTGCTTCTTATAATACTTAATTGTAGCCTAATATGACTGTAAATTCCTTTAGAGAAGAATCATTTCTCTTCATATAGAAAGTACTTTATGCTGGGCAGTAGTGATGCACACTTCTAATCCTAACACTCAGCAAAGGCAGCCAATCTCTAAGTTTGAGGCCAGCCTAGTCTACAGAGCACATTCCAGGACAGTCAGGGCTTCACAGAGAAACCCGGTAGGTGTGGGGAGGCATTCACTGCTACATCTGACCTGGTCTACGGACTTTAATTTTGAGGTAGACATAGTGAAACATGCCTTTAATCCCAGCATTTGGGAGGCAGACACAGGTGGACCTCTGTGAATTCAAGACCGGACCGGTCTACAGAATAAGTTCCAAGATACCAAAACTACACATAGAAACCCTATCTCAAAAACAAACAAACAAAAAGAACAAAAAATCCTAAAGTGCTTTTTGCATACAATTAAAGAAACGAATGGTTAAAATCTTGCATGCTTTTGTAATAGCTGACTTATTTGAATCCTTAAAGTTATCTATCTCTTCAGAGAGCGCCCCCCCCCGTCCATTTTCTATAGCCACTTTGTTGTGTCCTTCATCCTGCTATCATGTTGTCTTGTATATTATTCTGCTGTATTATCACATGAGGTAGTTTTCTTGTTTTCCTGCTACAATAAATACAGATTCATAAGATTGATGACTTTCAGACTTCAGAATAGTTTAGACCGGTGGTTCTCAACCTTCCTAATGCTGCGACCTTTTAATACAATTCCTCATGTTGTGGTGACTCACAACCATAAAATTATTATTTTTGTTGCTACTTCATAACTGCAATTTTGCTACTATTATGAATTGTAATGTAAGTATCTGATATGTGACTCCCATGAAAAGGCCTTTCAACTCCAGAGGTTGAGACCCATAGGTAGAGAACCCCTGGTTTAGATAGATGACTCAGTGATTAAGTGTGCATACGCCTCTCTCAGAGCGGGGGCCAGAGTGATGCCAGCAGCCACAAAAGTGGTTCACTGGGAACTGCCTGTAACTCCAGTGCTAATGAATCTCATGCTGTCTTCTGGTTTGTACATACATGTATACAGACAAAAGCACAATACATATATTTTGCTTTAAAGCTTTTAATTGAATTTCTGTTCTAAGCCATTATCAAATCCTAATATGCCTGCATTTCTTTAGTTCTTGTTTGAGGCCTTCCAGACTGCTTAGTTTCCTCTTCTAACTACAGTACTACTGAGTCTTCCAGGACTGATCTCATTTAAACCCCAGGCTGCCTAGTCTTTCCTCCCATGTCTTACAATGAACTCCACCCTAAATACATTAGAAGAGCATCTGGTACAGTTTAAATGCTATTAACTGAATTTTTATTGTTACTATATGAGCTCTCTGAAACTGACAGTTTTCGTTTTAAAGATCTTTTCTCCTTTCCCCAGAAAAACACTTGGTCCTACTTCGTGATGGAAGGACACTGATAGGTTTTTTAAGAAGCATTGATCAGTTTGGTATGTATTCTTACAATCTTACTCTTTAATTCTATTGAATTTTTTTTGGTATCACTTTATATTCAGATTTACTTATCTCTAACTTTTCTCATGGGTCAGAAAAATGGAACTGTTTGGGGTGAGTAAATTGTTTTCAAATTATGATTAGGTGTTTCAGAAGCTTGTATATTTATGAGTTTGTATTCTAAAATTGATTTTCACTAGTGTTTTTATTTTCCCCATTAGAGGGAGCCAAATGACAGAAATAAAGTTAGTCTTCAAATTATTTCCTGGGTAATCCCTCCCTGTCCAGAGAAAATAGAGTAGAAGCCATTTCCTGAAACTTGCTGAGAGAAGGGGAAGAGTAACTCAATAGTTTACATATTAGGGTACCAGATTTAGGAGAGTAACTCAATAGTTTACATATTAGGATACCAGATTTAGGAGAGTAACTCAATAGTTTACATATTAGTATGCCAGATTTAGGAGCCAGTCTTCAATTTGCAATCTGCATTTTCTGAAGTAAGAGATCTATGTTTCTCAGTTCACACATTTGTAGGTCATGATCTGCTAGATCACTGGATTTGAATGTGAGGGAAAATGCAGTTAAAACAGCCAGCCATGCACCTATAGTCTCATACTTGTTAGGCTGAGGCAAAACAATTACCTTGGAAACAGATCAAGAACCATCTCAAGCCAAAACAATAAGATACACACATCAATTTCTGTTTTACTTCAAGTAAGCCAAATAGTACTAATTGAAAGAAGAAAAATATCCCTACAGGTTGGTGTTCTAAATCTTAAGTTAAATCATCAGTGCTTCGAACGGATAAATAATGAATATTGAGATTACCAGGTCCGATTATCTGACAGCGGCGAAGAAAGAATCTTGCTGTGTCATAATCTATAAAAGAAACATTGGATTACATGAATCATTATTACTGAACAAAAATTAAACCTCAGTGAAGTCACCACATACATATATTCACACAACAAAGAAAAATTCTCTTTCCAAAAAAGCAGAACTTTAATCGTGGCAATTGTCTAAGCTTAGGTTTTCCAGAGTTCCATTCCTTTCTATTTCTCTAGGGACCATGTTGATACTAGCAGTTAAATAATACAGAAGTAACTTATTTCTACCATCATTCATTCATTAGCCCAACATAATGGGAAATACTCTCTACTTGTTTGAACATATGGTGGCTCCTGTCTATAATCACAGCATGTATAAGAGGTTGAGGCAGGAGAATCATCTCAAATTCTGGAACAGCCTGGATTACATTGTGATTTCTAGGTCAGGTGAGACTAGAATGAGACCCTACCTCCCCTGCCCCCCAAAAAATTCTCCTAAATGGTTTGTTGTAATCAGTGAAATTTAAAAATAGCTAAATAATTGAATCTGTTTCTTCTCTATGTTCTTGTAGCCAACTTAGTGCTGCATCAGACCGTAGAGCGCATTCATGTGGGCAAAAAGTACGGTGATATTCCTCGAGGGATTTTTGTGGTCAGAGGAGAAAATGTGGTCCTACTTGGAGAAATAGTAAGTGAAAACTGTTGAGCTGCTGTGGGTCTGGGCACTGATGCTAGCTGGCTTCTTCCTGAGTTCAGCAAACTTCACACAAGAACCTACCAGATAGGGAAGCTGTAGTTGCCAGAGCAACACTGCAAAAGGTAACTAACATCATTCCATTGCCTTTTGGCATTTTAAAGATTTAATCTCACTAGCAGAATATTGTTGACTTTATCTGATAGAAAACAATGTTGTTGGTTCTCACTTTGGTAGCACATATACTAAGATTGGGATAATAGAGATTAGTGTGGCCCCTGTGCACCCATGACACACACATCTGTGAAGTGGTCCCTGGTTTTTCATCTGGAAAGGAAGAAACAGTGTTGCTGGTTGTGGTGGTTGTGTCTATAATACCAGCAGCTGGGAAGCTCGGGGAGGTGGAACTCCTCTAGTCTGAAGCTAAGCTGTGCTCCATAGTGAGTTCCAGGCCAGCCTGGGCACCAATATAATAAATACCCTCTTTCAAAAGAACAAAACAGCTGGACAGTGGTGTACACCTTCAATCCTAGAATTTGGGAGGCAGAGGCAGGCGGGTCTCTGTGAGTTCGAGTTCAGCCTGGTCTACAGAGCGAGTTCTAGGACAGCCAGGTCTACACAAAGAAAAAGTGTCTCAAAAAAATCAAAAAAAGAAAAGTAAAATAACAAATACATTGATCATTCATGTAATTTTTAAATAATCTAATAACAAGAAGTTACAGACTTTAAGTTATATGTTCTATTTATAAAGGTATAATTTAGAACTGGGAGTATATCACAATGGTAAAATCCTTGTCTACCTCTGAAAACAAGAAGATTTACATGTTGGAATATTTTAATTATTTAAATAATTGGTTAGGAGTTGGAGAGATGGCTCAGTGATTAAGAGCACATACTGTTCTCACTGAGGGCCTGAGTTTGGTTCCCAGATCACAACTGCATATAACTCAAGCTCCAGGAGATCCCAGGATACCTCTGTTCATATGCACATATCATCCCCAACACATACATAATTATAAAAAACAAATTAAATAATTGGTTACAAGTAGTTTTTTGTGGCACGAAGCTAATTGACAACATTTGAGGAAAGTATTGTATAGATTTTTAAAGGGGGAAAAGAAAACAATAGGTATAGGAAAAGTCATTTACTCTGAGGTTTCAGAGTGAAACTCATGACCAGGGAGGAGGGACCTGAATATTTGTGCCAGGAAGACCAGATAGTGAGTGGAATGTTAAATTGCATCTGAAGTATTATTGCTTGCAATGTTTGTGTGTATACACCTTAGATGATTATAATTGTATGTGTTTATATATACATGTATGTTTGAAGCATTTAGTTTTGTTTTTTAGTACTTAAACTTCAAATCCTATCGTGTTTGCTAGCAAAATCAAAGTCCCTGTGAAACTTTGAAATTCAGAATAGGGCGGGAAATGTTGCTCAGAAGCAGGTGCTTTGGTAGCATGTATAACACCACAAAAGAAGAGGGGGAAAGAGAGGGAGAAATTAAAGACTGAAAACCAGTTTTTTAAAAAAATCCCACATTTGATATTTTCTTACTTGGTTTTTAGAGTTTCTCCGTAGTTAGCAATGTCTTAATTTAGTGTTCAGATGTCTTTTGCGTAGAACAGTTTAGTATGTAGTTATTTTTCTCTTACTATTTCAAGAAAATGAGAAAATTCGGTCAGGGATAGTTTGGTGGATAGGCCTCATGTAGGAAACAGCTTAACTCAGCCATGTAGTGAGTTTGAGGTCAGCATGAGACTGTCTCCAACATACTGGGCTTGGCTTCACTGGCGAAATGTTTGCCACCCAGGCATTGAGTCTGAGTTTGGATGCCTGGCACCTACATAAAAGCCAGGCATGGTGGTACAAGGCTACAGCTCCAGCACTGGGAGGTAGAGACAGGTAGATTATGGGAGCTCAGAGGCTAGCCAGTCTAACTTGAAACCAAGAGGTTCTCTGAGAGACTATGTCTCAAAAAATAAGGATGTGATAAAGCACTCTGTGTTAGCCTATGGCCTCCACATGTACATACACACATAAACATGCGTCTGTTTCCTGAACACTGCCGTGAAATGCATTAGTACCTCATTGTTTTAAAATGTTTTTGTGGCGGGGCTAGGAAGATGGCTCAGCAGTTAAGAACACTTGTTGCTCTTGCAGAGAACTGGGTTCAGTTCCCACTACCCACATAATGGCTCACAGCCATCTATAAACATTGCATTACTGAATAAAGAAGTCTCTAATGGTATCCCATGGTGGCACCTACCTGTAACCTCAGAAGTGTGGAAATAGGCAGGAACATCACAAGTTTATGGCTACCTTGGGCAAGACGTTATTCTCCCCCCCCCCAAAAAAAAAAGAAAAAAACAAAACACGGGTGCCTGGATTCTGCTTGATTAAGAAAATTTAACTTTAGAAGGACTGTCACATCATGATCATCCCAAGTATTCAGTGAGTGATATCCGAAACGCCGGGAAACAGAGTGCTAAGAACATTGTCTTTTTTCATTCCAGGGTTATGAGGGAAGGATTAGGTGATTATATGTAGTTTTTAGCAGATAACCTTTGACCCAGGTAACTTATGCAACTTGTGTGGTTTATAACCTCTTAGTGAGAGTCCTCCCGATACCACAGCTGATGAGCTCTGAGACCTTGGGGACTTGTGTCAGTTGTCCAGACTGAAACATCCTCAGTGTTTTTGATCAGCATACTTCAAAACCTCAGCAAAAGTCATAAAAATGGACTAGAAAGATGGCTCAATAATTGAGTGCTTACTGCTCTTCTAGCTCTTGAGAACCTGAGTTCAGTTCCCTGCATCCACAGAGTAACTCATAACTGACTATAACTTCAGCTCCAAAACTTCTGCACACACACCCAGCTAGACGTAAAAAAAAAAAAAGTCACACAGAGGACAAGTGGCATGTCTGTATTCCCAGCATTCACTATAGTGAGTAGAGCCCAGCCTGAGGTACGAGTTCCAGAACAGACAGCTTTTGCTGTGTAACCAAATCCGGTTTAGGAGGGGTGAGAGAGCCCAGAAATATATTGCTACTTTTTCCATGTAGGTTTTCCATGGTACAAAAACACAAATAATACTTAAACATTGTAAGAATGATAAAATCTGTGGATAAGTGAGGCTCATTTATAGTTCTGCTTTACAAAATTGGTTGCTAAATGTTTATGACAAATATTAAGTATATTATGCTGTGTTAAATGAAAATAAAATTTTGTATTTGCATTAAGGGTTTGTTTTATTTTAAGTCTTGGATACACCTAGTCTGATGATGCAGCTTAACAGGAGAGGGCTTGCCTAGCACAGGGCTCTAGGTGGTCTCCAGCACCATGGATCAAAACAGTTCCTAGGCCAGTGAGTTGACTTACTGGTTTAAAGCACCTGTGCAAGCTTGACAATCGGTTCAATTCCTAGAATCCAAGTGAGTGTGGAAGGAGAGGACCAACACCACAGAGCTGTCCTTAGACCATCACATGTGCACTGAGACATCAAGTTTAAAAACACAGTCCTCCAAAATAAACATAGACTCAGTGCCTCGGATAATAAATTAACTGGCCTACACTTGAAAATTGATGACATTTACCAAATATTGGTGTTCCATACTAGAATTATGAATAATTTTTAATGTTTCAGATTGCCTGCTAATATTATAAATTTCCTACAGTGTGTATGCTTTTTTTGAAGTACGGAAAATGAAGTAATATTTTTATTAAACAAAAGAATTTATCTGGGCATGGTGGCACATGCCTTTAATCCCAGTACTTGGGAGGCAGAGGCCGGGAACTCTAACTCTGTGAGTTCAAGGACAGCCAGGGCTAAGCAGAGAAACCTTATCTTGAAAGAAAAAAACTGTAAAATACAAGATTTCTCTGTAGCTCTTGTAGCCTGAATACTTTCTTTGGGTCCCGTATAATAAGAAGGTACCTTCTGTAAACAGCCATAGAGGTGTGTGAGTGTGTGTGCACACTTACGAGGTGTGCGTGTAGGTCAGAGGAGATGACCTTGGGTATCAGTGCTCATTTTGCACCTTATTTGAGAGAGGGTCTCTTTCCACTGTGTACCCCAGGCTGACTGGCCCTCCAGTTTCCAGAGATTCTCCCGTGCATCTATCTTCCCAGCTCCCTGTAGGAGCACTGGGATCATAGGAGTGTACTACTGTGTCCAGCTTTATGTGGGTCCTGGTCTTCATGGGAAGTCTTCATGCACAGCAAACACTCTGTCCATTGAGTTATCACCCAAGAGTGTTAACCTGACTAACAAGGGACTTGCTGTGCATGCTGATGCCTACCTCTGTGTGTGCATTCTAAGTGGTATATGTTGTGCAGCAGTGTTACTGCCTGTCTGTCTGCAGGAGGCTATTTCAGCCTTATCACAGTTACAAAAAGCAGTCCAAGCTACATACTAGACTCTGTAAAGTTTTGTATTCTGGTCTTCATGGGAAGTAATTCAAACCTGCCTATTTTGCAGGACTTGGAAAAGGAGAGTGACACACCCCTCCAGCAAGTGTCTATTGAAGAGATCCTAGAAGAACAGAGGGTAGAACAGCAGACCAGACTGGAGGCAGAGAAGCTGAAGGTTCAGGCCCTTAAAGATCGGGGCCTCTCCATCCCTCGAGCAGATACTCTGGATGAGTACTGAGTCCTGTGCTCTAGAGAGCAAGGGCTCTCACCTAGTCACCGTTCACATTTGACCAGACAGAGACTGTCAACGTGAAAACTGATCTATCTTATTCTTTCACATATGCCAACATGAAGAAATCATGTGATTTTGTTTTTTTAACAAAATAATTGTATGTTTCATTTTGCTTTTCTGTTTCAAACAGTTCATTCTGTAGCCCTGGCTGACCTTGAACTCACTACGTAGACCAGGCTGACCTCAGCTTGTGGGATCACAGGTGTGCTTCACCATTGCCCTGCTTTGTGGTTTAGAGAAACAGTGGCTTGTGGAGCTGAGAATCACGTCTCGGTATTGCTTTTCTTATCTCAGAGTTTACATTTTTTTTCAAAAGATATTTCCCTTTTACTTGTAAATAAAGAATGAATCTCTTAGTGTCATATTATTTCACAAAATAGAGTTACCTTTGGTGAAAAGACAGTTCCCTGCTGCAGAAGGTCCAAGTATGAGGTCCCCTGCCATCACTGTTCCAAGCTGTCTGCTCGGGAAGACATCTTTTCTTTTTCTTCTTTCTTTCTTTCCTTTCTTTCTTTCTTTCTTTTTGGTTTTTGAAGACAGGGTTTCTCTCTGTAACAGTCTTATCTGTCCTGGAATTAGGTCGTGTAGACTAGGCTGGCCTGGAACTCACAGAGATCCGCCTGCCTCTACCTCCCAATTGCTGGGATTAAAAGTGTGTGCTACCATCACCCAGCTGGAAGACATATTTTCATACTGTCTTGTTGGTTTCCCGTTCACATTTTCATGTTTATATCTGATCAAGTTTCAAGAAGCGATTTTTCAAGGAACTAGTTACAACAAAAACCTCTTGTTTAAAAAGCTTAAATCATGCTTTACCCACAACTATCCTAAACTATTTCTCATAAGAAAGAATGTTTTCATAATGTGCTCTGTTCTCAGTCTGGTTAATTTAGCTAGGTTTCCAAATCCTTTACACTTAAGTTTTGGTCATCTTTTGCTTAGATCATGACACCACAAATGCTGTTTAGTACTGACACCACCGTGTGGACTTTTTGTTGGAAAATGATTGTGTAGTAAGTATAACTGATGACACTTGAAAAGCAGTGTCATTAGTAGACAGCAGGCAGAATGAGGAATGAAGCAACAGCATAAAAACTGGTTTGTTGGCACATTGAAATGCTTCTCAGTAATTTAATTATCTGAGATACTTCCTTTCTATAATCTTTTGACAATGGGAGTCTTCCATAAGATCGCTGTGGACTATTTTATACTGTAATATGAAATATACTTAGTTTATGGTTTTAGGTATTTAAAAATTCTGCCCCAGATACCTGTAGGCCATTTGGATGTTAATTCTTCCTTTTTGGTTGGTTTTACAGTAGATACCATTTGAAGAAATTGTTGTCCTTGGACTGAGGATATAGCTCAGTAAGAGTGCTTAGAATGTGCAGGGTGGATGCCAGGTGGTGATGGTACATGCCTGTAATCTCAGCACGTGGGAGACAAGAGCACCTCTGAGTGTGAGGCCAGCCTGGTTACACAGTGAGTCCCAGGACTACATAGACCCTGTCTCAGCCAAATCATGTAGCAGAGTGGAGTTTTCTGTCTGCTCTGTCTTGTAGCCCCAGCATCTGCATGACACCTGGAACAGTAGGTCTCACTGGGAAGCTGTTGAAGCCAGACTGATGATGGCAGTGCACACCAGGGCGCAGGAGGATCTCTGAGTTCAAGGCCAAGTCTGGTTGACAGAGCAAGTTCCAGGACAGCCAGGGCTATTAAACGGAAACCCTGTCTTGAAAAACGAAAGACAGGTAAATGGGTGAAAATACAGTTGTCATTTCAAGTTGACTCAGACATTTCAGAGACCGGTAGTGAGCCAAAAGGTGAGGTCAGTCAGGAGGTTAGAGAATTACACAGAAGATGTTCCCCAGGACTGCCTTAGCTGTAGGCCACAGGCCTCAGGTGAATTACACAGATGTTCCCTAGGACTGCCTTAGCTGTAGGCCACAGGCCTCAGGTGTAAAGAATTTGTGTCAAAGTATCTGAGGACACATCTGGAGAAGCAAGGGTCAGCCAGGGAGATGGGGCCCTGTGCTCACAGCTGCAGTGTCCACCCTTCACCTTGCATGGCGTCACTCCAGAGACTCCTGTCCAGGAGGTCTTAACATTTACCAAGTGGCCTAGAATCCAACGCATATTTTGAGCTAAGTGGGTGTATACCTGGAGCTTCTAATTACCAGGGAAGTGGAGGCAGTACCAGCCTCCACAACATAGCGAACTCCCCAGGCGTCTTAAAGAAGGCCTAGAGAGATGGCGCAGGTTCAGTGGTTAAGAGCTGTGGCTACTTTTTTCCAGTTTGGTTCCTAGCACCCACATGGTTAACAGTTCACAACTGTTAACTCCAATTCCAGTGGACCTGGTGCACTCTTTGGGATTCCATGAGCACCTGGCACACAGATGGTACATAGAAATACATTGAAGGCAAATACAAAGTAAAATTTAAAAGAAATAGCATGCTCCCACCCCCTAAGAAAGTCAGGCATGGTAGCACTGGCCTTTAATCCCAGAACTCAAGGGGCAGGCAGGGAGGGAGACTGGGCTGGAGTGATGAACCCATTAATCTCAGCATTTAGGGAGGCATTTCTGTGTGGCGTTCCTTTGTCCCTCCTGTACTGCTAAAATACCTCCCCTTTGAGTCCCTGTGAATCGTATGGTCATACTCATAGGATCATAACTGTAGAGTCATAGGGGACATTCAGTATCGGCTGGTTGAGTATTTAATCGGGTTCACATTTCTCCTCCAAATCCTTGCCCCCTCTCCCTACCTGCTCTGTCCATCTGGTCTCCTTCCATGTAGGCTGTGCTCTAATCAAAAGGGAAAACCAGATTTAGATGTCCAGGATCTGAGGACATTCCCAGACCTTTCTTGACCTTTTCACTCAGAGGACCAGCAAGAGTTAAATAGTCATGCAGCCAAGAAAGGAACAGAGGCAAGCCTTGGCCCTGGGGGAGGTCATTCGACATCCCCTCCCTGAGTCAGTGGCTGCCTCTGACATCAGCAACAGCTGTATGCCTCAGTGTTCCAGTCTGCCCACACTCCCCCCTCCTTCCTCTGAATGCCATAATTCTCCACAGAATAGCAATAGCAGGACCTTGAACATTATCTGCGTGCGCGGCTTGTCCCACGTAACCCCCTCCCAACTCCCTAGCACCTTAGTGGAAGGCAGATCCACGTGTGTCTGAGGCTGCACGTGTACCAAGCAATGGGTGCGGAGAAGCTAGGGCAGCCAACACACTGCCTAGGCACAGGCTGCAGAGGAACAGCAGGCCTGTCTTCCCTGGGACTCACTGAGGGCCAGAAGCAGCACTTACATACAGGCAGGCTTCCTGAGCCAAAGATGTGCCTGTTCCCTTTGCTGCTTCCCTAAGCCATTCCTCCATGGAGGAGTAAGAGTCCACTCTGTCCCCATAAGAACTGACTGCTGGAGCCAGCAGCAGGGTTGGAGAGGGAAGCAATACCTGTGTCTGGGATGTAATCCCATAGAAGACGATGATGGTGGCGCGTGCCTGGAATTCCAGCACTTGGGAGACAGAGGCAGGAGAATTGGGATTTCAAGGCTCCCCTCAGCTACTAGCAGGTTTGAGGACAGCCCAGGTAGGTTAGACACTGTCTTAAAACAACCCCACAGAAGAGACAGGCACACACACATAGATCAAGCACCGGGCTACACCTTTTCCATGGCACTGATTGGGAGGGTGTGATCAGGGACGAGCTACTAGAAAGCCAGGATGGATGAAGATGAACACTGGCAGAAGAGGAGTTACAGCGGGTGGGTCTCGGGGACCAGATCGTGGGACCAGGACGGAAATGTAGGCAGGCTGTAGGACTCAGCTATCCTGTATGGTTCCATGTATATCCTTTTATCCTTGACAGGGGTGGGGGTGGATCTTGTCCGGACTTGGCACAGTAGTGAATGGATACAGAAGTCAAATGCCAGCTGCAGGATTGGGGGACGGGCAAATCTAATGAGACCGTTGGCAACATTCTTGCCACAGGAGTTTGACTTAGAAGCAGCCTCAAGTCACCTTCAAAAGGAAGAGCTCTTGGCAGAGCAGTGCTGGGACCTAGAGCTTTGTCCCTGCCGGGCATGCCTGGGAATAACAGAGGCACTTCAAAGGCTCCATGGGCCTGTGTCCAGTACCATAGGATCCCCTGTTGGCAAAAACCGATAGTAGATAATCCAAGTAAATTGTCATTCCCACCTTTCCGCACAGGCCAAGTCCTGGAGCAGGGCTGACCCAGCCTCAGCTGCATGAGGAAAGGGCGAGGAAGCAGCAGCATGTAGCCTGGGCCGCATTACTCTCGGCTAAGGAGCTTACAGAAGGGACTAACCTATCCACAGTCTCCTGAAATGAGGACTTAGAATGGGGCTTCGGGAAAGACGATTTGTATCGATGAGTGAGCAAATAAATGATCCGTTGAAAACAAAGGGTGTACGGGAGGACACTGGTAGAAGGAACCAAGGCCAACCCAAGGACTTAGGCTATTGCTCTTCCCATGCCCCTAACACCCTGTTTGTTTTTTAACTGGTCACTGTTACCCTCCAGGCCTGATTCATGGTCTTGCTTTTTTTTGAGATAGGCCTTGAACTGACAGAAATTTACTTGCCTCTGGCTCAGAATGCTGTGATTAAAGCTATGTGCCACCATACCTGTCTCTGGTCTTGTACTGTTAATTTACTCCTTTGGTTCTTTTACCCTGGCTCACTCTCTCCGCCAGCGTTCTTATATAGAGGTGACCCACCTTGGTCAGTGGATGCTGAATCTAGAGCTTGAGGATGGGGCTGAAAGTTTGCATTTAAAACTTGAGAAGCTGTATGCCCTCTGTCCAACTGCCCCATCCCAGTGGCCTGTTTCCTCCATCTACTGAGCCCGGCCCTTGCTCCCTTCTACGCACTCTGCCCCCTCCCACCTTGGCCATCACTGCGGTGTGAGGCAATCATTCCATCCTTGACCCTCTGCACAGTGACTGATGGCTTTTTTATCTCCGAGCGATGATGCACAGCCTTCCGCTGGAAGCATTTAAGGCAGAGCGCTTGGTTCAAACCACAGCTGCAGGACTCAAGACCTTGAACGGTTCAGGGAGAGCAAACCCTTGAGTGCAGCCACATTGCCACATCTGCCAGCAAACTATGTTGCTAGCCACATTTAAGCTGTGTGCTGGGAGCTCCTACAGACACATGCGGAACATGAAAGGTGAGTCTGGGGGGTGGAGGAACGTGAGTGCTTGCCAAGACTATGGAAAGATCCTGGAGGGGGAACAGGCCACCTAAGCTTCGGTTGGTCCCAGTTGTGCCTCTTCCTGGGTGAGCCTGGGTAAATCTTTGCCCCTCTGGATCTGTTTTTTCACTTGAAAAAATGAGGATGGATAGTAAGATGCCACATCTCACCCAAACCCTATCATTTCTGGCCTCTGCTCTAGGACCCTAGTTTTTCTGGTTTTTCTAGTATTGATGTTGCCTTCTTTCAGGATTGGACCAGGCTATACCAAGGGTCCCGGGCAAATCTTTGTGGTAGAGAAATGTGGAAGCCAGCCTTGGCTTTTAAGCAGTGCCTGGGAAGAGCATAAGAAAAAGGAGAGTTGGGCAGCAGAAGTACAAGGCAAAGGGGTGGGGGAGTGGGGGCTCTTATCATGGTATAGTCAAGGCAGATCTTGGGAGTGGGGTAACCCTCGGGAGATAGATGTATCCTATTCCATATCCAGTAGCTCACTGGACAGCCCTTTTCTAGCTTACAATAGGCTCAGGTAAACTTCTGTGCCCAGGTAGGTTTGACTAGCCTACCCTTATTTCCCAAGATGAAAAAAAAGAGATTCCTGGGCCCGAAGTGCTGGAGGAAGTTTAACACTGAACTTGGATTTAAAGACGTGGCTCTCTCAGGTCCCTGCTGACACCTGTTTCTGAGCCAGTTTGCTCCTCTGTGATGAGTGGACTGGACGGCTCCTCACTAAGGGACTTTCTAGTCCTTGGCAAAAGTTTTACTTTCCTCTCTGCAGGACTGAGGCACCAAGCTGTGCTGGCCATCGGCCAGGAGCTGAACCGGAGAACACTGGGAGATGCCAGTCCTGGGTGGATCAGTCAGGTTCGGCGTCGGAGCTCACTGCTTGGTAAGTATTGGGGCTTCTGGGCTTCAGGGAGTGATGGGGCTTATAGGGTGTAAATGTTGCTCATGAGACCTGTTCCCCTGCCCATGGCTACCTAACTCCTGTTATCTACCTTGACCTTCAGACAGGACCCGATGCCTTTGATCTTGTCTCTTCTGAGGACTGAGCACATTCAGAAGGCAAAGGGATGAGAGCTGAGGATCTTTCTTTCCATGGCTATGCATACAGGTTCTCAGCTGGAAGCGGCACTCTATAGTGAGCAGGAGCTGTCCTACATCCAGCAGGGAGAGGTGGCTATGCAGAAGGCCTTGGGCATCCTCAGCAACCAGGAAGGCTGGAAGAAGGAGACCCAGCAGGTAAGGAAGGGTGGCTGAGAGAAACCTGGAGCTACTGATTGTCCCACTGCCTGTGCTCAGCTGGGATTCCTACCTCATTCATGGTTTATAAGCAGCCAAGTAACTTTGAGGACTCTCCTAAGAATATATTCTCAAGTTGGAGTGAGGGCACACATCTTTAATCTCAGCACTCAGGAGGTAGAGGAAAGGGGATCTCTGGGAGTTTGAGACCAGCCAGGGGAATAGTGAGACCCTGTCTCAAAACAAACCAACACACAGTATGTTCTCAGATAACCCTCCTGCCATAAGACCTGGTTGAGAAACACTGTCCCTATTGTTTAACTACCTTCCAAATGCCGTACACTCATCCAATAGAAACCGCCCACTGTGGAGACTCCATGTGCACTGGGGCACAGATTACCCAGCATGAAAACCCTTCCATGCTAGAGTATGTTCGTACTGTTCAGCCCAGCCTGTGGATGGACTTGCAGTGAGGAATGTGGGCTCACCCTGCTGTAAGGCTGGAGTATATCTGAAGTATCCAGTATCGTCTGAAGCCCTGCCCAGCCAGTAACAAGACTTGGGTTAAAACCAGTAGCTCTACTATTAGATCTACCTTATCTCCAGCAAAAGATTACACACTATCCATCACCTAAAGTTTGGATGAAACATCTTATTGCTCAAGTTCTTACAGTAATGGAAATAATAGACTAATAGTTTAGGAGTAAAAAAATCTGAGATCCAGGTTCAGCACTGCTCTTTGCTAAGGGTCCCTGGGCAAATCACTGAAACTTTCTGGCTCCACAATCTTTTTTTTTAAAAAAATAAATAAATAAAAGATTTATTTATTACCTATACAGTGTTCTGCCTGCATGTATACCTGCACACCAGAAGTGGGTACCAGATCTCATTATATAGTTGTATGTCACCATGTGGTTGCTGGGAATTGAACTCAGGACCTCTGGAAGAGCAGCCAGTGCTCCTAACCTCTGAGCCATCTCTCCAGCCCCTGGCTCCACATTCTTATGAAGTGAAATGACATATACTGAATGATCAAAACAAGCAAACAAAAGCCCAATTGCTCCCTCTATATAATAGGCTAGTTGCAGACCGAGCATTTTACACTCTAGGTCTGTCTTTTGGACTCTGAGCTTTGGATTCTGGGTCATTTCAGTTGGCTGCCCATGCTGCCAACACTCATCACCAAGACAAGGCAGTCTTGAGTGGCTATACAAGTGGGTAGCAGTGCTTCCTGACGGGATCCTTGTCAGGTAGAGATCCAGGTCCCTGATGCTCACATGAGACTTGCTGCTCCCTTTCCCAGTACTGTCTAAGGCCTAGGCTAGGAGTGACGTTCTCTACCTTTAACCCTGTGGCTCTTGTCCCTAACAGGAAAATGGTGATGAAGTGCTAAGTAAAGTAGTCCCGGATGTGGGCAAGGTGTTTCGGTTGGAGGTAGTGGTAGACCAGCCTATGGACAGACTCTATGAAGAACTTGTGGACCGCATGGAGGCTATGGGAGAGTGGAACCCAAACGTCAAGGAGATCAAGGTGAGGAAAAGCGCAGCTGTGGGTGGCAGGGACCCAAAAGAATGCAGTCTAACAGGCCAAAGGCATCCCAGACTATGGGACCTTAGCCTACTACTGGCTGAGTCCTGACTGATTCCCTTGTATTAGGTCCTGCAAAAGATCGGGAAAAACACAATCATCACCCATGAGCTGGCTGCAGCAGCAGCAGGAAACCTGGTGGGGCCCCGTGACTTTGTGAGCGTGCGCTGTGCCAAGCGCAGGGGCTCCACCTGTGTGTTGGCAGGCGTGGCCACACATTTTGGGGAGATGCCCGAACAAAGTGGTGTCATCAGGTAAAACTGGCAGCAGCCTCAAGACTGCAGTGTCCAAGAAACCAATCCTTAGCCCCACTCTCTGCTTTAACAAGGAAGTAAGGCCCAGTGTGGCCCTACTTCAGTGGCCAATTAGTTTGTTCTGACCCTCGAAGGAGCTTCTAACAATCTTAATCATTTCCTAAAGCAAGGAGCAGGCTTCTCTGTGTTCTAACCACCAGGGGGCATAACAGGAGGCCTCTAGAACCAGTGGTTCTGATGAGCGGGTAGCCAGGCCAGTTGTTAAACAGTACTTTTGGTGAAGATCTTCCTGATGAAATTTAGACTACAAGGGACTCTAACAATGTGCTGGTGTCACTCAGCGGAGCTCTCACTTGTCTTCCTACCTTGGCTGCTCTTCATTTCCCAGAGCTGAACACGGTCCCACCTGCATGGTGCTTCACCCAGTGGCTGGAAGTCCCTCAAAGACTAAATTCACTTGGCTCCTCAGTATTGACCTCAAGGTAAGGGGCATGGGAGATGGCCTGGGAATAGGGAGTAGTGACAGAAATATGGTCTTGTCCTCCAATGGAGAGGAGAGTGAATCCTCTTGCATTTTTTCTTGGCGTGCTTATTGTTGTGAGTGCATGATGTGTATGTGTGAATGCAGGCGCTCAAATGTCACAGCAACCTGGAGGTCAGAGGACACTGTTGACTTGGGGTCCCGCCTCCTTTATGTGGGTTCCAGCAATTTAACTCAGACGTCAGGTCTGGGAGACAAGCGCTTTGACCCACCTAGCCACCTTGCCAGCCTTCCTCTTTCATTTTGATAGAATCACAGGCTGCTGGGTAGGTGATGGACTTAAATATGGCCTGCCATTTTACCACTGTAGAAGACTTGCCAAGGCTTCCTCTCTCCTCATCTAAAAAGCTGAGTACAGTATCTACAATTTCAGTACTGAGAGGCAGAAGTAGGAAGATCACATGTTAGAGACTCCAGGACCTAGTGAAATGATTAAAAAGAAAATCAGTTTTATGTATAAATATGTCTATTTAGAAAGAACTGATCTTGGGCCCAGAGGGAGGTAACAGGAAAGGATTTCTAGAGGTCACACAGCTGGGAATCCTGTCTCTAACAATAGGGCAACAAAGGTTGCAGCTCTAAACAGGAAGGCCAAGCTCTGTTTGGTTTTCCTGCCTGTGTCAGGGTACAGGAGAAGAGCATCCACAAGATACCAATGCTTGCTGGGCATGGTGGTACACGCCTTTAATCCCAGTACTTGGGGCAGAGGTAGGCAGATCTCCATTGAGTTTAAGGCCAGCCTGGTCTTCAAAGTGAGTTCCAGGACAGCCAGTGCTGTTACACAGAGAAATCCTGTCTCTAAACCTCCCCATCCCCAAACCAACAAGCAAGCAACCAACCAACAAAGATACCAATGTTCCTGTCTCTGCTACAGGGGTGGCTGCCGAAGACCATCATCAACCAGGTCTTATCGCAAACCCAGATGGACTTTGCCAACCATCTGCGCAAGCGCCTGGAGTCCAGCCCTGCCTCTGAAGCCCGGTGTTAACTGTGCCCACTACATCAACCTGTACACCATCAGCAGACTCCCGCAGGAAGCCTTCAAGTCCGTTAAAATCTTCAGCTGGTTTAACGGGAGGAGTAGCCATCAGAATCTAGGACTGGCTAGTAAAAATTGGCCATCAGGAAAATAGAAATGAGGCTGAGAAAAGACCTCTAGCCTCTCCCACCGATTAGCTGTGAAGTGGAGGCTAAGTAAACCATTCCAGTAGCTGACGTGACAAGGTGGGGTGCTCAAAGCCACGGCCTCAAGCAGTGTGCACAGAGCAGTTTTATGCAGGGAAACTCCAGTGACCTGCTCCTCCATAAAAGGCCCAGAACAACAAACTACCCACAAATGGACCCTTCCCCAGCATATTCCAAGTTTTGTCTAAAAAGAAACAAACTAGTTATTCTGCTGGCTTCCCTACTTACTCGGTCACAATAAAGCACCATCCATGCAAATCTCAGCCTGCCCTTGTCAAGTCCTGCTCCACAGCATCTGTGCTGGGGGTCACAGCTTCATCAGAGTTTGGAGTTTCTAGTAATTAGAGGGAACAAAACTCCTGGAGATTTATCATTCGATTGTTTAGACTCCAAACTCTAGCCACCTAGTGGTGATGCATGCCTTTAACCCCAGCAATTGTGAAGGTCAAGGCCAGCCTGGTCTACATAGGATAGCCAGAGCTACACAGTGAGACCCTGTCGCAAAAATACAAAAACGGATTGGAGAGATGACAACAGATAGGAGCACTGGTTGCTCTTCTAGGGGGATCCAGGTTCAATTCCTAGCACCCCACATTGCAGCTCACAGCTATTAATTGCTCTCCCAGGAAATCTGATGCTTTCTCATGTGGACACCAGGAATGCACATGGTGCACAGACATCCAAATATACAGGCTGAACACCCAGAATCATTAAAAACAAAACACACACACACACAAACACACACACAAAACCCTCTAGTCAGTCGTTATGGCTCAACAGCTGAAATCGCAACACTCCAAATGATGATACAGGGGAACTGCCGTCAGTTCCCGGCAAGCTTGAACCAGCATGAGATCATCACAACAAACAATAGCAAACCCTTTAGAGTTAAGGTGAATAGCCCTAAATGAGGAAGATTTTAACAGGATTTTCAATTACCTAGTTAAAAGGAAAATACCAAATAAGAAATACTGACCAATAATGCTAAGATAAAGAGACTATGTCTGTTGTTTATGAGGTTAGTTGGTGATGATAAGCTAGTCAGTTTGGCTCAGAGCTAGCAACTTCCTTGTTTGAAAAGCTTGAAATATTACCATTTTTGAAGGGAAAATGGGTAAAAGGCAATGTAGTGATAGCAAATTTATGTTCCAGGATTTGGAGAAATTATGCTTTAAAGATTTAAGTTGGGGGCTGGCAAAATGACTCAGTGTATAGAAGTGCTTGCCAAGTCTGACAACTCATGCTGGACTCCTGGAACCACAGAAAGTGGAAGGAGGGAGCTGAAAAACTGACCCCACAAACTTCCTGGTCTCCACTCATTTGCACTCACATCCACACTGAAAACTTTACACATAACTACGAATATACTGGAATTCCTTTGTGAAATGTGTTAAGGATAAAAAAAAAAACAAAAAACAAAAAAAAACCTCAACTATTATGACTAAAGCTTTTCACTGTCAGGGTAGGCAGCACTTTTATCTGCAGTGCTATCTTGCCAGCCCATTTTTCTGTCCTTTATAGCCGTAGTAGCATTGGTAATTTCCATCTTTTGTAAAGAATTCTAGCTTATTTATGAGTAAAGCAGAAGCTGTAGGAACACTGGTATTTATTAAGTCTTAAGATTTAACAACTGATATTTATTATATTAATTCTCGTTGCTTTCCAGTCTACTTTTGACACAGATGGTTGTTGCTCATCCAGGAGCTTCAGCGCGAGCAAGGGCAGTTGTAGGGCTTTTCTGCTACAACTGTCACCATCATTAGCTAAGGGAAGATTCAGCCCAGCACCAAGCATGCTGGCTTCAAGAAGAAAAAGGCTGATGAGGAAGAAAAGGGCCTGTAACTAACACTCAGCTCTCATTTGCCCCTTCCCATGCTGTAACTGTGCCTCTGTGCTGTCTGAGATGCTTTACCCCGTTGTTTAATTTTACATTCGAATAAAACTAGTTGTTAATGGCAACCAATAGGCACCTCTAGATGGGTAGTTATTTTTGAATCTTTCAAATGAAACTTGTTAACACATTTCAAGTTCACAGCTGTACACACACTTTTTGTGGTTTTGCCTTTCAAATGTGTTCTTTAGAAACGGGTTTCACTCACTCTGTAGTCCAGGCTGGCATGGAACTCATTTCAACCCTCCTGCCTCAGCCTTTGACTGGCGTGATTAATGGTGACTCACTACCACCTGCCCTTTTTCTTCCAGACACTAAGTATTGTCAAGTAAAGCACCACTTTGGTAACCTCCAACATATGAAAGCCATCTAGTTTTAGTAGGGCATATGATTTATACATTTATATGCCAACACTTTACCTCTAGTTTCTACTAATAACATTATTCTTTTCTTGGGAGTCCTTCAAACTGCAACAATCTCACTTTGTAAGTGGCTTGTCCTTCTCAGACCAGTCCTTGTGATAGTGATAGGCTGGGACACTGCTTACAATAGTACCGACTCTGTAGTGAGTTTCTTGTTAAGACAGTAGTAAATGGACAAGCCAAATGTGGTGGTCCACTCCTAATCCCAGCCCCCAAAGGGTAGAGGAAGGCAGATCTCTGTCAGTTTGAGGCCAGCCTAGTCTCCCATAGACAGCCAGGTTACATAGTCCCTGCTTCAAAATACAAAAACAAACAACAAAGATATTGAATGGATGAACTGAGGAGTCTGGGTGATTCAGTAGGAGACAAGTGTAATAGTAATGCCATTTGTGTTACTAATCACTTGAACCTTGGGGAATTTCTTAAATAGCAAAATAAAATAATTAGAACAGTAGGAGCGGTCCATACCACCTGGCTCCAGTGGAATCAAATCACTTTACCTAGTACTTAGGTAAAAAAAACCAAATGAACAAAACAAAAAACTACACAGGGCAGTCTTTAGGTCATTCTAGGGGTTTGCTTTTTAAATAGATACATAAGTTAAAAAGGGAGACCATTGGGGGGGGGGTCCTCCTAAAGGAAGGCTGGCAAGAGAACCCCTGCACACACCAATACCAGGTTCAAACAGAAGAGCTAGGCCATTTACACTCTTGCTCTGAGATTCCAGTTTCCACAGGACAGCGGAAACACCTGGTTGCTCACAGAGGAAGAGAGGGGTTGAAGCCTAAGCCAGAAGTCTGTCCCATTCTTCCAGTGCTACCCCGTTCTCACACTGTCATAAGAGGAACTCAACCTCAAGCGAAGCCAAGTGCCACGCAAGCTTGCAAACAAGTTTTATTGGAGGAAAAATCTGTTAAACCTGCACGCAAACTCCTTTCACAATTACAGTTCATAGAGGCCCACTAGGCTTCACAGCCCCCAAGCTCCACACTAGAAAAGATAGCTTTTAGACGGCTTTGAATGTACTGCCACTCTCAGAAGATCTATAAACACACTAGTGCACGGGCATGATTGCTCACTTTTAGAGAATACAGAAGGTAACAAGTTCTGCTGGCAGGCGTGCGGCACAGCACCAGCTTCACAGGCAGTCTGTGGGTGCTTCCGAATCAGCGGTTGTTGACTTATGTATGGCACTCACAGAGTAAGAGCGGAAGTGGAGAGGGAAGGCTGAGGAAGGGGAATCTGTTGCAGTCCCACTCAGCCAGCCTCTTTTACCTCAGCAAAGTGTGTGGCATCATCTTTGGGACAACATTTGACACTTCATAAACAAAAGCAAAAACGGATATTATTCCACAGAAAGCTGTCTGAAGCAAGGATTGGTTAGGGCTCCCAGGGTGGACTGCGCCTTCCATCCACTTCTGTTTCCACATGATACAAAACATCAGCCAGCGTGTGTTCCACCACAGCGCCCCAGCCCATGTCGCTCATCTGCAGGAGGAATAGAAAACAAATAGGAAAATGAGTGATTACAAAAGCCGCAGCAAGAAATAAATCATCGAGGATGCATGCAGACATTCTAATGGTACTCACAGGGTGATAAGTGAGATCTTTTGGAGGATATTTGAAGGATGGCCCAAAGTTAATGGAAACCTGGGTAAGTTCAATTCATGCAGACAAGGAAAAAAAATGGAAAAAGAAAACAGTTTATTTGGCAGGGGATATTTAAAGGAAAACTACAAGAAGTAGGAACTGTGGTGCATGCCTGTAATGCCAGCACTAGAGGCTGAAACAGGAGGATCCTGGGTTAGAGTCTACGCTGAACTACACAGCAGGCCCTGTTTCAAAGTAAAAACAATGTCACTAAGATTGGAACAAACAAAGATATATATTAACATTGCTAAAAGTGATCAACACCCTTATGGCTATTAAGCACTAGGTAGAAATAGATTTCTCACTCATTTCTGTTTGGAGTCAAAAGATTCCCTGTTTATGGGAGGTAGCAACACTAATACATGGAAATCTCCATGTACCAATTTTTCCTTTTAAAACAAGCAGCAACGATAATCCCTTCATGCAAGACTTTTTTTGAGACAAGGTCTCACTGCAAAGCTCTGGCTGTCCTGGAATTCATTGTGTAGACCAGGTTGGCCTTGAACTCAGAGAATTCAGCCTGTCTCTACCCCCCAAATGCTGGGATTAAAGGTGTGCACCACCATGCCTGACTATATATATTTTCTATAGTTATTGATGGCAGTAAACACATTACATAATCAACCATGACGCCAATGACTCCCGAATGCATGTGCTTTGTATGTTTAGCGTTAAACAATGACATCTGCAAATACTTGAGCCATCCAGAATGTGTGCATTTCCAGCCTCCCAGAGGCTTTCAGATTTCTTTCTACAAGTCACTCTCCTCTCCAATCAATGGCTCTTTCATCACAACCCCTCCACACACCAAACACAGGGTACATACCGTGCAGCTCTTGTACAGTGAAATGGCCGGAAAGTAAACTCCCTCAAAAATATCTCTGTAAGCCACACCCTGATTGACACCATTTTTATAAAATATTATCTGAAACAAAGATCAAGGTTTTACTTCAGATTTTTTTAAAAAAGAACAAAATATGAAAAAAACCCTCAGTTATGGAACACTGAATACCGTTACCAGATCAAATGACAATAATGTTACTCCTTTTAATAACATACATTTTATATAGCACCTTAAATTTATATGCTAGGCTTTTCAAGTAAAATTAATAATAATGTTTCCGTTGACTTTAAGCCCATTTCTTTTTAAATTTCCATGCTTCAGATACCGAACAGTTCAATAGTTATTCCATGTACATTATACTTGGAGGAGGGACTGAGACAGTCCCATGTAGTCTAGGCTGGCCTCCAGCTCACTCTGCAGCTGAGGGTGCCCTACACTCTTGCTTTATGCCTCATAAGCACCTTGCTTACAGGCATGTGCCAACACACTCGGCTTTCACCGCACCGTGTTTGTAACAAGTATCAGAAAGACTTATTTTATGGCAAGAACTTTTTCTTGCTTATTTCAGCTTTAAACTGATATAATCTCTCCTCCCAAAACATTTAGAACTCTCTCACTCCTCTTTTCTTATTTGGCCTTGGGGATATGCCTGGGAGGGAAGGCAGGCAGAGTTCTAGAGCACAAGTGAGCTATCAGGCCCTGGTATCTGAGTGACACCAGCCAGTCTCCCCTAGTTCTGGTCTCCCTCTGTACTTGGCATCTCCTAGGAGAATGTCTAGCTCAGGCTTCTTTAATCCCCTGCATGACTCCTTATCAGGTCACTGTCCTTGTAGCCCTTTATCATCCCAGAAAGAACACTGTAATGCAATACAGGGACACAGGGAGCACAAGCGACAGGTAGAGGAAGTTCTCAGCTGCAGGCAGCCATGTTGACTACCATCCCTCAGTACCCGGGGGCCTCAGCTGCTTCACTCAAGACAATCCTGGAACTCGCTCTTGTAGACCAGGCTGGCATGCCTCTGCCTCCCAAGTGCTGGGATTGAAGGTATGCGCCACCACCTCTGCCTTTTATCCTCAAGGAGTCCAGATCTTCAAAGCATTATTACTCTGACATATTTATGACTGTGACTCACCTCGCTATGGGGAGTCTGTTTCAGGCTCTTTTCTGCTTTGTCCACAAAGTCTTTTTCTTCAAAATACAAATAACTCTTGAACTTTATCAAAGCCTTGAAAATCCAGTAAGAAAAAAAGAAAACGTCATATTCAAGAGTCAGCTGCATCATCACAGAGAAAACAAAGAAACATTCACACAGACAATGCCATGTCAGTCTTTTTCACTGAGTTTTGTGAATTTTTCAGTTCCTAAGCACTAAGTTTTGTTAAGACAGGGTCTCACTATGTAGCCCTGGCTGTGCTGGAACCAGAACTCGCTCTTGTAGACCAGGCTGGCATGCCTCTGCCTCCCCTCCCCAGTGCTGGATTAAAGGCCTGTGCGCCAGCACTCGGCTCTTAAGTACTTATTTATGTTCTGGTTTTCTGAGACAAGGTTTTTAAAAGAGACTAGTGGGCCATGTTTGTTATGCATTTCCCAAAAAAGACCTCAGTAAGTGAATTATATATACACACTTAAAAAAACACAAAGTACCTATAAAAGAAACACTAAGTACCTATAAAAGAAAGTGAATCAATTGAAAACTCATGGGGAAATGTTTCATGACAACATTTTTGGGATCACTGGAGTAGTTGTATGGTTGATTTTTCACTAAACACACCAAACAATTCCAGGGGAGATGCAAGAAGTTAGACAGATCATGTTGGAATACTCTGATATTCCTAAGGAAGAAATACATGTTCACCCTCCCTGCTGTATACAAAGATTAATTCAAAGAAAGTCATCAGTGACCTAATGCAAGGTCAAAGTTAAACATGGAAGGATATTCTCATGACTTGTGGGTACACCAACATTTAAGTCACAGAAGCAAACACAGAAGAAAAATAAAAAATAAAAAAAAACAGGCTTCATAAACACTAACACTTTGGTTCATGAAAAGATCCATTAGGGCTGGAGAGATGGCTCTGTGGTCAGGAGCAGACACTGTTCTGGCAGAAGACCTGAGTTTGGTTCCCACCTGTGACTCCAACTCTAGTTAAACCAAACTGACAAACCTGACCGTTGTGTGAGGTACACAAAAGATACCATTAAAACTGAACAGAGGGCTAGGGCTGGAGAGATGGCTTAGTGGTTAAAAGCACTGGATGGTTGCTCTTTAGAGCTCCTGAATTCTATTCCCAGCAACTACATGGGATCTGATGCCCTCTTTTGGTGTGAAGATGTACATGCAGACAAAACACCCATATACACATATAAGTAAATCTTTAAATCATAACAATAAAAATAAATAAATCTTAACAAACAAAACCCAATACGGACTAGAGGGGTTGGAGAGACGGCTCAGCAGTTAAGAGCACTGGCTGCTTTTTCAGAGGACCCAGTACCTACACGGTAGCTCCTAATAAAGTGCAAGTCTAGCCTAGGGGATCCACATAGTGCGCATACCATACAGGCCAACAAGACAAGAGTCTACAAGAGTGAGTTCCAGGATAGCTATGACTATTACACTCTAGAGAAATCTTGTTTTGAAAAATTAAAACCAAACAAACAAAAGCAAAAAACAAAACAAACAAAAAAAGATGTGGCTTGGTGGCAAACTTATTTATTTTTAAAACTTTTAAATTTTAAATTACACACACACACACACACACACACACACACAATCTGCATGTACACCTTTACACCAGAAGAGGGCATCAGATCCACTTATAGATGGTTGTGAGCCACCATGTAGTTGCTGGGAACTGAACTCAAGTCTTCCAGAAAAGCAGACGGCGCTCTTAACCTGAGCCATCTCTCCCGTTCCTGGGCTTGACTTTTAAACACTAAAATACTTAAAAAAATAAAAAAAAAATAAATAAATAAAAATTCTGTACCTGGAAAAAAAAAGACTTAAAATTTGAATATTATATATGTATGTGTGTGTATGTATATGTATATGTAAATCCAAAGTTGAACAATGACTAATGATACATTTCCCGAAGTACCTATTGGGGGAATTGCAATGATGTCCACCAATTTCCCAGTAGTACATAATAGAAAAGAACAAATTGATAACATGTTAATGGTAGAATTTAGGTGGACTACTCAGGGACTAAAGCCTTGATTCTTTCCATTTTATTGCTGTGTCTGAAAAGATATGGGAAACACACACACCATGGAGCACCATCACAAAAGAACCTAAGCAACAGCTACAGGGGCTGACTGCCACAGGTCATCAGAGCCAGGAAGCTGAGGAAGGAGGACAATCTCACCTTATCTTTGTAAGTATCCGGCAGTGACTTGGCTGTCTCTGTATCTTCGGGAAGATTGATATAAAACCCTAGGACATCTCCTTGTCCATAGCCAGACGAGTAGTGTTTGCCAATAGACTGGTGGAACTTGGTTCCCTTTTTGCTCCTCCAAGAATAGCTAAATTTATCATACCCTAAGGGAGCTTGAAGGTTACCTGTCCCAATGAAAAGACATGTGGAGATCAGAGGGCCGCAGTTAAGGCTCATTCTACTTCCCACCGTGTATCTTTCTGGTCAACTCTGTAAAGTGCTCACAAACTCTCTACAGAATTATGGGAATACCAAACTGGCTACTCCCTCAGGAATTTAACTTTAAGACCACAATCTGGCAAACGATGAGCCAGATTACCCCTGCTGTAAGGCCCACACAGTGCCCTCTGCTTACCCAAGGGCTGGGACCAGCCCAGCCTGGCAGCAGTATCTGGTGGCATCTCATCCACAGTGATTTCAAAGTACCAGGCACCTTTTCGTACCCCATGAGAAGCCCGTACCATGGAGTAGCCCTTCTCTCCAACCACAGTCAGCCGGTCATCAGAGATCTTTAACTGGGGAGCTACAGTGAAAGAACCAAAGGCAAGGTGTTATTTGAGGTACTCAGAGACCTTAGCACACACACCTTTTAAAGATTTACTTATTTGTTTATCATGTGTGTTTCCTGAAAGGTATTACAAATTCTTTCATGAGACAGAGATCATTCTGCTCCACTTGAGTTATGGAAGGGACCTAGTGACACTTCACTTTGTTTTAGACAGGATCTTGCAACACAACTCTGGGAGGGCCTGGTATGCATTATGTGGCCTCAGATTTGTGGCAATATTCCTGACTCCGCCTCCAGAGGGCTGGAATTATGTGTATGTGCCACCATGCCCAACCGAAGTAACACATTTTGACAATGTTGAAGGCTCATGGTCAGCTGTATGTTGAACATGTCCCTAGCAACCAATCAAAGCTAAAGTGACCAACCAACTTCAGAGACTAGGGCAGGACAAGATCACAGTAAACTCTCTTCCCTCTCAAAACACTTGCTTTAGGTATTATTCTGCAGTACCACTCCAGAAAACAAGGAGCAGAAAATGACTCAGTAATCAAGAGCATCTTCTAAAGGAACTGAGTTTGATTCCTACACCCATGTCAGGCAGCTCACAACTGCCTATAACTCCAGTTCTAGGGGATGCAATGCCATCTTCTAGCCTCTGTGAGCACCTGCACACTTATGTGACAGTGTATACCCAAATTAAAATAAAAATTATAGCCAGGAGGTGTTGGCCCATGCCTTTAATCCCAGCACTTGGGAAGCAGAGGCAGGCGAATCTCTGAATTCAAGGCAAGCCTGGTCTACATAGTGAGTTCTAGGTCAGCCAAAGCTATACAGAAAAGCCCTGTTTCCCAAAGCAAGAGCGAGGGAGAGGGAGAGGGAGAGGGAGAGGGAGGGAGAGAGAGAGAGAGAGAGAGAGAGAACTAGTTTTTGAACTGGTAAGGAGTGACTGACTGCACCAGTGCACATAACAAAATGCAAAAGCTTATAGGGCTCTGTACTTTGTGCATGAAAGGGATAGGAGAATACATTTATCTGTGAAGAAGAAATACCAGCAGCCAGGCATGACGAATCATGTCTGTAGTCTCAGCACTCGGGAAGCTAAGTAGGGAAGTACTTATGCAGTGAGGCTCTGCCCGCCTCCCAAAAGACAACCAAACGGGAAAAGAAATAGAGAAACTAGAAACAAGGGGATGGGTAAGAAAACGAAGGGAATAAGAATAGGGTATAGCCATGAAGACATTAAGTACAAATTTTGTTGTTGTTGTTGTTTATCAAGACAGGGTTTCTCTGTAGCTTTGGAACCTGTCCTGGAACTAGCTCTTGTAGACCAAGCTGGCTTCAAACTCACAGAGATCCACCTGCCTCTGCCTCCCAAGTGCTGGGATTAAAGGTGTGCCATCACCGCCCCTGTCCTCCTCTTGTAGACCAGGTTGGCCTCGAACTCACAGAGATCTGCCTGCTTCTACCTCCCAAGTACTGGGATTAAAGGCATATGCCACCAACACCCAGCTAAGTACAAAGTCTTACCCAATATCATTGTAATTAGGCCAATGGGTAAAGGTATTTGCTGCACAAACCTGCTGAATCGACCTAAATATAGGAGAACTGACTCCAGAGCTTTCCCTGACTTACACATGTAGCCCATGGCACACACAGCTACACATACACACCCCCATTAGATACAGGAAGACGCAAAATGGTAAGCCACACCAGCAAACCAACCTAGCTGAACATCACACTGAGAAAACTAGGGGAAAAAAACCAACCATCAAAGCTAACAGTGTCCTGAATAGACACTAAAGTCAAACAGCTGCACTCAAATACTACAATCTAGTGATTCTCGCAGTGGCTGAATCCTTCTTTGACAAGTCTCATTCTGTGTGTGTTGTGTGTGTGGTGGAGGGGAACAAACTCAAAGCCTCATGTACATTATGTAAGTGCTACACTACTGAGCTACTGTAGTGAGGAGCAGCGGGCTGCGTTCCTGCCGCCTAGCTCCTGGCCGCCTGGCTAGCTTATGCCCCGAAATAACAACACACAAACTGTATTCATTTAAATACTGTCTAGCCCATTATATCTATCCTCTTCTTGGCTAACTCTCACATCTTGACTAACCCATTTCTAATAATCTGTGTAGCACCATGAAGTGGTGGCTTACTGGGAAGGATTCAGCATGTCTGACCTGGCGGCTGGCTCCATTGCGTCTGAGCTCACTTCCCTTCTTCCCAGCATTCTGTTCTGTCTACTCCACTCACCTAATTTTCTGCTCTATCAAAAGCCAAGGCAGTTTCTTTATTAACCAATGAAATTAACACATAGACAAATGACCTTCCCACATCAAGCTACCCTCACCCCTTTAAAACAAAACAGTACTTTTCCCGCCAAGACAAAGTTTCTCTGTAGCTTTGGAGCCTGTCGTGGCACCAGCTCATGGCTGGCCTCAAACTCACAGAGATCCACCTGCCTCTGCTTACCAAGTGCTGGAATTAAAGGCGTGTGCCACCACCACACCAAAATTTCTTGAAGGGTTTTTTTTTGTTTGTTTGTTTTAGTTTGGTTTATGAGACAGGATTTCTCTGTAGCTTTGAAGCCTGTCCTGGCACTACCTCTTGTAGACCAGGCTGGCCTCGAACTTACAGATCCACCTGCCTCTGCCTCCCCAGGGCTGGAATTAATAGCTTGCACAACTGCCCGACTCAAAATACTTTCTTACATTTTTGCATTACAAAAAGTTCCTGGCTATTGATACTGTAATTTCTGAAATTATCCTACATGGGTATTATTAATGGGCAAGTAAATATACTACAGGTAACTATCTAGTCAGTGAGGACTTTTTGCTTAATTTTTAAGTATTCTGCTGTTGGAAAAATAAATCAGAACTAGGTAAAACGGGAAGGCAACAAGGAAACATCCTATGGTGTTCGGCTGGAATTCCAGCTGTTGATATGAATTCATTGTGGCCACAGGTTTATGTGCAGGTTGGCTTACAAATGTCCACCTCTACCCCATGAGGCACTCTGGAGGCGCTGACATCCACTAATGTGGGCATACATGCTGTGACTGGATTAGTCGTGGGGCACTACTCTGAAAGAAGTTTAATGCCGGTCTTGTGGGAGGAGATGAGCTCTTGAGAACAGGTTATTATAAAGGAATTTTGGCTGACCTAGTTAAATTTCTATTGCTGTGATAAATACCAAGGGTTTGGCAGTTGCTCTTCTCCGGTTCTGCCACCTGCAGTATGTCCCATGTCTCTTAGGATCAGACAGGCTTCACTCCACACCTATGCTATCCTTGGCAGTCACCCCATGGTCCTGGCACCTCCAAACCTGAAGTTGTAGTCACTACTACAATTGAGCCGCACCTTCACCAGTAGCCTCTTCTGGCCTCTCTGTAGGAACTCCAACCTTACCACACGGCACTTCTAGGAGCCCTTCAATCCCATCTCAAGGTTTCCACTGTAACTGAATGGAACCTTCATCAATGGCCTCTCCGGGCCTGTCTCCATGTAAGGTGCGGAAGAGGCTTCCACATTACTAGGTTAGGCTGCCAGCTTGTGATGTGGGAGAGTCTTCTGTGATGTGTTACTTTCACTGGTTAATAAAGAAACTGCCTCAGCCCTTTGACAGGACAGAAAATTAGACAGGTGGAGTAAACAGAACAGAATGCTGGGAGAAAGAAGCAGATTTATTCAGACGCGATGGAGCCAGCCACCATGTCAGACATGCTGAATCTTTCCAGGTAAGACACCACCTCGTGGTGCTATACAGATTATTAAAAATGGGTTAAGCAAGATACGAGTTAGTCAAGAAGAGGCTAGATATAATGGGCCAGGCAATGTTTATATGAATACAATTTGTGTGTTGTTATTTCAGGTGTAAAGCTAACCATGCGGGAGCCGGGCAGGACGCAAAACAGGCCTGCCCTCAGCCCACTACAAGCTTGAGATGCAGTTTTGGCCCACTCTGGAACAAAGTTCTGTGTGCTGGCCCTGAGGAAACACTTCCTAGAAGACTTTACCTAAGTGCGGCTGGTGTCTTCTTAGTCACAGTTGATTCTTCTGCCTCAGCTGACTAGAAAGCACAGATTCTTAATACAAATATCAAACATCCAGTTTCTGAGGGACTCTCTGAGCTCATGCAGCTTCCCACGCCAGCCTCCACCGTCTGCACTGCGTTCAGCACGCTACCACAGAACAGCCCATTCAGCTTTGCATCTAGCGGCTTTTCCAGTCCAGGTTCTAAATATCTCCACACTCTTCCCCAGAGCAAACAGTCAAACCTATCAGAGCAACGCCTCAAAGCCCTGCACTGGCTTCCGTCTTAGTTAGATCTCTATTGCTGGGATAACATCATAACCAAAACAACTTGGGAGAGGACAGTTTATTCCATCCAACACTGCCCTCACTGAGGGAGTCAACGCACAAACGGAACCAGAAACAGAGGAACGGTGTTTTACTGGCATGCTTCCCACAGCTTGTTCAGGTAGGTTTCTTTCTTTCCTTTTTTTTTTTTTTCTTTCCTTTTTCCCCCAAGACAGGGTTTTCTCTCTGTAGCCCTGGCTATCCTCAAATTCAGAGATCCACCTGATCTGCCTCCCAAGTGCTGGGAGTAAAGTTGTGCGCCACCACCGCCCGCCAGATTTTCTTTTATGCAGCCAAGAACCTCCTGCCAGGGGTAGCGTCACTAGGGTGGGCTGAGCCCTCCCATACCAATTATCAATCAAGAAGGTGCCCTACTGATTGCCCACAGACCAACCTGATGGAGGCATTTTCTCAATTAGGGTTCTCTATTCCCAAATAACAAAAAAAAAAAAAACCTAGCCAGCACAGTTTTCCATACATACCTCGATCATGTAGTGCTAACAAAACCCGTTCATATAAGCAAGCTCTGTAGAGGTCTCCAGGAATAGGTTTTCCTGCCCAGCAGTCAAGTTCTAGCTTCTCTGGGTCAGGGGCATGAGGATCAGGCTCAGCTAGAATATACCGATAGCCATCTTTGTTAAACGGGTGTTCCAAGGGGTAGCCATGAGGGGGGAGACGCTGAGCAGAAAACAAAGGGTCACTGAAAAGAAAAAGAAAAACTCATTGAAGAAACTAAGTTCTCTCTAGTTCACCTGTGCTCTAGCCTGTAAGAGGCCTCTAAACCAGGTGGTGTGGTGCACACCTTTAATCGCAGCACTTGGGAGGCAGAGGCAGGTCATCTCTAAATTCAAGGCCAGCCTGGTCAACAGAGCCAGTTCCATGACAGCTGTGGCAAAACAGAGAAACACTGTCTCAAATGAAGACAAAGGCCTCTGATTTGTTGCTTCTGGCGGAAAGCATTCAACTTTACAACAAATGCTTTATTTAACTCAATCAAATCACCAAACACCCGGTAAAGATTAAATTACTTGTAGTTTGTAGGGGACTGACACCTAACTCTACACATGTACTGTCGTTTTACAACCTGCTTTATCCAATTCTGGGGTCAAACCCAGGCCTTTGTATGTGTCAGGAAGAACTCTACCAACTGAGCTATATGCATCTCCAGCCCCCATAGTTCATTTGGTACATAAATCAAGAGACAGAAACCCGGAGACAGAGGATTTGCCAGTATAAATCAGAAGTGACCTGGATTTCATCGCCTCAGCTTTGGACAGGAAAAAGAAGAGACATGGAAAGGAGAGGAAGGAAGCTGAGGCACTAACAGTGAGCAAGCTTTATTCTCTAACCTATCTAGCTATCCCAGGATCTCTTAAGTGACTTTATTCCCCAGAACAGAAGACACTATTATTGGGCCTTTTGTTGTTTCAATGCTGGGAATTCAACCTGGGGCCTCCCACATGTCATGCAGGTCCTCTAATACTGACCTGTATTCCCAGTGCAATGCAAGCACCTATTTTATAGTAATGGGTTCATAAAAGACAAGACCTTGGGGGCTGGGGAGATGGTCCAGAGGATAAGAGCACTGACTGCTCTTCCAGAGGACCAGGGTTCGATTCCCAGCACCCACATGGCAGCTTACAACTGTCTGTGACTCCAATTCCACAGGATCCAATACCCTCACACAGACATATATGACGGCAAAAACACCAATGTGCATAAAATAAATAAATTAAAAAAAAAAGACAAGACATCATTTAAAGTTATTGTCTTACCAGGGGTTCAGAACTCACCACAAATGAACAAACCCCCACATTCTTAAGCCTTAAGAACACAGCTCTTTCCCTTTCAGTGGATTTTGCCTACAGCACATAAACAGGGCAAGGGTAAGTGGGGTGGGGGTGATCTCACCTTCGGGCCTTCTTGGTCGTCCCTGTTGTCCCTCCGTCTTGCTGTTTACGCTTGGCTCCCCTTCCTTTCCCACTGCTTCCTGCCGCGATTCCCCCTTTGAAGAGAAGACAGATCATTTTCACAGAGCCACATTGCAGGCACAAAGGCACTCAAAGTCCATGGCGACTACCATCCCCCAAAGTGCATTTGTGTAACATCACAGAGGGTTTTTTTTCCTTGCTGTATACTGGATTTTTAGCCTGGTTCTAAAAGTATCAGCTGTATCTCACAGCCAATGTCCTGGGCCAGTTCTGACAATAAAGGTCACACGAATCTATAATACCTAGTATCTATCTGTGTTACATCTTCAACCTTCCTTTCCTTAAAAAAAAAAATTAAATAACCAGTCAATTAATTAATGTATGTATGTGGAGGTCAGATGATAACTTTGTAGAGTTGCATCTGAACTTTACATGGGCTCCAGGGACTGAACCAAAGTCACCAGGCTTATGCAGCAAGTACCTTTATTGACCAAGTCATCTCTCCAGCCCTTTCTTAATGGACTGTAAACAACAGCACTTCATGGGGTTGTAACACAAATGCATTTGTATTCAGATTCCAAGCACCCACAGCTAAAAAAGAATGAAAACAATTGCATGGATTGTGTTCACCACTTAATACAAACATTGATGTAAATGTCCTTATCATAGGTCAATGTCCACTTGCTTGCACTGCGTAATATATTTCATAAACATATAAAGGCATTATCTACTTAAAGCGCTTGAATATACAAGACAAAAGTACACCAAACAAAAAACTAAAACAGAAATACTAAAAAGGTGTTTCTCTCCAGTGTTTGAAAATTCTTCATAGTTATATGATTCAAGAACGGAGGCTTTAAATTTAGTAAGCAGTTTTTGGTTCCACATCAATACACTTAAGACTGTGCCAATGAATTCAGTATGTTACATGAACCTGGTTTGTAGAATTAAGGGCAA
The DNA here is from genome assembly GCF_018167655.1 of Microtus oregoni. Classification (NCBI taxonomy): domain Eukaryota; kingdom Metazoa; phylum Chordata; class Mammalia; order Rodentia; family Cricetidae; genus Microtus; species Microtus oregoni. The sequence continues at coordinate 8,588,196 of NW_024543083.1, read as the reverse complement.
ATACAACAATTTATATATTTTATATTAGAACTTACTATATAGTCAGGTCACAAGCAATATTATATTACCTTATGTGTTTTGTTATAATTTTTGTCCATTTCTCAAGTTTGTTTTTCTCTTTCCAGAAAATGTTCCTCAACTGCAGGAAAACACCTTTATGTAAACAACTGCATAGAGTACTATATGTAAATTTGGGACAAGCTTGAAAATTATCAGCATTTCTGCTGCAATAAAAAGAATAAAGACACGAAGGGCAGGTCATATTCTGCACACACAGTACCAGATTAATGCAGAATGTCCTTTTATGAACCTGGCTGTTATCCACTCAGCTCATAAAAGGTTTAATGCTAAACAGTTGTGATGACATAACTATCAATTAAAAACCTGCCAAATCCTCTACTACCATTTAGGGGCTGCTTCAACAGAGTAAGCAACACTGAAGAGGACTGCTGGCTGCTATGTCAGGCAGAATATGACAACATCAAGCTTTTATTCCCACCATTAAACTGGAACTATAGCTCCATAGTAAGTGCCGTCACACCACTTTCACAATGCTTTAAAATTATTTAGCTTCTACGAAAGCTCAGCAAAAAGCACTTCAAACCACAAGATACTTAAGTCTGAGGCTGAAAGAAGACAGAGAGGAATTCACCTCCCAAAGTGGCTCCACCTGTAAGAACAGAAGTGGCACTATGTTTTGTCAAACATCAACAGTTACAACGGGAAAGCAAGGTGTAAGATAATACACTTGTATTTCCAACACACCTTAGAATGTTAACTGGACAAGATTTATGTATTTAAAATGCTCCCATTCTAACAGACAAGTTAATGAATGATGCCATGTGTGGGATGGATAGCCACTAAACTGCCTCCTCGCTCACCCCCTCCCCCAGCCTGCCAGTTCTCATTAGATTAGCAGCAAAGAGAATTTCCTCTATTAATTAGAGGGATTATGGGGGGATGCCATAGTAGGTAATCCAGACAGAAATTCATCATAAGAATTAAGCTGAAATTCACGGAGAAAAGCAGCTTACCAAGTGACAGCTGAGCTATGGAAAAGGGTTGAGAGCAAATCAATTCCCCACAAGTGTTTATTATGATACAGATGTGGGCTCTAACATCACAGAAAGTGTAGCTGGGTGGATGGACATCACTACGGCTCACAGACTTAAGAGTCCCAATACATCCCACTGATGTGTCTAACTGATGAGCAGACAGCACTGCCAATGACACCAAACTGCTGCGAAGTGACAAGAGCGCTCGCCCACTGTCATCCCAGTGTCTGCTAGCTGCTGGAATCTCAACGTAAAAGCATCTTAGCAATCACTCAGGGCTGGGCCATCCTACAGAACACCAATTCTAGGCAAGGATGTCAGAATTCACAAATCTTTGGACAGGATATTTAAGCACATACCATTTAGGTTCCCACTAGCAGACACAGCGCTGCTTTGTTTTTGGTTGTCATAAGCAGGGCCAATGTTACTGAGATCCTAGAAGAAGAAACATCCTAGTAAAAAAAAGGCCACAGGAACAAATTAATCTGATAATTGCTCAAAAACAAGCAAACAAAAAACAGACAAAAGTAGAGCATAGAAAATGAAAAGGTCCCCGGGTGGACACTTCATGAACTCATGAAGGAGCATGAGTGCCGCAGGTCAAGAACTAGGGTCAGGATGACTCCAGGATGCAATCAGCCAAGCAAGCAGGTGGAGGAGGGAGAGCCACCCAGCAGGCCAGCGTGCTTAGGTACCCTCACTCTGCTCTCCAAGAATTCTGGCCCACAAAGCTGTATCTTTCCATTTATGAGACAGAAATCTCATTTCCAGTGGCCACCGAGATGGCCAGCTCTTCAGATCTTCACAGTCAGCAATCAGCTTCAGCCTTAGTGGCTGGGAGGAGGAGGCTGAGGACAGAATTTGAGTCTATGCCACACTGACAGATCTCATCTCGGAAAAAGTTAGCAAATCAAGCATTTTAAGACAAATCTGAAAGCCTTTTTAGTTGCCAATGAGTCCTCTGACATGCAACAACAACAACAAAAAAAAAAGGAAATTTCTTTTTCCCAAAAGGTTCTATCAACACATATTCTTCAAAATTTCCTCCACCACAAAGAATGTTTTTTTAAAAAATATTTATTTATTTATTATGTATACAATATTCTGTGTGTATTCTGCAAGCCAGAAGAGGGCACCAGACCTCATTACAGATGGTTGTGAGCCACCATGTGGTTGCTGGGAATTGAACTCAGGACCTTTGGGAAGGGCAGGCAATGCTCTTAACCTCTGAGCCATCTCTCCATCCCCAAAGAATGTTTTTATAGGAGCAAAATTTCAGATAACAGAATACAGGGGGAGGGCCTTGGTCAGACTTTGTTGATTCCCATGGAAATTTTACTCTTTCTGAGGAGTGGACAGTGGGTGAGGTGGAGGGAAGAGTGGAACATGAGGAGGGGAGGGAGTGGAATGGGGATAACTATGTAAAATAAGATTGTATTTAAAAATGTTTAATTAAAAAAAAAAAGAAAAGAAAAAACTTATAAAAACTAAGCCCTAACACTAAGGAACAACTAGAATCAATGTGGCCCTAGCAAGTGGGAGGCTGAGGCAGTAACAGCTGTCGTGGGTATAAGCTAATCTGGGCTACAGTGAGATCTTGTTACAGAATAGCAGTGTGTCTGACAGATGCAAACAATCTTGTGTGCATGTGTGTGTACATGTATGTGTTGGGAGGGAGGGGCTTGCACATAACCAAGCACACTTCTGTAGAGACCAGAAATAGTCTCTTCAGAAATAGTGTCTTCCTCTATCAGTCGGCCTTTTTTGTATGTGGGTGAGAACAAGTGAAGATGTAGAGGTTAAAGGTCAACTCTGCAGGGCCAGGCTGTGGTGATACACACCCTTAATTCCAGCAACCGGGAGGCAGAGGCAGGAGGATTGGTGAATTTGAGGCCAGCCCATTGAGTTCTAGAACAGACAGGGATAACCTCTGTCTTTAAAAACAAAAAGAAAAACGGGACAACGTTGCAAACTGGCTCTCTCCTTCCACTAGGCCTCAGAGATCAAATTCAGGTCATCAGGCATGCATAAGCAAGCAATTTTTACCAGCCTACTCATCTCACTGGCTCTAACTATTTTTTGAGACTATCTCTCACTGAACCTGGAGCCTGCCATTTAGGCTGACTGGTCAGGAAGCTCCAGGTCTGCCTGTCCCTGCCCCACAGTGCTGGGCTCCTGGCTTCTATGTGGTGCTAGGGAACTGGGGATATGAGCTCAGGCTCTCAGGCTTGCACAACAAAAATGTATGCATGGAGTCATCTCCCCAGCCTCTCCTCTGGTGTCGGAGGCTCTTCTGTTTATGTGTTGCTTTCATTGGTTAATCAATAAAGAACCTGCTTGGCCTGATAGGGCAGAACTTAGGTAGGCGGAGAAGACAGAACTAAATTCTGGAAGGAAGAAAGCAGAGTAAGACAGAGCCCGCCATGGAGCTGCCAGGTCAGACATGCTGAATCTTTCCTGGTAATCCACGACCTCGTGGTGACATACAGATTAATAGAAATGGGTTAAATCAAGATGTGAGAGTTAGCCAATAAGAGGATAGAGCTTATGGGCCAGACAGTGATTTAAATAATACAATTTCTGTGTGATTATTTCGGCTGTAAGCTAGCCGGGTGGCTGGGACAACAAAGGACCCGCTCTCCTCATACAACACTCCTCCTTTGTTTTTTGTTGTTTTTTTTGGTTTTTTTTTGGACACGGCCTCAAACTCATGATTCTCTGTTTGTTCCTCTTTACTGCACGGTCATGAGTACATCACGATCCCAGGTCATACAGTGCTGCTAGGCAAACACTATCAACTCAGCCACATCTCCAGCCCATTGTGAACAAACCTGCTTCACTACCCTACATGGCTTCTGACAGAAAAAGAACACAAGGCCGAAGAGATAGATGGCTTAGTGGTTAAGGGCATTTGCTACTCTCCCAGCGGACCAGGTTCAGTTCTCAATACCCACGTGGCAGCTTACAGCTGTCTGTAACTCAAGTTTCAGGGGTGCTGCTCCAACTCCCTCTTCTGGCCTCTGCAGGTACTACACATAGTGCACATACCTCATGAACACAAAGAGAGAATGAGAGAGAGAGACAGAGACAGAGAGAGAATATGTAGGAAGGATGATTAATGTACCTGATCCAAAAGTCCAAATTTGGGATAATCTTCTTCTGGGTCTTTGCTCCCTGGGTCCGGGTGCTCCTTTACCAAGAACACATCTCTCTCCTTACTCTAAAACAACACAGTATCTTAGTAATAATGAACATTTTTCCCCCTCAGAAGTACAGAGGATGTTCAGTCATCAACTCCAAATGTCAGTTCCTAATTGTGCTCTCCAAAACCCTGCGGTTCCTCTTATTATAAAACTGTGCCAGGCGGTGGCAGCCCACACCTCTAATCCCAGCCCTCAGGAGGCAAGGGCAGGAGGATCTCTGTGAATTGAGGCCACCTTGGTCTACAAAGTGAGTTTCAGGACACCCAAGACTACAAAGAGAAATCCTCTCTCAAAAACAAAAAAACAACCAACCAAAAAAAGAAAAAAAAATTACTATAAGACCATAAAAACTCAAATGGAAGAGGTACATTTTTGTTGTCTGTTTTTTGTTTGTAAGACAGGTTTCTCTGTGTAACAGCCCTGGCTGACCAGGCTGGCCTTGAACTCACAGATATCCACCTGCCTGCCTCTGCCTCCCGAGTAAAGGCGTGTGCCACCACCGCCCAGATGAAGAGGTACTTTTCAAGTGCCCACATTAGGCTCCTGGAAGTAGTTCTGTTGAGAGTTCTTGCCTAGAATGCATGAAGACCTGGCAGATCCCTAGCACGAACACGAGGTAAAGTGCCAGAGGTGAGGAGGCAGACAACTGTAACTGGCACTCTGGACGGAGGGGAAGCCAGAAGTTCAGTCCCCTTTGTCTACATGCTCAGTTCGAGGCCTAGTATAAGAAAAACAAACAGAAAAACAAGAGCCGTGCTTCAGAACCCTCTGCTGTCCTCTCACGAAGTGATCTCATTACTTCTATGTCCAGAGCAAGACTTTATATAATCAAAAATGAAAATTTGAAAAAAAAATTGGTCTTCAAGTTTAGTATAAAATCAAATTGCAAGAGGGCTCGGCTCAGCACTTAAAAGCACTTGCTGCTTTTCCAAAGGACCCAGGTTACTTTCCACCATCAGTATTAGGTGGCTCAAAATCACCTGTAACTTAATTCCTGGGGATCCCAATGGCCCTTTACTAGCCTTCATCGGCACTGGATACACATGGTACACACACACATACATATAAAGTACATACAAAACAACAACAAAAACCAATAACAAGCAAGCAAAAACAAAACAAAACCTAAAACCCCCAAACCAGCAACAGCAGTTAAGGGTTTCAGCACATCAAAGCAGTTTTGGGGACTACTATTCACATAAGGCATTATGTTATTAACTGAATTTGTACAGAAAAAAATCAAAATTTAATGACCTGTATCTCATTCAATGATTAATATCAAATAGTTTGCATTTTTCTCAGCTATCACATTATTTCAAAATAAATAGAATTTAACTGTTAAAAATAATACTGATCCTCTAGTAGTTTTTAATGTACTTACCATTGTTTTGACAATGTTATTAGGCCAAGTCATTTTCCCAGGCCGCTGTCTAGTTGTCATACACTCCCAGTATTTATCAATAAATGGTATAATATCCTATTTGTAAGAAGTAAAATACATTAAGAATTATAATTGTTTTCAAAGTTATACACACAGCCCCTTTTAAAGCCATCATTACAATCAAAACAAAAACCCACTTGTAGCTTTTAAGTTCATGGCTCAGTCTCAGCACTTGGCTTAGGCAGGAGGTGGCTGTGAGTCTCAGGTCAAACAACAAACCACCAACCAAATATATAGATTTGGAGCATTTCAAGTAAGTCTATACAGATTTTTAGCTACTCAGGGCTGACAGTCCACTTAAGGATAAGTTATACTCCCATCCCTTGGTTGTCAACTGAACGGTAGGTGACTTCTGTCCTGAGACTTCCTGACACTGTGCAAACCGTGTCTTTTTTATAATTAAGATAGAGTTCTGTACCTTCTTCCCCCACATCCAGGCCTGTAGTTAGCAGTTAAAAGGACCATCCGCGATGGGCAGGCGGCCCCAGTTATGTGCTAGCAACTGCTATGGCGCTGCAGCTTAACCCCCCGACGCCATGAGGAGGAGCGCTGGGGGCTCAAAGGCAGCGCGTGGGTTCTGCACCTTCTAAGCTTGCTTTGCAGAGGTCTATTTTTTCTCTTATTTACAATTACTGACCACTCAGAATCATAAACTATAGATACCCTTAACGCGTCTGTTACTTTATAACCAGTCATTACAGGAATTTGAAAGTCAGAAACCTCGCCTGTCACTCCTCTCCATCTACTCGGGCGGTGACCGGCTTGCCAGCTGCTGCTCACAGGACAAAATCGATGTCTGACCTTGATTCTCTGGCATCACCGTTTTAGACCATCTCACAGAACCCTCTACTATACAGCCAATCTCATGAAAATTAAGTATTCACCAAACAGAAAAGGAAATCGGGGACAGTGTAGGGAAAGCTTAGACTACTCTGTCATTCCGAAAACAAGGAGTTCAGAAGCTCATGGGGACATGCCAAAGGTTTGGGCTATCAAGGTGACAAAATTATCCTGGTCAGAAGTTTGACAATCAAATGTCAGAAATCTGGTGAACCATAATAGTTTGTATTATTGCTTCTAGGGTAAATGAAAGAAATGTGAGATTAAGTCAAACACAAGACAGAATAATAAAGACAAGGTAAGCACAAGCTGTGAACCACTGCCCTATAATACAATGTGTTTTACAGTGCACTTTTCACTCGCGAGACCCACGCTACAACAATGATAAAATCATAGCACAGCAGTGTATCTTGGTGGCTCTCATCTCATCTTTGCCTGCAGTTTTTGGCCTGCTGCCCATAATGGCCCTCACCTACCCAGTTAGCAATTTTTCCCTGCAGGTCAGAAACTAGGCAGCCAGTTCTGTGCTCCTGCTAGGGAAAGAGGCAGGGAGGCAGAAACAGTAAGACTGAGTTTGAAGACACCGAGTTCCAGGCCAGCCAAGGCTATATAGAGACTAGTTCACAGCAGACTTGATTATGGGATAGATGACTTACTTGCTTTCAAAAAGCCAACCAAGTTTACTTAAGAATTTATAATACTAACAGCTAAGCCAAATGACACCAACTAGGAAACTGGTAAATTATTATTTCCATATATGGAATAAACAAGGTAGCTACTAGATGATTTACTCATAAAAACCGAGGAGACTATTATACTTGTTAAAGAAGAAATCTAGACGTTTCACTTGATTCTGTAGCATACTGCAATTACATTAATTCTAACTCTACCTTATCTTTGGAGAACATGGTTTTTGGATGCTCATCCTGGGTTCGAGACTGCCATGTTAGGTTCGCCAAAGCACTAAGGCACATTTCTTTTAAATCTATCAAAAAAAAAAGAGGGGGGAGATGTATCTGTAAAACTCTATTTCTATCAATAAGAGCATATTCAACACAGTAGGTGTGATGGTTAGTTTCAACTTGACACAACTTGACTCTTGAGGGATGAGCTACATCAGGCTGCCTGTGGGGTTATCTTGACTCTGGAGACTTCAGAAGGCTTGCCCACTATGGGCAGTACTATGTCCTGGGCAGGGGATCCTGAACTGTATACTAGAAAAAGCAAGCAGAGCTGAAACACGCTGTTCTGTGTTTCTAATTATGGGGTCAACCTGGTCAGCTCCCTCAAATGTCTGCTGCTGTGTCTTCAGTCATGGACTGTGACGCTCCCCACCCCCACACCCCCGAAACCTTTTCCCTTACCAGGTAGAGAAACCAAGATAGTGGTCTACAAAATAATAACAGGAACAGTCAAAAGTAATAATTTGGCTTGAAATGGGCAACTGCAATTATTCAGAGCGAAATACCAAGCTAATTCTAGTCAGTTCTTAACAAAGGTAATCTAAGTGTGCTAACCCAGATCCCTTTTGTTTTCCAAGGGACAATCTTTTAAAAATATTCCAGAGTTATTCTTACTTGCTTGCTTCCGGAGAAAGTAGGTATTCCCACTGTGATGGCACACATTGCAATGGAAACTGTAGTTGGTCATAAAAGGTAGACATGATCTGTGGATAAACCAAATTACACAAAATTAGTGAACTCCTGAACATATTCCTAAGCATGTTTTCTTCCTTTAAAAAGTTTATTTATTATTATTGTTGTTGTGTGTATACATGATACATGTATGGCACACTTGCCAAGATACACACATGGAAGTGGGAGGCCAACCTGTAGCTCAGTTCTCTCCTTCCAACTTCATAAAGGTTGCAGGGATCAAACTCAGGTGGCCAGGCTTGCCCACTGAGCTATCTCACTAACCCACTCTGGCTTTTTCTGCGACAGGGTCCTGATTTACAATTAGCTTTAGCCTGTACTGACTGAACTTGTGATCCTCCTACCTTAGCTTCCTAAGTACCTGAATTACAGGTATGCACCACTAGCTAAACTCAATATACATGTTTTTTTCCTTTCAAGGTCTTGTGGTACTGCCCTGCCTAGCCTGATGTTCAATATCCAGCCAGCCTGGCCTCAAAATTTAACCATAAAGACTGATTGAAAGGCAGGATAATTTCTGCAATTTTTTAACCGTTTATTTTATTTTGTATACACTGGTGTTTTGCTGCATGTATGTGTGATGGTGAGATTTTACAGGAGTTACAGACAGTTGTGAACTGCCACGTGGGTGCTGAGAACTGAATCCAGGTCTTCTGGAAGAGCAGACAATGCTTAACCATCGAGCTATCTATCTCTCCAGCCCCAGATTTCTACAATGGGTGTTCCAGACCAGCCAGGGCTACCCACTTAGAGAGCCATCATAAGAGCTACTCACACTGAATCAAAAACGCTCACCTTCTAGCTACTGAGCTAGTCCATAGAAGAGGAGACTCAATCTGAGTCATAATGTGATTCTATTTCTCCAGAATAGATGCTTTGACTAAATACGTGTTTAGGCACAAGTTGTTTTTTTTTACTGACAGAGCATAAGATACTTATATAGGGATAGATTATAAGCAATTAGAAAGGAAACAAAGTATACTTTAGGCATGAAAATAACACAAAGATTAGCTCAGTGTTCTTGAGAAATTAAAAAAAAAGTCTTTCTGATGATGGTGATCCATCCAGGGTTCTGCACACAGTGGCCGAGTATACTACTACTGGACTATATGCTACACCTTCAGATTTTTGTGACAACGGGCTTTACCACTGTAAATATCAAACCCAAAATATAAACTTAAATATAAATTAAAAATTTGTCTCAGATCTAATTATATAATCTCTTCTAGTTATATAGTCTTATTTCCCAATCACTTTAAGTTTAAAAGCAAGGGCATGCCTAATAGGGCGCTGTTCTCAGTACTTAAACACACACTAAATGGCAGTAACTCTTCAGTCAGCATCAGGTCACTGAACAGGGGTTAGGATGAGCACAATAGACTACCCACCGATCTACAAACTGAAGCAACTAGCCGGGCGGTGGTGGCGCACGCCTATAATCCCAGCACTCGGGAGGCAGAGTCAGGCGGATCTCTGTGAGTTCGAGGCCAGCCTGGTCTACAGAGTGAGTTCCAAGACAGGCTCCAAAACCACAGAGAAACCCTGTCTCGAAAAACAAAAACAAAAACAAAAACAAAAAAAAAAAAAAAAAAACAAAAACAAACTGAAGCAACTGTTGAATATGCCAAAGAAAGTTCTTTTCCTTTGGTCTTTTTAAAAATGTCTTTCGATTTTTTGAGATTATAATATGATTACATAATTTCCCTTTCTTCCCTCCCTCCTAGACTCCCATGCCAACCCTTCCAATTATTTTGCCTGGTCTACAGAGTGAGTTCCAGGACAGGTTCCAAAGCAATACAGAGAAACCCTGTCTCGAAAAAACAAACAAAACAAAACCAAACAAGTCAGGAGAGGGTAGCGGATCCCCCATAGCTGGAGTTCCCTGACCACTGTGAGCTGCCACATGGATGCTGGAAATCAAACCCCATTCTCTGGAAGAGGAGCCAGTGCCCTTCCAGAGGTCCTGAGTTCAATTCCCAGTAATCAGATGGTGGCTCACGACCATCTAAAATGAGATCTGGTGCCCTCTTCTGGCTTGTTGCCATACATGCAGGCAGAACAGTGTATACATAAATAAATCTTAAAAAAAAAAAAAACAACCAAAAAAACCATGAAATGTACTCACGATGTGTCTATTCCGAAGGTGTCAGCGGTAAACCATTTTGTACATAGTCCACACTGCAACTCCACCTCTCCCAGTTGTCGGCCATTCTCTTCATCCACAGAGCCCACCTGGGTATCCATCGCTTCTGAAGTATCGCCAGCACCTTCCTGGAGGCACGGGGCAAGAAGACAATCAAAGCTGACTACATTTTTAAAAATTAGATTAAAAATCTTAAAACAAAATCTAGTTTGCCTTTCAAAGGCGTAAGATGATACTTACTAGAGTATCTTTCCCATTAGAAGATTCTGTCTCCAGACCACTTACATCAACCAAGTTTGCATCCCTGTCAAGAAAGTAAGAGTTTTCAAGATAAACAAACTTCAAAATACCTACTCCGAAACCAAACAACAAACAAAAACCGTGGAAGCAAATACGGATGGACTTCCCAGTCTAAGCCTGTCCTGGACTGGATGCCCAGGGAAAACAATCCGAACATTAGAAAGGATATAGTCAAGACAAACACAGTGAAGCCTAATGGGTCGTTACAGCCATCTACACGGCTTAGAGATGGTCCTGGAGGGGGAAGAGTCACAGGGATCTGCGTTTCTTGGGGCTTTCAGAAGGATTGTGACTCCTTCCACACCGGCACCGACGGGAGATGCCCTTCCTGCGCTATTTCAGGAACTAGGATTAGGAGAGGCAGGAGGATGGCAAGGGCGGGAGCGAGGGAAACTTGCTTGGCTCACACGGGCGCTAAAGGAAACGAGGTCTGAGGCGCAGTTCCGAGCCAAGCAGCCTGCGGGGCTGCAGAGGGCACAGCGCAGGCCGAGCCGTTGGCCGCAGGGCCTGGGTCGGGAGGGCCGCACAGGAGCGGCGCGAGCCCCGGGATGGCACGAGGGGCAGGCCCTTCGTCTCGCGCTCTCGCGGGCTGCAGATGCCTTACCCACTCTCAGCCTCTCCGGAGCTGGGCTCCGCTCCCGGAGCAGCAGGCGGCCCCTCTCCAGCCGCGGCAGCCACCGGCTCCGTCTCTCCCTCCTCTGCCGTGGTGGCGCTTGCAGCCGTTCCAGGACCAGGACCGGAGCCCACTCCAGGGCCAGGACCTGCCCCAGTGGCCGCCATTGCTACCCCTTCGGCGGCTCTCGCGAGAATAGCATCGGTTCAGGGAGATGCCGCCGGGCCCTGCAGTCTTAAAGTGGTAAAGGCCTTTTGTTGGGGCCCACCTCTTGCTTGTGAATCAGGCCCTTGGAGCCCGCCCGCTTTAAGGCCAGGAAAGCAGACCGCGACGCCGAGAGCCAGTGTTTGAGGGAAGCCGTGCACTAGGTCTGTCATTTGCTTTCCTCAAAGATTTACGTTATTTCTTAAAAACAAAAACAAACAAACAGAAAACCTGCTCATTTTCGTGGCTAAGAGTGGAAACCACCGCGCATATGGGGATTTGAGAGCGTTGCCTTTGAGCCGTTGGGTGCAGAGCGAACGTGCATAAGATCTAAGAAACTTCCAGAAAAAAACAGCACCTCGCTAGCTCAGGCCTGCTGTATGCTGCTGCACTTCTGGTGGTTCGCCACTCCGACTCCGCTCCCTGGTGGCTTTAGGAGATTCCAGAGCCCGGGTAGGAGACTAGGAGGACCGTGCGCTGCTGGAGCTGCGGGGCTTCTTCCAGGAGGAAAATGAAGCCCCCGGGCAGAGTCGGTACCCGAGAACTGAGTTTAGACAGGTTGAAGAGCAGACACTAAAAAGTGGAGAACGAGGGATAGGAGCTGGTAGATGAAACCCTGGAGTAAGTGGAAGGAAGCGTAGGGTCTCCAAACTCTAGGATATAGACTGTAACAGAGTCTCCCTCCTCCTCGCTCGCTCGCTGTGTGTGTGTGCGCGTGCGTCTACGTGGGCATGTTTGTTCCATGGCGCACTGGAGAGATGACAAGACAACTTGTGGGAAAGATTCTTTCCTTCCGTTGTGTGGTTGTAGGGATACATCCAACTCAGGCTTAGCAACAAGTGTCTTTACCCACTGAGCCATTTCACTGACCCTACATTTGCTTTAAAAAAAAAAAAAATGATTTGCAATAGAACATAGATCTTTAAAAAAATTTGGGATTAGATCATTGATGAGTTACTTTTAAGGAAGAAGGCGAGTCTCCTGTTTTGGCCTGAGGGCTTCACAGGGTTAAGAGTTCATGATGGCAGAGAAGAGAAATGGCAGCAAGCAGCAGGCTAGCGACTAGAACACAGGACAGAGAGCTCACATTCCTTACCAGAATCGCCAAGCACAGAGAGAGGGAATGCCTAGAAAGCTGCTTTACTTTTTACTCATAAAGCCCGCCCCCAGTGACGTACTTCCTCCAGCAAAGCTTACCCCCCCTAAGCCTTCCCAAATACCACACCAACTGGAAACCAAGTGTTCAGATCCCCCCAGATGATGGGGGACAAGTCTCGTTCAAACCATCCTAGGTCATACTTCTTGGGGAGTAAACTTTCTCTAAAAGATGGAATGTAGTGTGGGGTGCAGAAGCCGTGGGGGTAAATCACCAATAGCCCTCAAAGTGCAAATAGGACCCGGATTGAGGGAACCCAATCAACAAAAAGGACTGGGTTCAGAGCATGGACAACTTAACAGTGACTACATCACTGAAAAAAAAAAAATTGCAGCCCTTAGCACTGCAACCGTTAATTGCCAATTCGCCTTCCTCAAGGAAGGGTAGGGCCTCATGCGCCGTTCCCTACCCGTAGTGAAATCGTGACAGGGCCCTACCTTGTGAAGCTACTGGGATTTTATGAGCGCAGTGGTCGTTCCATGAGCAGAAGACTGTGGGTGTCGGGGGTTCTAGGATTCGGGCTGAGTACTTAGCAGTTACCTTTTCTTAGCACTGGTCCTTGGAGCTTCCACATGAAGCCCTGCAGAAAGCAAGCTTCTCTGACAAAGGCTGAGAGTGACGGAGTCTACTGCTCTAAACAGATAGGAAGGCAGTTTGAGCACATGTTAACTTAGCAAAATAACAGTAATATGTTCCCCCTTAGTGCTGTGGGATTCTGAGCAAAGAGATGGGACATTGACTTTTCTTCGCTCGTAATGATGCTAGCCAACTCAGCCAAACATCTCAGTTCAAAAAAACCAGGACTCCTGGAGACCCTTGGTGGAAACAGCCCCACCCCACCCCCCATTGTTGAGCAATGGAGGGTTTCTCACGGATGTAGCAAGGTCACACATAAGCAGTTGGGCAGGGACTAAAGCGCAGGGTGGTTGCTTTGTATCCACACACATACACATGCACACAAAATAATGTAAAACAAAAACCCCTAGAAGCCAAGATCCACATTTGTGTGACAGTATATGGTGTTTGTCTTTCTGAGACTGCATTACTTAATAGACTACCTACAGTCCCGTATGTTCTCCTGCTAACTGCATATTCTTTCTTTAGGGGTGATTAAAATTCCATTGTGTATATGCACCACATTTTTATTCTCATTCAACCGCTGATGGGCATCTATGGTGATTCTGTTTCCCCGCTCTTATGAATAGAGCCGCAGTGCACATGAACGCACAGGTATTCTGCTGCAGGATTGAGTGCTTTTAGGTCTGTGCCCAGAAACAGTATAGCTGAGACAGATGGTAATTTAGGTTTTGATAATCCTCCACACTGATCTCCATAATGGCTGCACCAGTTACACTCATACCAGCCATGAATTAATGTTTCTCCTTGCCCATGCCCTATTCAGAATGTGTTGTTGTTTTCTTAAGGATAGCCGTTTGCACTGGAGATGGACTCTCACAGCAGGTTCAATTATAGCAGTTTTAAATTACATCTCTTGGGCTGGAGAGATGGCTCAGAGGTTAAGAGCATTGTCTGCTCTTCCAAAGGCCTGAGTTCAATTCCCAGCAACCACATGGTGGCTCACAACCATCTGTAATGGGAGCTGGTGCCCTCTTCTGGCCTGCAGGCATATACACTGACATAATATTGTATAATAAATAAATAAATAAATATTTAAATTACATCTCTTTCATGGCTAATGATGTTGCCCTCCTTAAACATATTATCCAATCACGGATCTTCTTTTGAGAACTCTCTGTTCTGTCTCCTTAGCCTGTTCTTGTATTGTTTGTTTTCCTTCCTTTCTTCCTCCATCCCTTTCTTCTTTCCTTTTTAATTTGTTTAGACAGGTCTCACTGTTTAGCTCTGGTTGGTCTAGATCTCATCATGTAGACCAGGCTAGCCTTCTGTCTTTCAGGGACTGGGATAAAAAGTATGCACCACTATGTCAGGCTTGCTTTTTTACCTTCCTTCCTTCTTTCTTCCTTCTTCCTTCCTTCCTTCCTTCCTTCCTTTCTTTCTTGATACAAGGTCTTCGCCAGGGATGACCTTGATAACACTTCAGATGACCTCCCAAGTTACAAGCATATTCTACCGTGCCGGGTTGGTGTGGTGCTGGGGTTCAAAGCCAGGGCATTGTACGTGCTAGGCCAGCACTCTACCAATGGAGTCATACTGCTAGTTCCTCTTGCACATTTTAAAGTTACACTTATTTAGTGTGCCACAGGGCACACTTGGAAGTCAGAGGACATATTTTGGGAATCAGTTCTCTCCTTCCATCACGTGGGTGCGGGGTCAACAAGTCATTAGGCTTGGTGGCCAGTATCTTAGACCCACTCACTGAGCCTCCTAACCAGCCCTGTGATACAGTATGTACTGGTGGCAGAATACTAAGGAGAAAGATGGTTTAGTTGCCTGACAACATATTGTTGAAAATATTAAATGGTGAAAGTTAAGGAAATAAAAATAATATAATTACAACAACTTAAGCGGAAGCAGACTGACGAAATAATGTGGCTAAATATGTGACTTTATTTTCCAAATAAATTTTTCTCACACACACACACACGAGGCTTATTTAGAAAATAAATAAATATTTATTTATTTACTTTATTATATATATATATATTCATTCACATGTGGACACATACTTGATCGTGGAAGCATATATGTTTATAATAAATAAATCAGAGGCCGTAGGTGTTGCGTGCTCTGACGCTGGAATTACAGGTGGTAGTGAATCACCCAGTGTAACTGCTGGGAACCAACCTCAGGTCCTCTAAAAGAGCAGCAAGTGTCCTTAACCACTGAGCAATCCCTCTAGCTCTGCAAACAGTTCACCACCTCTCTCCTCTCTTTTCCTTCTCCATTCAGAAAAGGACTGCCATGGTACTGACATCTTTTCTTTTTTAAATTAAATTAAATTTTAAATGATTAACTATGTGATTGTGTCTGTATGTGTGTGTGTGTGTGTGTGTGTGTGAGAGAGAGAGAGAGAGAGAGAGAGAGAGAGAGAGAGGGAGAGAGAGGGGCAATGGTAAAATGTAGAGGTCAGAGACTCTTAACTTGGGTCCTTGGGTATTGAACTCATTGTCTCAGCCCCACCTCACTACTTCCTGTCTCCTGTCTATGTCCTCCAAACCTCTGTGGTTAATTTTGGTCGGCTAGTGGCTAGCTCCACCCCCTGACTCCAAGCAAGATTTATTTGTCAGAACACAATCAAAATATCACAGAACAACTTATACATATTTAAATGATTCATTATCACACACACCTACCATTTTATAGTTACCATGTGCGGATGTGTGTGCGTGTGTCGATGTGTGTCCAGAACACCCAGAATCTACTCTTCTACTCTCTCAGCAAGCATTTACAAATTTCAACATTAATAACAATCTTCATGCTGTGGCTTAGATATAGATATTTACTATTTACCTACAACTTTTTAAAAGCATAAATAAAATTCAAATCTTTAAGAATTTCTTTTTTTTTCTGAAGTTCTTGAGAATGTGCTGTGGTCTCAGAAAGATACAGGACTAGTATTGAGATCATTGGATGAATCTCATCAAAAACAAAATTTGAAGTTCTTTGACTAAACAAGTCAATTGAAATGGGTAGACAGCAACTCACAATTCTAGAGAATATAATTCCTATTCGACGCACAGATAAAATAATGGAGTCTAGAACCCCCATCTACTGACTACCCTTGGCAGCCCTACCATGTTTTAGCAGTTAAGTGCAGTCGTGGTTTCACCAAAGTGGTTGGAGGACTCTTTCTTTTGACAACTCTCAACTCCACCCTCCTCCTTCCCATCATCCTTAGTTTGGCCACACACATCCTTCACATAGGTTTCTGGTCCCTCAAACTTCTCTTTGACCTTCCCAGCCAGTCCTAAGATGATGCAATACAAGGAAGTGTACCTCCTGGAACTGTTGCCAGGTGACCGTGACATCATAGAATAGCTCAACATTGTGGTCTCGAGATGTTTCAAACATAAGCGATTTAGATGAGAAAGGATTGGAGGAAATGGCCTGCACAACCGAAATCCAAGCAGCATTTATTCTCTCCTCCTTCATGACTTTCGTCGGGGGACTTATCATCTTACTCGCTTTCAGATTAATCTTGAACTTCTCAAAAAAATGTCAAACCTTTAGGGGTACAGGAATAATCTTGGTCAGTTTCCTTGCTGGGACATCTGTGTGTAAAGATTGAAGCTAAGTTTGGCATATGTCTCTGTTTAGCAAGCAGTTCAGGCCTTCCTTGATTTTTTTCAGACTAATGAGCCCGATGTTACATAAAGGGCCAGAAGCAGGGCCCAAGACCACCAATAGAAAGCTTGGTGAGCCTGGAAGATGATGAATGTGCTAGAGTCTCTGTTCTGAAATAACTTGCGTAAACATTAACAGTTGAGGCCAAATGTGGTACTTTATGGGTTAATCCCCTCACTTGGACAGAAGCATTGCTGTGAGTTTGGGGTCAGCCTAGGCTACATGAGACCCTGTTTCAAAGACTTTTGTTAACTACTATACGGGAGCTACAGAGGCACAAGACATCAACTCAACCTTATTTTTCAATATCCTTCATGCATGAGTCATATGTGTCTGTATGTGTACACTTAATGTGCTTTATGTGTGCCAGCCACAAACACCTAGATATTTTTGTATCTTAACTTGCTTGGAAATGTCGATGTTGGGATTAATTGCTGGCAAATGATAGTAGGAACAAGTGATGCTTTATGAAGATGACATATTAATAGTTTGAAATACCTCTCTTCAATTCCACATGACTGTTGTGGTTTTTTGTTTGTTTGTTTTGAGACACAGTCTCACATTGTAGCCCTGGGTGGCCTAGAACTTGCTATGTAAGCCAGGCTGGCTTTTAACTCATCTGCCTTTGCCTCCTTTATGCTGAGATTAAAGGCATGTGCCATCACAATCAGCTCAATGGAAGACTTTTATCAAACCCTCTGTTGTTTGTTTTCATTTTTTTTTTTCTTTTTTTTTTTTTTTTTTTTTTTCTTGGTTTTTCGAGATAGGGTTTCTCTGTGGCTTTGGAGCCTGTCCTGGAACTAGCTCTATAGACCAGGCTGGTCTCGAACTCACAGAGATCCGCCTACCTCTGCCTCCCGAGTGCTGGGATTAAAGGCGTGCGCCACCATCGCCCGGCGTTTGTTTTCATTTTTAATTCTTAAACTTTGTTTCTTCCTAGAATAGATTAAAGTAGCTTTTTGTAATACAATGCATTTTATGTGTGCATCATAACTAAAATGCAAATTTTGCTTAAATATATCTCTTGATGTTAAGGTGGCATAAAGTAACATAGTTTGAAATGAGTGTAAAGTGTTAAAGTTATTAGTAATATGGATTTTATATTTTTGTATTTGATAATATCTAGTATTGAAGTTTAAAGATTTTATTGATAAGCCATTTTACTCTGCAATTGTTTCTACTTTATAGTCTTTAAACAGGGCTGGAGGGCTGGCTCAGGGGTTAAGAGCACTGGGTACTCTTCCAAAGGACCTGGGTTCAATTTCCAGCACCCACAAGATCACTCACAGCTGTCTGTATTTCCAGTTCCAAGGAATCTGATGCCTCCACCTGGTTATTCTGGGCACCGGAACATAGATGGTGCACAGATATTACATTCAGACAAACCACCCATATACATAAATAAAAATAAACGAAACTTTGAAGACAAGACTTTAAAAAATGCTATAAAATTATCAGGGAAAGAATTCTGATATTCTGTAGATTAATGGGTATTGTTAATATGCTCTCTCTCTCTCTCTCTCTTTCTCTCTCTCTCTCTCTCTGTGTGTGTGTGTGTGTGTGTGTGTGTGTGTGTGTGTTTGTAGCATTAACCAACCTTCTAGTTGACTGTTCCAGGAAATGTTTAGTCTTCATTGTGTTCATTTCCTGGGTTGGGTAAGGTAAAATGATTTCTGACTAATACCATGAAGAGCCACCTCAACCTAAAGAGGACTCCTTCCTCTTGAACTGCAGCTCATTGGCCATTCCTTTTTCTTGCTCACAGGAATTATTCTCACTCAGGAGGATTGAGCATAATCCCTTAAGAAGACTTTACTTTCAAAGAGTATTTCGTAATCGTATAGAAGTGTTGCTTTCCGCACAGACCGTCGTGGGGCAAGTGTTGGTGAGTTCACTTCCATTCTTCTCATACTAGTGAATTGTGGTGAACACGATCATAGTCCCCACTGTGCTTTGATCACACAGGTAGGTGTGATCTTCCATGGTGATCTTCACTACATTCAGGCAATGTGTGTAGGGCTCTCTAGCCATCGTTCTGCTTCGTTTTTCTCTAAGTGAGCAAACTTACTTAGATTTTATGTTTATTATTGGCTTCTCCACTAGAAGGAAAGCTTTATTAGTACAGAGCCGTGTACATAGATATTTTTTGCCTCTTTTTCAAAAATCAGGTGTTGAAGATGCGTGGATTGATATCTGGGTCTTCTATTCGGTTCCATTGGTTCTCCTGTGTGTTCTTATTCCAATACCAGGCTGTTTTAAGTACTGTGGCTCTGTAGTAGAGTTTGAAGTCAGGGATTGTGATGCCTCCAGAAGTTCTTTTATTGTACAGGATTGTTTTGGCTATCCTGGGTTTTTTGCTTTTCCATATGAAGTTGAGTACCGTTCTTTTGAGGTCTTTCAAGAATTTTGCTGTGATTTTGATGGGCATTGAGTGGAATCTGTAGATTGTTGAGGCAAGATCTTTACAGTGTGCCCCTGGCTATCCTAGATCTCTGTATATAGATTTAGCTAGACTTGAACTCTTAGCAATCTACCCCCCTCTACCTCCCAAGTGATTAAAAATGTGTGCCACCAAGCCCTTCTTCAATTTTTATTTATGTGTCTGTGTATATGTCACAAATGTGAGGTGGCCACAGATACCAGAAGAGGTGGTTGGAGCCTCTGGAGCTGGAGTTACAAGTGGCTGTAAGCTGCCTGAATGGTGCTGGAAATCCAACTTGAGTCCTGTGAAAAAGTAACAAGTACTCTTAACTGCCAAGCCATCTCTCTAAACTGAATGGTGAGTTCCTGGACAGCCAGGGCTATGTAGTGGCACCCTGTCTCAGAGTCAAGAACAAAACAAGACAGGATTGTATGTCCTGGAGCTCCCTATGTAGACCAGTCTGTCTTTGAACAATTGAGACAGAGTCGACTGTCCTGTGTAGATCAGCCAATAGCTTTTGGGTGTACTAGACTTAGGGGTGTGATCTTTTGCCTGTGAACATAAAGGCTTTTAAGAGAGAGGAGGAGCTCACTCGTTCTCTTGTGTCATGGCTGGAAATCTGATTGTAGCTTCCAGGGCTCACAGAGCAGAGGACCACAGCAGTTCTCTACCTTGTTGTTCGTGAGTGTTCCCCAATAAATATTTGATACCCCCTTTATCTTGGGTTCTCAGGTATTCACTTACACATGTCAACACCCATTGTTGTTTATTTTAGGCATACTTAAGCACAGCACAGTTTGGAGAAAACTGTTCTGGTGATGATGAACTGAATCCCATGTACGCAATAAAAAAAAAAGATATCAATTTCCTTGAGGCACAATGTCAGTCAAATGCAGATCAGAAGTGGCTATGTGACAACTCTTTGTAGCTGGGCAGTGTCTCAATATTCCAGGTTCCCTGGTGCTTCTCTAGGAGCCCAAAGACCTCTCTGCCTACTACTGAGCAGCCACAATGAGCCTAGCTAGCAATAAAGTAAAACTACCCATTAATACAGTCACAAACGGTTAGGAGAAAAGAACATAGGAGGCCTACCCAAGCAATATCTGAGCTGGAAGGGAGTGAAAATTTCATTGTAAATAAAATTCTGAATTTGATCATTAAAATTACATTGACTAAACATTGAAAATATGTTTTTCAAGACAGGGTCTCACCAAGTACTCCTGACTAGCCTCTCAGTAGACCAGGCTGGCCTCAAACTCACAGAGATCCACCTCCCACTGTCTTTTGAGTCCTGGGATTAAACGTGTAAACCACCATACCAGACACAAACCTGGTGGTTCGGAAATTAGAAATTATCAGACGGATTCGTAATTATCTAAGGCTGAACTGAGGAAGACCACAGAGGCTTTGAGTAGGCAGCTTCCCGGCTGTGTGCCACTGGATGGGTGTTCTTCATGTACCAGACAGACTGGCATAGTAAAAACACTGTCTTCTCACAGAACAGTTTCCCGGGTAAGGAAATGTCCCTACGGACACATCATAGGCCAGTCAAGTCCAAGACTGTTATTTATTAGCCCTCATTTCTATCATGAAATGGAGCACGCGATCCATGCTTAATACTCAGTAAGCATTTGCTAAACTCTAGGAGAAGCAGGAAGCTTACCTTGCTTATTCTGAAGCGTGTGAGAGTTAAAGTGATGTAAATGGGTGTACACTGACTTAGTGTAAAGCTCCATCCACTTTTTTTCAGTGAATGAATGACTGAATGAGTGAACTGTGGCACAAATGGATGCTGAATGTAGTGCTACACATCCATGGGTGAGCTAAGGGAAAACCCATTTCCTCCTCCCCTTCCCTGTACACAGTAATAAAAATACACAATATTTACTTCGCGTAAAATAGAAAACACAGGGGCTGGAGAGATGGCTCATTGCTTAAGAGCACTGGCTGCTCTTCCAGAGGTCCTGAGTTCAATTCCCAGCAACCACATGGTGGCTCACAACCATCTGTAATGAGATCTGGTGCCCTCCTCTGGCGTGCGGGCATACATGGAGGCAGAATGTTGTATACATAATAAATAAATAAATCCCTTTAAAAAATAAATAGAAAACACAATTGTGTGGGCTTATTTTTTCCATGTCAATAAAATAGTATTTTGTCCCTGTCCTTTTCTGTTTTTAGGCAATCCTTGTCTTTGTACTAAGCATCGGCTCTCTCATAATCTATTTCATCAATTCAAGAGAGTGAGTAGAAACCACAGTCATTCTTGTCCGCTTTATCAGTAACTTAATTGCCTTAAAATTTCTCTCCAGGGATGTCAGTTTTGCTTACATGTGCACAGGCGCATCTCCACAACTCCTCCCCACCCCCACCCTCCACAGAAGCTAATCAAAATGGCAGCCATGTAGCTGCCCCCCAGTGAGCACTAACTCCATATCTGTGATAAGAGCTTGCAATTTGCCCTGAGTTTTGCCACCTCCATTGCTAGTGTTGGGGTGGGATGGACAGTTGTGCTCTGGGGACTCTGAACTTGCAACTGTCACTTTGAATTCCTCAGGAGTTGAGAAAGAAGTCCTGGGGTATTTCAGAGTCCCTCATGCTTCAGAGACTTCAACCCTGAAGCCATTCTTTGAAGTCACTCTCTTCTTATATCTCTCAAGGCTAGAATGATATTTTTAAAGAACTAAACCAAGTCTAATTTAAACTTCATGCCAAGCCTCTGAGATTTATATCAAATATCCAGCTGGGATAAAAATAAGGATCACAGGCTACAAAAGCCAACCTACTTTAGAAAATTCAGGGAAATGGTAGTCTTTGCTTTGTAAATTTCTCTCACATCTTTTAGGATATATCTTTAAATTTGTTTCAGATCCATTCATTTTATCTAGAGTAGCCTTATCTCAAAGGGGTAGCTAAAGAAGCTGAAAACTTTTGACGAGATGGTTTTTCAACCACAAAGGACCGCATAATTTCCCAGGCTCTGAATCCCTGCTTACAAAATTGAAACAGAACCAATAAGCTCTGTAATAGGCCACGCTCCTACTGTGCATCGTCTAGTGGATTCACTTATTCCATAGTTCCACTCTCAAAGGGGAAATAGTTCCATTCACATGTGAACATGCATCTTGAATGGATAGCTCACGCTGGATATGTACATTGCCTACCCTGCCTTTATCTCTGCTCTGTAGACATAGGTTTTAAAATGTTCATCTTTGCAAAATGTTCCCGTTTCTTTCCAGCCCCGTTCGAGAGTGTTCTTCACATCGAGACAAAACCATCCCTGTTGATTTGAGTTTCAATGTTTTCTTTACTTTTCATTTTGGGTTGAGGGTAAGTATCTAGATAAAATGATAAGTTATCTCCCCCACCCCCACCGACACATACACAAATAGAAGCAATGTAAAGAGACCAGCTTGTTCCTCAGTTATTAAATCTATCTCAGTTCTCAGGCTTTAAAGGTAGACCCTAAGTTGCTAAATACTTAATGAGACCAAAAACCTACATCTTCTGGGCTTGAACATGCAAGCCAGGTCCAGAGTTCCAGCACAACTGAGAGTGACCCCGCTGTTAAACAGCATGTCTGCAGTCCTTACTGGCTTCTTGCCTCCCATGAGGGCAGCTTTTCTAACAGTCAGAAGCAAGTAGACCGTGAATGTCTTTGTTATACTAGTGGCATGTGCACCTTCTTATATGTATATTTTTGATTTGTTTTTCAAGTGTTTTTCTTTTTTAAGTTCTACTTATCTTATGTGTGTGCATGTTATGTCTGCATGTATGTCTGTGCGCCACTTGCCCATGGTGCCCACAGAGGCCAGAAGAGGACATGCGATTCTATGGAACTGGTTACAGGTGGTTCTGAGTCACCATGTGGGTGTCAGGAACTGAATCTGGGTCCTCTGCAAGAGCAACAAGTGCTTTGAAACACTGAGCCATATCTCCAGATCACAATTTAATGTTCTAAATCTAAATTCAGAAGGTCAGAAAACACAATGACCAGGCAAGCTTTTTCATTGGCAACTGACCTAAACCATATATCATTACTGATCACAAATAAGCTCTATGTATATGACATACACACAGAGATATGTAAAATGAGATATGCATATATAGAGAATTTTATCTTATACTAACACACACACACACACATATATTGTATATATAGACATATCAGAAAGCTCTAGGGGCAGTTGAAAGCTCAAAGTGTTTAAGAGTGAGAGTTAGGGCCTGCTAAGTAAAATAATTATATATATGTTCATTAATAAAACACTCATTAGAAGTATGATTCCTCTCTCCCTCTCACTGTTGTTTTGTTTTGGTTGGTTGTTTTTGAGACAGGTCACACTGTATAGCTCTAGCTGGCCAGGAACACTCATTATAGACCAGGCTGGCCTCAAACTCATGGAGACCCACCTACCTCTGCCTCCTGAGTGCTGGGACTAAAGTTGTGTATCACCATGCTCAGACCAAGGTCCAATCTCTTTATGCAACATGTATGCATTTGTGTATTTACGTAAATGTATGCATCTGTATATGTGTTAAATAGCGTGAGATTAATAAAACTTCAGTTAATGAGTGAAATATATCTGGGAAATAGTTGTCCTCCACAGTCGCTTTAAAATTCTCAGTGGTAGGTAGAGCTTGGAAAAATAGCTCCGAAGAGCCTGTGACACTTTGAGAAGGACCTGCATTCAGTTCCCTGTTCCTCCATGGCAGTTCCCAGCTGTCTGTAATTTCAGTTCCAAAGGCTACGACGCCCTCTTCTGGCCTCTGTGGCACCAGCCTTGCGCATGGTGCACATACAAACACACAGGCCTATATACAGACAAACACATTTATGTATGTAAAATAATCTTAAAATCTTTTTTTAAAAATCTCAAGGGTAATATAATTTGGGTTTTTTGTTTCTATTTCAGTTTTGGGCAGCTGAAGACAAGGTCAAGTTCTGGCTGGAGATGAATTCAATTGTAGACATTTTTACTATCCCACCAACCTTTATTTCTTATTATTTGAAGACTAATTGGCTAGGTAAGTGTGCTGTGGCAGTCAGTAATCAGTATCCATGATGTTTTAGCCCCAAACCACTCAACATTCATTTAGAATATTTATTTTTCTTTTTAAATACCCTCACTGCCATTTCAAAGAACCCGCTCTTGACTCTAGAGCTTTGTGCTATATTTGCAGAAACATATTTTGTTTTGTTGTTTTATTTTGAGATAGGCTGTCACTATGTAGCTCTGGCTAGCCTCGGACTCACAGAGCCCCGCCTGTCTCTGCCTCACCAATGCTGGGATGTGTCACCACCAGAATGGTCAGAAGTCATTTCTCGATCCCAGCATGTATATTGACAATGCATGGGCTTTTAAAAATTGGCATTTATATAATTTTGTTTTATTGTTTATAAAATACATACCAATTCTATTTTTTTATATTGTTTTTTTTTAGAGGGGTGCAATGAACTTTATTGATGGTATTCAAGAGAGTAGGGCTCCCTAAGCCCCCTCCTGCTATTCTGGGGGTCTGGGATGGAAACTGTGAGGGAGATGCTCAGTGTTAAGGGTTAGTTAGGCCAGGGACTGCTCAGCAGCCGAGGACCTCTCTCTTACTGTGTCCTTGCTGGGATGGGTGGTCCAGGGCGGGCTTCTTACTCCTTGGAGGCCATGTAGGCCATGAGGTCCACCACTCTGTTGCTGTAGCCGAATTCATTGTCGTACCAGGAAATGAGCTTTACAAAGTTGTCATTGAGAGCAATGCCAGCCCCAGCATCGAAGGTGGAAGAGTGGGAGTCACTGTTAAAGTCACAGGAGACGACCTGGTCCTCAGTGTAGCCCAGGATGCCCTTTAGTGGGCCCTCGGATGCCTGCTTCACCACCTTCTTGATGTCATCATACTTGGCAGCTTTCTCCAGGCGGCATGTCAGATCCACGACGGACACATTGGGGGTAGGAACGCGGAAGGCCATGCCCGTGAGCTTCCCGTTCAGCTCTGGGATGACTTTGCCCACAGCCTTGGCAGCGCCAGTGGACGCAGGGATGATGTTCTGGGCAGCACCACGGCCATCTCGCCACAGCTTCCCAGAGGGGCCATCCACAGTCTTCTGGGTGGCCGTGATGGCATGGACTGTTGTCATGAGTCCTTCCACGATGCCAAAGTTGTCATGGATGACCTTGGCCAAGGGGGCTAAGCAGTTGGTGGTGCAGGAAGCGTTGCTGACAATCTTGAGGGAATTGTCATACTTGTCATGGTTCACACCCATCACAAACATGGGGGCATCGGCAGAAGGGGCGGAGATGATGACCCTCTTGGCCCCACCCTTCAAGTGGGCCCCAGCCTTCTCCATGGTGGTGAAGACACCAGTAGACTCCACAACATACTCGGCACCGGCATCCCCCCATTTGATGTTGGCGGGATCTCGCTCTTGGAAGATGGTGATGGCCTTCCCGTTGATGACAAGCTTCCCATTCTCAGCCTTAACTGTGCCTTTGAACTTGCCATGGGTGGAGTCATACTGGAACATGTAGACCATGTAGTTGAGGTCGATGAAAGGGTCATTGATGGCAACAACGTCCACTTTGCCAGAAGTGAAGGCAGCCCTGGTAACCAGGCGTCCAATACGGCCAAATCCGTTCACTCCGACCTTCACCATCGTGTCTCTGGAACGAGGCTGGCACTGCACGAAAAGAAGCGGCTGTCTCTAGAACAGGGAGGAGCAGAGAGCCTATTTTTTTTATATTGTTAACAAACTGTATAAAGTAAAACTAGGAGTACTGAAAAGCTGAATAATCAAAAGCTTAAGGGGCCCGTGTAAAGTTTCCTATAAATTCCACAGTAGGGTTAGAGTGAAATGAATAGTGCTTGCTGTGCAAGGCCGGCGTTTACACGCTTGAAATCAGGTCTACAATGCTGTAAGGTGGGTCCTATAATAATTCTCATTTTATGGGTGAGGCACTAGAGAAGTGGGCACCCTAGGTAACAGTAGTTAGCTTTCAGAGCCAGGATTCAAAGGTCATGTCCTTAAACCTGTACCATTGATCACATCATTAGACTTAAGGGTTTCTGGAAAGTAAAATGCGTGCTTCCCAATCACGTTCTATTTCAGGCTGCTTTCTCCTGGTTGCTTTGTAGGTTTAAGGTTTCTGAGAGCTCTGCGGTTGCTCGAACTCCCTAAAATCCTACAGATCCTCAAGATCATCAGGACCAGGTAACTGCAGCACTGCCTGGCGTGCTAGCTCAGAAGTTTAGATTGGGAAATGAAAACATTAACCGGTCCTCAAGTTCCCCTTGTCCCACCAGAATCCCAGTGTGAAAATTGGGAAATCCCTCAGCATCTATGCTCTCACTCAGTCGCTCCCACCAGGTAACATTTAGCACCCTGGCTGAAGCCTTGCCAATCCCTGTAAAGAGGATTATCCTTTTACAAGGATTATGCTTATCCCTTGTTTTGAAAAATTATAGTATGTAAGCCTGCTTTGATTTTAATTCCAGATCTCTTTTCCCAAAACAAAAATAGTCACAGGCCCAGACAATACAGCCTCTTGTCATTTCTCCTGGTATTCCACAAGGAGCAGATGATAAGATTCAGTTGCTGAAGACAACACACCCCTCAGTTGTGTAAGGCAGAAATCAGCCTGGAACCAAGCTGAAAGCCTCCCCTCTGCCGGCTGGCTCTCAGAGTCCTTCCCTGAAGGGGCTGTGCAAGCTGCTAGAAAAGGCATCAATGGCCTTACCTAGTTGTGGATCCTACAGCTGTAAGACCAACTTGCCAGACAAGATGTGCCCACTGGTGCGGCACTGGTACTATCATGGGATATTGCTTGGATTTGAGACCTGCTCCATGGAAGGGAATCCATGCCTTGCACTGTGAACCTGGTTAAAAACCCATGCCAGGGGATACAGGCACTAAAGGGGGGTGGTAAAGCTATATTTCATAATGTAAAACTACTTTCTACATTTAGACCCACAGACAAATGCTACTCTCAGCCTTAATCAGAGACACCATTTTTTTCTAGTGACCAGTGGTGAGTGTAGAGATCACGGCTGGACAAAGTGCTGATAGGAAGTGATATACGATACGAGCATTCAGCTCTAAACAAGACCCACATTCCATCCCCTCTCAGGTTCAGGGAATGTTGCTGAAGAGGAGGCAGAAAGAATGAATGTAAGAGCCAGAAGATAGAGAGAAAGGCTGTAAAATGCCATCTCCGCAAGACACAGCCACTGCAACTGTGATCTCACAGTAGCCGTGGATGTTTGCCCTGGGTCTGCACAAGAATGCGCCCACTGCCAGTCAGGCACGGATGGAGTGAGGGGCAAGAGTCATGAATCTGCGAAAGGGACTGGTAGGGTGGGGATCAACAGGATGACAAGTGAGGGTTGCCAGAGAGAGTACTCAGAATGCATTTTAGACATGTGTACAATTATGAAATAACAAAAGTAATCAATTGAAAAAGAATCACCTCTTGTTGGCTAGTAAAATAAACGTTTCTTCATGTGAGAGACGTAACAGTTCCCCTGAACATGAGTGCTATCCATCAGCAGCAGTGAACTATTGCTTAGAGAAATAGAGCCATGAGCTTAGGGTGTGGCTTAATAGGAGAGTGTTTACCTAGCATATACAAGGTCCTGGGTTCAAATTCCAGCATTACAGGTAAATAAAAATAGTGCAACTTAAATATCTCCAAAAGATAATAATAAAAGTCCAAACTGTCTCTTTCAACACACGGCTACATTCTTATTAGAAGTGTCAATATTACAGTCTCAGTGCATCTCAACGTTAAGTATGCATTGTGAAGAAGTCAAGGCTGGAAACACTGTTTTTACTTGACAAATGGCCAGCTCAGAAGCCACAGCTGTTTCAGCTAAACTCTAGGCTTTCCTTGATGGATGGACATAAGCCTCTCTGATCCCGGTATGTAGTGTGATACTACGTCCCTATAATCTAGTCACATCTAGTCACTCCTGCCCTTTGTTCTACTACTTTAGACAAGGTTCACATGTATGCCTTTAACACACCAGGCTAGTAGATGATGCAGTCAAATCTGGAAGAAACACATGACACTGGGTGAGTCTCCAGCAGTTTCTCAGTCTCTTAATGCATACACGAATGATACAGAAGAGGCCCTGTAACCATGCAGACTGATAGGTGAGGGCAGAGCTCCAGGTGATGCTGTACCTTCCAGTCTGTGGGCCACACTGTGAGCAGAAGCTGGGCTCTTGGTGGACAATGTGTTTGTATTTATTGGGAGCCTGCCTGCAGAAACCTAACACTTCTCCTTCTCCTTTCAGTAATTCAGTGAAGCTTTCTAAACTCTTGTCAATCGTTATCAGTACCTGGTTCACAGCTGCAGGATTCCTTCACCTGGTAAGCAGATCATGGCAGTCTCCAATGGCATCCACCAGTGTGAGCATCCTTGCAGTCCCCAATGGCATTCACTAGTGCGAGCATCCTTGCAGTCCCAAATGGTATTCTATGAGCATCCTTTCTTTGAAACTGGAGAGGAATCAGACCAGATGTTTATTTCTTTACTTTCACCTTTTCGGTTTTACTTTCATTCCCCACCATCATATTTATCATAATCTTTGCATCTCACACCATCAAGATAGCTTTGTTTCATCTTTCGATACTTCAGAATCTGGCTCTAGTGAAAAATTTCATTAGATCTAAAGTTTTAACACATAGGTAAGTGTTAATCCTGAGAGTCATGAAAGAAAAACCAGTTCCACAATTTTGAGCCAAATTTGAAGCAAGCTTTAATTAAGTACTGACCAGAGAAATGGACTCTGATCAGGACCACCCCTGGGTTCCCAGTGAGTGTCAATGAGATGCAAGATGTGTGTTGTAGGACCTTTTTAAAGACAAAAATCACACAGCCACCTTATTTCCCATGTGGCTTTGTTATTTGCCAAGAACTACAATCCCCAACGTTCCAGGAAGCTGCCTGGGCTTTTTGCAGGTGGGGCTTACAGGTTGCCTCTGGCTTTTACATAAGGTTTATTGATAAATCTTCATGGAAGTTTGGGGATTCTTAATTTTTAAGTAAATATATAAAAGTGAAAGAATGAAGCTAGGGCCAGGGTGTAGTTCAGTGGTAGAGCACTTGCCTGTACAAGGCCTTAGGTTTTTATCTTCAGCACTGGAAGAAAAAAAAAAAGCCAATGAAAGAATTCCAGTCTTATTAAAACTAGATAGTTGAGCAGGGCGGTGGTGGCGCACGCTTTTAATCCCAGCACTCGGGAGGCAGAGGCAGGTGGATCTCTGGGAGTTCGAGGCCAGCCTGGTCTAGAAGAGCTAGTTCCAGGATAGGAACCAAAGCTACAGAGAAATCCTGTCTCGAAAAAAAAAAACAAAACAAAACAAAAAACTAGATAGTTGCTGGGAGGGGTGAATTGCTATTGAAAAGAGGGCTTTGGGGCTACCCTTTAGGGTATTCCCATTCTTCTGGAAATATTCACAGGGAAAGGCTTGTTTCTACCCCCACAGAATGAGCCTTTGTTGGTTTGGGTTCCTGGCTTCAGTGCTCCAGGACAGCTGAATTATCAGAAAATGGGAGAGCTGAAGTGCAGTGCTTAGAAGCCTTCAGATGGTTCTCCGAAAAACAAAACTAAAGTAGTAAAAGTCTTTGTGACTTGAGGTTCTCTCTTGAAATTAAACAATGACTATAAAAAGATCTACAGCATGGCTTATTAAGAAAATAGTCAAACATCACCACAGTCTTTGATAGAACCTTAAAGAAATTTGAAATCAGCCACACCACTGCACAGTTCAGCTGGGATGGAGGTTTTCTTGCAATGTCCCAGCAGAAAGGGTAGAATGATCTTCATGTTGATAACAATGGACAAGAGTCTCGTTCTTTCCAGGGCAGAAGCAACCCAACCATTGCTATCCCAGAGTTCTAGAGGAGACACCACTAAGACATCCTTTACCTTTACTCCCAGTGAGACATTCTTGGGCTCAGTGTGACTTAAAGGCAGGTTTTATTCGGCTAATTATTTCATTAATTTCTGTCTTGCCCTTGCTTTTCTTCTTTTTTCTTCCTTCCTTCCTTCGTTTTTTTTTTCTTTTTCTGTTAGTTGCTAACTCTTACGGAACGTTCATGTACATGTGGCTTTCTGGGTTCTTTGGAGAATACCAGAGTTCTCTCAAGGTCACAAGAGGTCATAGCAGGATAGCTGCTGCCTAGGTAGCGTGGGTGCTGCTGGACTCTGAACCTTTGAAGTCTCTCTGCTTCAGTCCTCTAAGCATGGGAGCATGCTGGATATGCAGGTCCTCAATGCAGGACGTCTCCAGCAGGGATTCATTCAGAAAAAATAAGGAGAATTGAGGAGCAAGAGGGTTCCATTTTGAATCATGACTGATTTTGAAAATGTAAACATCAACAAAAGAGCGCAGATAATCATAGATTTTGTTGAGAGGATGTTGAAGCTACAGCCCCAAATCCAAGTTCTGGTTGTCCCACTGCCTCACCATTCTGTACTCACACTGTCCTTCGGCTAAGCATTGATACCATTCAAATTTTTAGGGTTCAAGACTATACCAGGCTGGCCTCAAACTCAGAGGTTCACCTAACTCTGCCTCCTAAGGACTGGAATTAAAAGTATGTACCACCATCTGATACCATTCAAATTTGAGTATTAACTAAATAGAAATCTTTATGTTTCCTAAGTTTAAATTCCATAAAATAATAAAAAGTAGTTACAGAATACAATAGTGATAAACTACTAAATGTAATTTGCCAAGTGACCTCCTTGTTTAAACAAGTACAATTGAGACCATAAAAATCTAACATAATCCCTTATACAAAGTCATAAAATATTTTGACTATCGGTGGGATAGCCACTGGTAACTTGGCCATGGCAGAAGACACTCCTCACTCATCTTCATAAAAGCAGCCCTAATGACCTCAGCAAATCAGACACAACGACGACAGCAACAACGAAGGGCATAAAAGTAGGAACAGATCTTGTCGGGACAAAGAAGGGATTCAGTGGGAGAAAGCATAAGGGGGCAAAGGTGAAAATGACCAAAATACATTAAATACATGTATGGCATTGTCAAAAAAATAAAACAATTTCTAAAAATCTTGAATGAAAAAAATGTGACTGACAAGATTATTAAACAATAGAATTGAAGAGTAGGTTCAAAGATATCAAAAGATTAAGCTGTCCTATGGAGGAGAAGCCATTGCAAAAAAAGAGAACCAGATGCAAAAGAAAAATGTGACAGAACAAACCAGAAGCATGGAGGACAGCACTGTGGGGAAAACACTGGCTCGAGAATGGACAGACACACCTGAGGAGAAAAATATAATCAGTGAAGAACAGGCATCAAAGAGACTTCATGCACTAGATACATAACAAGTGTTCCTAAAGAGATGCTTGAAATGAAGTCTGGCATTTATAGATGGAAAGCAATACTGTGCACGAGGGAAAATGTCTCCCAGTCAATAAAGTTGTTAGGTCAAATAAAGCATGCCTGTGTGTTGCATTGAGCCTGAGAACTTCTCACTGGAATTACAGGAAAGGTTCCTAATGATGTGTCCTGTAGCATTATGGGGCAGTAATGTTTGCTTCTTCCCTGGTAGGCACATGATTCTCGGTCTAGCTCTGTCAGTGATGGGATGGATCTACCTTCCCTGCTCTGTGTGGAGCCCTCACTGGTCTTCAAGGCTAAGAAGAGAGTACAAACTGAAGAAAGGAAGGCTGGTAGAAGAAAGCAAAAGAAAGGAGTATCAAATTGCTTGGTAGCATTGCCCAATATCAGATGATGATGCGAGGCTTGTGTGAAAGTGAACATAACTTCTCTTCCCATCATAAACCTGCAAGGGAAAACAGCAGCCCTGTCAGAAATGTGTGCCGATTAAAAAAAACCAAACCACAGAGGGAGTGGGAAAACTAAGCAGCTGGGAGTGGAGAGTCATGGTGAAAATGGAGTGATTAAGAAAAACAAATGTCACAACCAGAGAAATGATGGCTGCGTGCTGGTATGTGCACCTACTGTCTTAGGGTTCTATGGCTGTGACAAAACAGCAGGACCAAAGCAAGCTGGGGAGGACAGGGTTTGTTCAGCTTAGCTTACACATTGCTGTCCACCACTGAAGGAAGGCAGGACAGGAACCTGGAGCAGGAGCTGATGCAGAGGCCATGGAGAGGTACTGCTTACTGGCTTGCAATCAGTTGCTCGGTCTTTCTTTCTTTCTCTCTCTCTCTCTCTCTCTCTCTCTCTCGTTGTTTTTTTTTTTTTTTTTTCAGACTGGATTTCTCTGTAGCTTTGGAGCCTATCCTAGAACTAGCTCTTTTTACTTATTTATTTATTTATTTATTTGTTTATTTATTTATTTATTTTAGAACTAGCTCTTATAGTCCAGGCTGGCCTCAAACTCAGAGAGATCTGCCTGCCTCTGCCTCTCGAGTGCTGGGATTGAAGGCGTGTACCACCACTGCCTGGCCAGTCTGCTTTCTTATAGAATCCAGGACCACCAGACCAGGGAATGGCACCACGCATAATGGTGTGCCCTCCCACATTGATCACAAGTTGAGAAAAATGCCCTACAGTCTTGTCTACAGCCCAGTAATACAGAGGCATTTTCTCAATTGAGGTTCCCTCCTCTCAAATAACTCTAGTTTATGTCAAGTTGATATAAAAGTAGCCAGTACAACTGATCCATTGTTAACTTGACACACAAACACACCACTTTTCAATTAGAACCTTTCCTTTCTCATGTATCTCCAAGATGACGTTAATATAACATAAATGTAAATAACTTTAGAAGTGCCATAGTCCTCACAAATTCAACTACATTAAAACTTAAATCTCCTTAAAATATCCACTCTCTCAAAATCCCAAATCTATTTTAAAAGTTCAGAGTCTTTCAGCTGTGGGATCCTATAAAAAGCAAAATTAAGTTAAATACTTCTCTCCTTTGACAGAGAAGAACCAGGGCCCAACCACAATCTGAACAAAGCAAAACCAAACTCCAACAGTATAAATAGCTAGCATCCAATTATCTGGGATTCACTCATGATCTTCTGAACTCTTCCAAAGGGCTTGGGTCACTGCTCCAGCTTTGCCTCTGCAGCACACAGTTGTCTTCTAAGCTCTGACTCCACTCCACTGTTGCTGTTCTTGGTGGTCATCCCATGGGACTGGCATCTCGAAAATGCTAGGTCTTCTGCTGCAATTGGGCTGCTCTTTCGCCAATAGCTCTCCTATGCTGTCTTCATCAGGCCACACCCAAGCTGTTCTCTGTGACCCCTTCAGGCTTTCAAAATCAGTACTACCTAGGTGACTCTTACACTGCCAAGTTCGGTTGCCAGTCCGAGGTACAGCCTTGGCCACCTCTGGAACACAGTTTCTGTGTGCTTACTCTCGAAATACACTTCCCAGAAGATTTCACCTTAATGATGTTGGACTCTTAATCACTTCTAATTTCTCAGCTCCAGCTAGCCAGCATCCACCATCCTAGGGTTTACTTTAGTGGCTCTGGACTCTTGTTAACCACTACTAATTCTTCAGTCCCAGCTGACAAGACACCACAGATTCAGCACACAAAAGGCCAGGTAGAGTCTCTGCTTCCCTCCGAAACTTCACAAGCCAGGCCTCCATTGTCTGCACTGCTCTCAACCTTCTTATCTCCCAGACTCCCAAAGAATATCCCACTGAGCTCTCAACACTCAATGGTTTTTCCAACCCAAAGTTCCAAAGCCTTTCCACAGTCGTCCCCAAAACAACATGGTCAGGTCTGTCACAGCAACACCCAACTATCCTGGTACCACCTTGTCTTAGGGTTTCTATTGCTGTGATGAAACACCATGACTAAAAGCAAATTGGTGCCACCTCATTCGGATCTATTTGGAAAAGTTTGCTTTTCCTTAAATGGTAAGGTCATGTGCTTAAACTCACTAAAACCTGTGCTCAGCTTCCTTGATTTTCCCCATCTTCTTAGAAAATGAAAATGAATGTTGATTGCTGGAGACCCCTGGCTCCAGAATGTAGTTCTGGGCCTCAAGGGAAGCAGGCAGCAACCCTCATAGGGCGTTTCAAATCTGAGCTCCTGCCACATGCCCCCATCAGGTGTTAATGATAATCCTAGTTGTGGAAACAAGGCTTGCTGATCAGCACTTGCAATTGGCAGGGCCCTCTCAGCAGCTACAATCGTTTGCTCTTGTCTTTGGATGGAATCGGGGAAACTGATGCAGTGTTTGCCTTCTCCTCCTTCTCTTCTATTCACAGACCTTTCCTTTGCCATCTCTCTTTGGACAGGTGGAAAATTCTGGTGATCCCTGGCTCAATGGCAGGAACTCACAGTCTATGTCATATTTCGAGGCCATTTATCTGGTAACAGCAACAATGTCAACTGTTGGCTTTGGGGATATTGTGGCCAAGACAGCCCTAGGACGGATTTTCATTGTTTTCTTCACCCTTGGAAGTTTGGTGAGGAATACTTTTAGTATCTCTTGAGTATAAAAATAAAGCATCCAGTTAATGGTTAGAGAACAATATAGACTTGAAAGTGAATGTTGCTTTAGTTAGTGTATGTGGCAATGAGAAAATGCCCAGATCCCACATTTTCCAAACTATTTACCCTGGTGCCTGGAATGCAACTGCTTGGTTTCCAAGGGTGAAAGGAGGAAGATTCCACATGGAATTAAACAAGTCCGACTTCCTCCATTTTTTCCCATCAGACTAAAATCTTCTCCTGAAGAGGAAGAACATTTGAGATTTTGTTCTGTGCCATCTCTCTCAAATGACAATCACTTACTTTACTAGTAATTAGTTCCAGGTAAACTCCAGATAAGAGTATTTATGTGCCTGGCAGTGGTGGTGCACACCTTTAATCCCAGCACTCAGGAGGCAGAGACAGATGGAGCTCTGTGAGTTCGAGGCCAGCCTGATCTACAGAGCGAGTTCCAGGACAGGTTTTAAAGATACACACAGAAACCCTGTCTCAAAAAACAGAGAGAGAGAGAGAGAGAGAGAGAGAGAGAGAGAGAAAGAGAAAGAATTTTACTATTTGACTTGAAAGTGTCAAGGGCAAAGGAACCCTCATTTCTTTTATTAATCTCTTACAATCCACAACCATGTGCTCCACTCCACCATTCTTATATTGACATGACCAGTGCCACCTTCTCACATTTAGTCATCATCTCTAGGCTCTCCAATGTCATATGTGAAATGTTTTTGTTTATTGATTTGTTTATTATGTATACAGTGTCTGCCTGCATGTGTACTTACATGCCAGAAGAGGGCACCAGATCTCATTACAGATGGTTGTGAGCCACCATGTGGTTGCTAGGAATTGAACTCAGGACCTCTGGAAGAGCAGACAGTGCTCTTAACCACAGAGGCATTCCTCCAGCCCTTGTTTTGTTTTTTAATAATCTAAACAGTGCGAAGTCATAATAAGAACGAAGTTAAAGGCTATCAAGGGACAAATTTGTAGAGTAGTTGTCTAATATTTGTGCTTATCATTTTGAAAGCTGGGCATCAATTTGTTAATTTTAGTCAAAATCCTAACTGTTAAAAACCTCAGGAAAATATAGTCTCTCTTTTAAAATGCAGCTCACTGATCGAGCCTTGTGCTAGGTCAGTGGTTCTCAACCTGTGGGTCGTAACATCTTTGATAGCCTTCTAATTTGAAAATACCTGTCAAAAAATGAGCCCTGAGGAATTTCCTTTTTTCTTACTATTTTAGATACTGTTTGCAAACTGCGTCCCAGAAATGGTGGAGCTTTTTACCAGCAGGAAGAAGTACACCAAGCCCTATGAAGCGGTCAAAGGAAAGAAGTAATTAGCTCTTCATTATAATTCCTACAATTTCAGACATTTCAGGGTGCTGGAGAGATGGCTCTGTAGTTAAGAGCACTGGCTGCTCTTCCAGAGGACCCGGGTCCAATTCCTAGCACCCACATTGCAGCTCAAACCTGTCTATAACCCCAAGATCTACACACTCAACACAGGCGAAACACCAGTGCAAATAAACTTAAAATAAACTCATTCTGTTGGTCACATGTCTTGTTGTAGACACACACTGCCTGCCCTAGTTACAGACCTGAGGACACACATGGCCAAAGTTGTTCGTTCACTGAAGAGAATAG
Organism: Microtus oregoni; assembly: GCF_018167655.1. NCBI lineage: Eukaryota > Metazoa > Chordata > Mammalia > Rodentia > Cricetidae > Microtus > Microtus oregoni. Next base: position 8,551,807 of record NW_024543083.1, on the reverse strand, counting down.
TGATAGAATGAGTGCTATACAAACAGGATGTTCACTGCTTGATGCAAACTCCCATAAGAGCTATTCATAAGAGTATTTAATCAATTTATATTAACCTAAATAGAAGAGAGTTGCCCAAAACAATGACACTTGTGAAGAGCAGAGTTTTGCAAGCATAGTAAGTCTACTATGAGATACATAGCTGTGACAATTGTAACTATAAGGGTAGCTTTACCAGAAATCTTAGATTGATGCAGCTTTTTTGGAGACATGCACGTTTTGAGATGAGGCAAAGGACTATAGAACTGGATGTTTCCCTTGTGCTTTGGATTCATTCATGTTTGTATTGCTAAAATCTAAAGGATCCATAGACAAAACTTATTGAGAACAAGCTTAAGCTAATTGCTGTTCTATAAGCTTGACGGGAAGATACAGTCAGATCTCCTGGATTCTGGGGGTCCAAGAAGCCTCAGATAGAAAATATATGGAAAAACTTGACATCGCTACTGAGCTTACATAGACTGTTTTCCTTGCCATTGTTCCATGAACAACATACCATGACAACTATTCACATAACATTTACATCGCATTATATTTTACAAGTAACCTAGAGATGACTTAAAATAGGTCAGGGGATGTATGTGTGTAGGTTGCATCGGTTATGACATTTTAAATGAGGACATTGAACATCTATAGATTTTGACGGGGGGGGGTGCGGTTCTTGGAGTCCATTCCCTCAGATACCATGGGAGAGCCATCCTTTTGTTCCTCAGGTGATTCTCTTCCCTTTTTTGCTGCCTAGGTTCATCGTGGTCTGTGGAAACATCACAGTTGACAGTGTGACTGCCTTTCTTAGGAATTTTCTCCGCCATAAGTCAGGAGAAATCAACAGGGATATTGTGTTCCTTGGAGAGTAAGTGAATCAATTTGGCACAGTGTGTTCTAAATTAATAGTTGAAGTATGTGTAAGTACTTTTTGTTGTTTTTGTTGTTTGTTTTTTGTGTTTTGAGACAGGATTTTTCTGTATAATTTTGGAGCCTGTCCTGGAACTTGCTCTGTAGACCAGGTTGTGTTGGAAGAGACTGCTCATTTGTTCTCAGCCACCCAGACCTGAAATAATTACACGGAAACTATATTAATTAAATCACTGCTTGGCCAATAGTTTATACATATTTCTAGCTAACCCTAACATCTTAAATTGACCCATTTCTATTAATCTGTGCATTGCCACAATGTTGTAGCTTACCCAGTAAAGTTCTGGGCGTCAGTTTCCTCTGGCAGCTACATGGCATCTCTCTGACTCTGCCTACTTTCTCCTCTATCTTTGCTTGGAATTCTCTCCTTACTCTGTCTGCCCTGCAGAACAAGCAGCAGCAGCAGAACAAGCCCAAGCAGCTTCTTTATTCATTAACTAAACATACATAGCATACTGAGGGGAATCCCACATCAAGGTTGGCCTCAAACTCACAGAAATCTTCCTTCCTCTGCCTCCCGAGCACTGGGATTAAAGGCATGTGCCACCACCACCAAGTTGTGTAAGTTTTTAATGGAAGGAAATTAATTACACTTGTAACATTTATAGAAATTTTAGGAAACAATAGAAAACAAGATAGAAAAAACTAATTACTTCTCAGTCTTTCTTTTAAGGTCAAATGTAGAAAAAGAAAAGTAGCTTCATGTCCAGACCTAACTGGTGCAAAAAGTTTGGAGTCTATCTTTCCAGATATTTTCTGGATATCTACTTATATATTTAAGTGACTCAGTTGGACACTTAAGTACAATGAAAGCTAGCAGGTCAGACCAGCTTGATTTCTCCATGTCTCATGACTCAGGTATGTGGTATCTTCAGCAATAGGGTTGAAATCTTCATTCTTCAAATCCATGACCATGAGAGCTCTTTCTGTGTTTTAGTTTCTTCCTCAATTATCTTCTTCAGTGGTTTAAAATTGTCCTTGTAGAAATCTTTCCTGGTCTTGGTCAGGTGTATTTCAGCTTTGTTTGTTTGTTTTGGAGGATATTGTGAAATGGGGTTATTTCTCTGATTCCTTGATTAATATATTTGTCATTGACATATAGAAAGGCTACTGTTTCAGTTGTTGTTGTTGGTGGTGGTGGTGGTATGGGGTGTGTGGTGTGTGTGTGTGTGTGTGTGTGTGTGTGTGTGTGTGAATTTTGTGCCCTGCCATGTTGCTAAAAGAGTTTATCACTTCTGGGGATTTTCTGGTGGGGTCTTTAGGATTTCTTACATACACCGTAATATCTTCAGCAATTGGGATTCTTTGACTTCTTTTCCTGATTGTATCCCTTTTAGTTCCTCTTCTGTCTTCTTGGTCTTTAGATAGGACTGGAAAGAGTGAGCATCACTGTCTGATTTCTCTGGGCATATCTGTAATTATCATGATGTTGGCTGTAGGTCTCTTGTATTAGCATGATGTTGGCTATAGGCTTGTTGTGTCTAGCTTTTATTATGTTGAGATATGTTGACCCAATCCCTAATCTCCCTGGGATTTCTATCATGCAAGATATTGGGTTTTGTCAAAGTATATGATTTCTGCAATTGAAGCTATTGGTATACTGAAGTAAGCAAATTGATTTACATATGTTGAATGATTCCTATATCCCTGCAATGAAGTCAACTTGATCATGGTGAGTAAGTTTTTTTTTAAATGTCTTCTTGAATTAGGTTTGCAGGTGTTTTATTGAGAATTATTGTTTCTCTTTTCACCAGGGAGATAATTTTGTTGTGTCTTTATGTGATTTTGCTATCAGTGTAATACTAGCTTCACAAATTAAATTTGGAAAACAATTTTGTATTTTCTGAATAATTCTTGAAGGATTACAGTTAGTTCTTCTTTCAGAGTGTAGTTGAGTTTTGCGGCCAAATCAGATTAATCTTGCCCCCCCTCTTTTTTTCTACTAAAAGACTTAAAATTAATGCCTTGAGCCAGGCATGGTGGCACACACTTTTAATCCCAACACTGTAATTGTTTTTTGCCATATGAGTTTTTTGGGGGGTAAATTTATTTTTACTAAATATTTTTGCTATCTTCAAAGAAATGAGGTTTTCTTAATGTTGGCTAAAAAATTAATAAGTACTAAAATACTTGCTGGTTAGCATTTACAGGTGTGCTTGAAATTACTCATGCCAGTGACAGGGTCAAGTTTCACTTTCTGGCTGTATTCACTTCATATATCTCGAAGCCATTTTGTTAAATCATGTCTGCAAATGCTTTATTTTTTCTGTTTAAGATTTTATTTTAAATTATGTGCATGTTTGTGGATATGTGCACTTGAGTGTAAGTGCCTGTGGAGGCCAGAGGATGGCATTAACTCCCCTGGTGCTAGAATTTGCAGATGGTTGTGAGCTACCTCACATAGGTCCTGGGAAGTGAAATCTGGCCCTCCACAGCGCAGTCAGTGCTCCTAACCATTGTGCTGTCTTTCCAGCCCTGAAGTGCTGGATCTCCCGGAGTGATGGAATTGTCTCATCACATTGTGATTCATTTTTACAGGGCATTATTTGATTCATGGTGTCTGTATTGTTTTGGTTCTGTGTCACTAGGATTGCTCAGGCCTGACTTACAAACCCATTTGTGGATTAGGTTAGTTGTGCCGACATCCTCTAGCTGTGTGGATGTGTAACAATACAGATGGCTTCTGGCCATTAGGGATTTAGTAAATGTACTAAGTCAGCTAACAGCCACCAAGCAGAGCCAAGCTCTGGGTTTCTGTCCTTGCCACTGAACTCTTTTGTCTAGGGCTCCTCCGTCCTTGGAATTGGAGACCTTACTGAAGTGCTCCTTGTCCTACACGACGTTTGTATGTGGCTCCGCTCTGACGTTCGAGGACCTGAAGCGAGTTTCAGTAAGATCTAACTTTTTCTGTCCCTTTCCTAAGGTGGGAGTGAAAACGATGGGCTGTGTTGCTGTACCAGAAGCTAGTAGTCCAAGTCCTTCGACTGGAGGAATATACAGCTTCCACAGTTTTAAACACTGACTCCTAAATCCTCCTCGAGTCATAGCAAATCCACCTCGATGTCCATCTATCCTACTTTAAAATTTTTCTTCTATCAAATTCTCTATGAGATTTTATTATATTACTTAAGAGGTCTGGTAAGTGATAGATAATAAAAGTGTGTTCTTTTATGTCTTATTTTTAAAAATATTTAGTTCAAAACATTTATTTGCATAGTGTATGTTGCAGTCTTCCCCAGCCCTTTATTTTATTTATTCCTTTTTTTAATATTTATTTATTATGGATACAATATTCTGTTTACATATATGCCTGCAGGCTAGAAGAGAACACCAGACCTCATTAGAGATGTTTGTGAGCCACCATGTGGTTGCTGGGAATCAAACTCAGGTCCTTTAGAAGAGCACACAATGCTCTTAACTGCTGAGCCATCTCTCCAGCCCCTATTTATTCCTTGAGAATTTTGTATACATACCTCTTGTTTTATCTATATTCACTCCTCTCCCCATCCAGCACCTTCTGGATCCCCCCATAACCCCCACCCAACTTGATATCTCTCTCTCACTGACTCTCTCTTTTGTCTCTCTCTTTCTCTGTCCTTCTCTTGCTCTTGTTTTATTTTTTATAACCCACCAAGCCCAGTTAGTGCTGCCCATATACATATGGGTGTGAGACTCTTTATGGGAGCATGGTCAACCTACCAGGAACTGCACTCATAAGAAACACTGACTCCCTCCACTAGTAGCCGTTAACTGTCAATAGCTCTTCAACTATTGACTTGTGTGCCCCTCCGAGTCCGTGCAGGAATGTTGACTGGCTTGATCTTGTGCAGACAAGCAAAGCTATTGTGAGTTTGTAGGTGAAACAGTCCTGTCATGTCCAGAATATACTGTTTTGTCTACAAACTTCTCAACCTTTGGCTCAAAAAATCTTTCCAATTTGGCTATGTTCTCTGAACCTTGGAGGGAAGGGATGTGATACAGATGCCCACTTTGTAGCCAATCATTTAACAGACACTTAGTCTCTGCACTCTGATCTGTTGTTAGTCTCTGTTTTGACTGCTGTCCACTACATAAAGAAGATTCTCTAATGAGAAACTACACTTATCTATGGGTATAGAGATAATATATTTAGAAAGTGGTTTGATAGTATGTCCATTTATCAAAGTAATATTAGTAGATTCTTCCCTAGTGCCTCTGAGCAGTACCAGGCCCGAGTTTCTTTCTACTCCCAGGCCCCAAATCTAATCAGAGATTGGTCACTCCTGCAGCATTCATGACTCTATTACACCCACAGGCCTAGTTTGCTAGGCCAGTTATTATTGTAGCTTGCAGTATTCACAGCTAGGTAAGACTTCTGCTGATGACTTTTCTCCCCCAGCAGGCTACATAGCCAAATATGGTCTTAACCATGGGTTCCTTGGGTCTCATCAACTTCCCTTGTTAAATATTGGTATGTCTTTGATGAGGTAGACATTAAGAAAAATAGTAGAAACCCCAGTAAGATGAAGGATAAAAATAATGAATAATGGCCAAGTGAATAGTAAAGTATGGTGTTAGATCAAAACTGACTTCTTGGTATCTAAGTAACAAACCTGAATATTTAAGTTTAAAGAAAAAGTTTACAGCAATGGTTCTCAACTTGTGAGTTGTGACCCATTTGGCGGGGGTGTCCAATGACACAATGGTTGCCTACGATCATCAGAAAACAGATATTTACATTACTATTCATAATAGTAGTAAAATTACAGTTATGAAATAGTAATGAAGATAATTTTATGATTAGGGTCACCACAACATGAGGAACTGTATTAAGGGGTCACAGCATTAGGAAGGTTGGGAGCCACTAGTCTATGAAGCTAAAGAAAAGACTCCTAAGCAGAAAATGACAGGCTCAGCATAACCTTTTTCTGTCTTATAATTTGTTACTGTAGGAGTAATTTCAATAATTTTTTTGGCTCTTTAAAATTTGGAACCCAAATGTTGAGTGACTCTTCATTGTAGACAACTATATCCTCAACTCTCCCATTGTTTGATATCCTTAAGGTGGATAAATGTATTGGCAGTTGCTGAAAAAGGTCTTATTGCTCGTCAGTAGAAACCGTACCCATATGTAAAGCAACTTTCAATTTCTGTAAGAGGCCCTCAGTTCCCTGGCAGAATTTTCAGGACTGTGGTCTTGATATGAAGATGTCTGGTTCATGGCTCCTTCCTATGTGTGCTGTTCTTGTTGGTGATAGTTTGATGAAACTATAAAAACCTTCAAATAGGGAATGCTAGAGTATTTCCCTTGTCATTAACCTGATGGCTGCTGTTTAATCTGATGAATAGATGGAGTATGCAGAAGCTTGCCTGATTCTAGCCAACCCCTTGTGCAGTGACTTGCAGGCTGAAGACAATTCAAACATCATGAGGTAAGAAGCTGGTGTTGCTCTTTTGTTCTTGCATGCCTCAATGATGGTAATCTTCTTATCCACAGAAACAAAGCTTATCATATAGGACTAAACGAGGGGAGACATCATCTTAAATTCACTAGGTTCGTCACATGCCAGGGTTCTGCTTGCTCTTTCCCCACATGCACTCCACAATAATTAATGCAAAGGGAAGTGAAAATAGGACATCCTAATTGTGTAAGACTTTCTCCATATTTTCCCCTGATGTTTCCTCTAGATAAGAGCTACATACATTTTAAAAGAAAGCATATGAACACCCTCTCCCCCTTTTTATGGTGGTAAGGACCAAACCCAGGACGTGATGTGTTAACTCTACCAGCTGAGCTACATTCCCAGCTGTAACTCCAGGTTGGCCTTTAGATAGTGCCCTTATGACTAAGATCCTTTTCAGTTCAAAGACAAAGATGCCAATTGTAAATTCTTGTAGTTGGACTTTTCTTTCTTGACAACCAGTTCCCAAATAAGCACACAGAAACTTAATTATAAATGCTTGGCTGATAGCTCAGGCTTGTAACTAGCTAACTCTTACATTTTGAATTAACTCATATTTCTTATCTATGCTTTACCATGTGTCTTGGTACCTTTTCTCAGTATGGCAAGTTCATCTCCTTTCTGAGTCTCCTTGTGATTCTGAGACTCCTCCTCTTCCATTTCATGCTCTTTTTGTCTGCAAGTCCCACCTAACCTCTATCTGTCCAGCTGTTGGCCAGTCAACTTCTTTATAAACACAATCACAGTGACATATATTCACACAGTATAAAAGAATATTTTACAAATCCTATTTATATTTTTTATTGGAATTTCTCTTTGGTAGTTCTAGGAAAGGAGTACTCATGGCTGAGTGTGATGTGTCTTTGCACTCTGGCAAATATTCTCAGCATGAAAAGAGTTAGTGTCTCCAACTTTAGCTATGCAGTATCTGTGAGCAGAAAGTTTCCTTGTGCTGATTGAAGCTCAAAGTATGATTTTGGTGGCTCTCTTCCTAGAGCAAAATAAATATGAATATGTGTGGTTGAAGATGACTACACAAAGCAAGGAATAGTTAAGAAATTACATCATGTATGTTACACTGAACAGAAGATGTATTTTAGGCTCTTAACCTATAAAATGAGACAATTCTGTTAACTACTTCAGGCTACCAGGCGCAAGCCTAAGGTATGTGAAACTATTTCTTTCTTCCTTGTCAATGAATTTGTTTCCGAGTACTAAAACCTGACCTTCCAGTAGATTTGGTTACTTGGTTACTTGAGCAGTGTGTCTTCATTGGTCATGTACTTTTCAGAAAACAATGTAGTGGCACTAGAGGTAGCTCAGCAGCTAGGAGCACTCACTTATCACTCTTGCACGGGACTCCTGTTCCAGGGTCTCTCACACCTTCTTCTGGCTTTGTGGTAGACACACATATGTTTGAGTGGAACACTTGTATACATAAAATAAAAATAAATAAACCTCAAAAATAACTCTATTAACATAGAATGAAGAAACAAGCTAACAATGAATTTTGTAATGTGCTGAGTCCACCCCCATACTTATTCACAAATAAATTTAACTCTGAACTGGATTATATTGCAAAGCCAACATGACTGAGCACATTGTGATTTTTTTCCAGGGTGCTTTCTATTAAGAACTACTCTTCCCATACCAGAGTCATCATTGAGCTCCTTCAGTCCCACAACAAGGTATCGTGGCAGTTGAGTGCATTTGGTTGAAATTTGGAGTCTTTTTAAAGTGGTGGCTCACTTAGGGACACAAGCTAAGGGCAGAATTAGTGAGTTCAGCCATTTGACCTGAACCATTTTTACAACTTCAGCTTTTTTGTTTGTTTGTTTGTTTGTTTGGAAAGTAGCAACAATGGAGGTAGCCGACCCTAGCCAACCCTTTCAAAGGCAGACTGTGTTCTGTCATTGACCTTGAAACCACCTCTGTTTTCAAGAGTGAAGAGGCAACTATATAAGGAGAACATGCTCCCAGAAAAGGGTTCTGGTGCTATCAGTATTCTTAATGCCTTCATTGTTCATTTCCCATGAAATAGGGTTTACTGTCAAAAATCCCCGCCTGGAACTGGAGTACTGGTGACAATATCATCTGCTTTGCAGAGCTAAAGCTTGGATTTATAGCCCAAGGCTGCTTGGTGCCAGGCCTGTGCACCTTTCTGACCACTCTGTTTATTGAGCAGAACCAAAAGGTAACTCTATAAAGTGGTGCTCTTACTCCATGTCCCACACAGCGGGATCTGAAGTAGGGGGGGAAATCAATAAATGCAAGAAGTCTCCAAGAAATGGGATGTGCCTCTTGGGCAGGGAAGTATGGAAGAGTTTCGTTTCCCTGGTCTTGAAGAAGTCATTTTTAAAGCATTTGCAACATTGATCTACAAAACAGGAAGTAACTCTGCTTCCTACCTACATCCCAGGATGCTGTAAATGTAAATGTTTTCATAAATTCAGAAGTACTTTGAGTCATTGAGAGTAGAAATATAGACACCTTTAGTTTTAACAGAGAAGTAATATTTAAATGTAAATAAAATATAAAATAATTAGTATAGCAATTATTATATTAACCAAATAGAAATGTTATGAATAATAACTAAAATCTAATTAATTTGTTGATTACTTGAGGGCAGATCCACTCAGTAACAGAAATAGTGGTCATCAATCGAATAGTGGTACCATGCTGCCTCTTGGTGGTGTTTCCAGGAAGTACCCAGCAGGGGTGGAAAAGCTAAGGAACCAGGAGCCAGAGCCCTCTGGTCACAGTCTTCATGTCTCTGATATTGGGTGTCTACCCACCACTTCTCAGCTTAGACCGCAGGTCTTTCATGGGGGACAGATTTCGTTCTCATTCTACATTTCTACTGCATATGCTGGTTTTCCTCTTGGCCTCTCTTTGGACCCCATTTGCTTCATTTACATCCTTTCTTCCAGGGTCTTAGTAAGGAAAGGCAAGAGTAGAGGAAGGTGCTCAGGTTGACAGCGCTAACTCCCGCAGAAACACGACTCTTCGCTAAGTCTTTCTGAGGAAAAGATGGTGCAATATAGAGATAAACAGAAGTGAGCATAAGGCAGTAGGGAACGAGCCTGAATCTGACCAGGATCTTACAGTCAGTTGTGGTGACTGTGTGTGGCCTTGTTGACTTGTGACTTCAGACTTTGCAGAGAAAGTGACAGATTTTGTGCCTTCTTTGACTGTTGTCTAGCCGGGCGGTGGTGGCGCACGCCTTTAATCCCAGCACTTGGGAGGCAGAGGCAGGCGAATCTCTGTGAGTTCAAGACCAGCCTAGTTCCAGGACCGGCTCCAAAACCACAGAGAAACCCTGTCTCGAAAAAAACAAAAAATAAATAAATAAATAAAATTAAAAAATGAAATCTGAAATTCTAGCAGAATTCCTGTATGGTGTGAATCCTCAGATTTTTCCTCTAAATGCATTTTGTCCTCTTGCTGTCTTTTCTGAGCTTTAAGGAGCTCATCTCCATCACATGTGTATCCTTTCAAAACCTGAGTAATTCAGGCTAGAAACACTTGGTCAGTTTCTTTAGTAGTTGATGTAATGGTTTAGATAAAACAGGGCAGGTCCCTCCCTGAGGGGCGGCAGCGGGCCACAATGGGCAGCCTGAACCCACTACCCGAGGCCTCTGTGGGTCCTAGGTTGGTGGGAGGCGGCAGATGAGAGACTTCATGGGGCAGCTGGTCCCATGAGGAGCCACGGTGGGTGAAAGACGGATAGATGCCATGCAGAGAAAGTGGGTATAGTTTGCTCAGTGGGTTATGGAAGGAAAGGGAAGGGGGAGAAAGGAAGGGAGAGAAGGGGAGGAGAGGAGGCAGCAGAGATAGGGCAGAGAGAGCCCAGGCTGGAAGCAGAAGAAAGAGCCACTTACCTTGGGCTGGGGTGGGAGTGGGCGGAGCTTGTCTCTTAAAGGGACAGGACAGACCATTATATTTGAGTCATCCATGACTGCATGCCCTCCTTGTGACGGGTGCTATCTGAGAGATTGAGAATGACAAGAGATTCATTTGGTCTCAGTATGAAAGAAAGGAGTAGGAAAGAGTGCCAAATGATTAGAAATAGGTGGCCATTTTAGCAGGGCAATTTTCAAACCATGAAATTGTTTGAGGAGAATGTCTGAGGTCACAGTTTATCTCCATATCAAGAGTTGCTCTAGAGAATCTATAAATTTCCATCTTCATCTATGGTTCTGGCTTATGTCCTACCCTGTGGAGGTGGTACTGTAGGGTTCACAGGGCAGCAGGTGAGGAGATGAGAAGCTGCTTTATACAAAATCCCAAGAGAAGCTTCCAGCGACCTCCCCTAGGTGGCATTCAGCCTTGTTAAGCATGCTCGTTCTAGAGCTGGGAGTGTAGCTTAGGAGCAGGGTGGTGGTGCATGTGCAAGGTCCTGGGTTCCATTGCAGCACCAGAGAAAGGCCATTTTTCGCTCCTCATTTCTCTAGAGACCTACTGCTAGTCTTGGGTTTTGCATTATTATCAATCCCGATCAACATCAACTTGGATTTCCATGACCCTGTAAAGGGTTCTCATCCTTAGGAGAAGCCACCAATATTCTTTTCATTGTGGATGTGATTTTTCAACCAGAAGTAAGATAAAGTCAATCCTAAGCCTTCGTATCCAGAGAATGACAACTTAGATTCCACATAGTCCCCTCCCGTATCACTGTTAGTGTCTCAAACAACAGTAAGGTTGCTGTGCCAAAGTTAGCGGTAGGCCAGAGAAAATAATTCTTAATTCTGACAAGGAAACTTGGGTGCTGTTAACGTAAAAATGTAGCTCTTACTTCAAAGGGAATAAAATAGTTTATTCTGAAGCCAAATTTGAGTGACCAGGGCCTGGGAACACACATTTAAGTCACCCTGAGTCCCATGTTTCTATATGGAAGTGATTTTATGGAGTTTTCATAGTAATCGAACAAGGAAAGCCATAAATCATGACATTTAAAAACACACACACACACATTGAGGGCTGGAGAGATGGCTCAGTGGTTAAGAGCACTGACTGCTCTTCCAGAGGTCTTGAGTTCAATTCCCAGCAACTACATGGTGACTCACAGCCATCTATAATGGGATCTGATGCACTCTTCTGGCCTGCAGGATATATGCAGACAGTACTCATACCTAAAAAATAAAGAAATAAACAAATAAAATTTTAAAAAGAGAACCCATAAAAACAAAACAAAAAACCAAATCAAAAACCAAAACCAAAAAAACAACAACAACAAAAAAACTACATCAGTAGATACATCTGAACGGCAGTTACAGCCAGGCAGAGAAATCTCAGCTACAGGCCTCTGCTACTATCTGATTGCATTCTGAGTCCTTTGATTGGTGGAGAATAGGACTTTGTTAAGTTAATGTAGTCCAAAGGTTCTTCTTTATTTATCAGGAAGTTAGATCAGAGAGAGGTAGGTAAGGCAAGGCTCCTTAGGAGGACTGTGAAAATTTGTAATTGGGCTTTGGAGCTGCAGTCTCACAAACTCTGCACAGGCGCTGAAGTTTAATTAGTCAGCCAGCCTTTGCAGACAGACACAGCTCTTTCCAGGAACGCTCTTTCACAATGCCTTCTGGGAAGAAGCTGGGTGGTGAGGGGCGCACATCATCTTGGACTCCACTGAAAACATGAGTTCGGCTCCTCCTTTAACATTGCTCCACATGGACGCTAGGCTGTATCTCCTCTCTTTGGGATACAGGCAGTGGAAACTGATTTGGCACTTAGCAGTCCATGCAACCATGTTATAGGGTCAGTTTTCCTTATTAACGTACTGTACATGTTAATGTATGTATATGCATGTATCTATATGTAACTCTGTATATGGTATGATTGTATTTTCTAGGTTTTCCCTAAATATCCCTGGCAAAAATATTTCTTGAACAGCTTGAAGAACAAAATTCTAACACAACGCCTCTCTAACGACTTTGTTGGGATGACATTTCCTGCGGTTTCCCGGTACGTTAAGTGAAGCCTCCTCCCCATTCTTCCACGCAGTGCGCTCATCGTACACTGCTGATGGAGGGCTCGCTGTAGGCAGGCTCTGGCACTAACTCTTGAGATGTACAAGCCAGTTAGTTCAGAGCCTCTAGATCAGTGGTTCTCAACCTTCCCAACACCGTGACTCTTTAGTCCAGTTCCCGTTGTGGTGAGCCAAAACCATAAAATTGTTTCTGCTGCTACTTCATAACTGTAACTTGCTATTGTTGTGAATTATAATGTAAATAGCTGATATGTGGGGTATTTGATGTTCAACCCCCCAAGGGGTCCCAACCCACAGGGTGAGCACCACCGCTCTGGCACTTTACAGTTCACCTCTAGCCCAGCTGGCATTCTTGCTAAATTTTATGTTGGGTGGATTCAATTTCAAGTGTAATCTATGTTTAGGGGCTGCTTTCTCTGTTGAGTAGTTGGTTTTCTTCCCAGCGCGGAGCAGAAAGGGTTGGTTATGTTCATGCAGACCAGCCTCCTACTTGTCTCCCTCCTCAATACTCCTTTGTTTTCCTTCGTAGGCTTTGCTTTGTGAAGATGCATCTCATGCTGATAGCCATCCAGCACAAGTCCCAATTTCACAATTGTTGGTACTGATGAAGCTGTTCATTTGTTCAAGGGTTTTTTTGTTTTTTGTTGTTGAGGGGAGTTTGACTGTTGTTGATAGATGAAGGAGAGAGGGGATATTATCAGACCATTGGTATTTCTCAAACACTTGTAAGTCATGAATTTGTAACTAGATATTATAACATTGATATCTATCTATCTATCTATCTATCTATCTATCTATCTATATTTATCTATCTATCACTGGATGTTGTAACTTAAGCACCTGAGAGGTTGAGAGGTTGAGGCAGGAGGATCACTGATAGTTTGAGGCCAGGCTGAGCTGCATAGTAAGATCCCAACTCAGAAAGAAAGAAAGAAAGAAAGAAAGAAAGAAAGAAAGAAAGAAAGGAAAGAGAAAGAAAACTATCAAAACAAAACAAAAAACAAAAGATAAAAGACAAAATAAGTTTTTAAGTTCTTACAAATATGATCAGGTATATTATTGTTATTATTGTGCTACTTCTCAATTTTTGGTTCAGACCAAGTACCTACATGTTTTGTGACAGTATCTTTATAATTAAATATTTACACTTGACCTTTGACAAAAGTCAAGAAGAGATATGTAGATGTTTAACATGAACTCAGAGAGCCTTTCTTCCCCCCAAAAGGAGCTGTTCAACAGTCCCTAGACATGTGAGACATATGCTTGCTAATGGTGATATTTAAGGGCCACAAACCCATATTATTCCTTTTGAGAGTCAAAACCAATTACACCCCTCATTAATATTTTCAGTTAAATATTCACCAAATGCACTACATTGTCTTAGGTAAAGATCTACCAAAACAGCGCTCTGCTCCTCTTGGCAGACATGAAAAGCTGTTCCTAAAGCTTCTCTCACACTCCCAGTGGACTCTAACCTACACTGACAACAGAATGTGTCAGAATCAGGATTCACCTTCATTCCAAACTGAACAGAAGAAACGTAAATTTGTTTGTTTATTTATTTGTTTTCATTGTGTAAGACAGACTATTTCTTGCCTGGCCTGGCGGGCCTTGAGCTCAGAGAGATCCACCTGCCTCTGCCTCCCAAGCACTGGGATTAAAGGTGAGCACCACCATGCCTGTAAAGAAGGAAAGAAACACATTATCTGGAATGAAAGAACTGAGGGGCATTAGAAAGGCAAGGGCTTCACCGTCCTGATAACAGGAGCAAGGAGGGAAACTGAGGGACAGAGTAACCGGCACAGTGCTGCATCAAGGAAAACCATGAGAAAAATTTAGGACAGTTTTCGAGCACATCAGCCATTGAAAAAGAACATTGGAATTCACCTTGATAACTAGTTATACCTCTGTGACAATTTCATCTTTTTTGTTTTATTGTGGTTTCAGAGACCCAGCTGCTCCGACAGACTGGCACTGAGCTACATTCCCATCAGAGAATGTTTATCTAGAATATCTTTATCTTTTGAAGACCCAACCCTGGGTCTAGTGTGTGCAGGGCCAGTGCTGCCCCACTGATCTACCTCCTGGACCTAATTATATGTAGCTCATTGTAGAGACAGGTGGTCCAGGATGGGCACCATCGCCTTCCCATAAGGCTGTCCACTGTATGGTCATGCCCTCTTTGTCGTGGTTGCCTAAGGCAATAAGGCATCAAGCACGTGGATTGGTCAATCCATCTCAGGTTAATGACTGTCCAAAAGGAGGAACTTCCCCTCTGCTCAATAGTTAAGCACTTCTCCGCCTCTCTTAGCGTTGTGTAGTAGCAATCACACAACAGATTAAGCATAGGCAGTAAATAAAATAGACTTAATTTGATTAATATGTCAACTTAGAGAATCCCTTGTTAATGTCAGCATGAAACATCAAATATTGCTACAGAGATTAGCGGAAACTTACTGTCTTTCTCCTTCTGTTTCCAGTAGTCTCATACTAAATCCCTCTGCACAAGTGAAGCTGAGTAAGGACACCCTGGGGTTCTTTATTGCTGAGTCCCCTCAAGCTGTCAAAAGGTACTGCACTTTGCAAGTCGTTTCTGGAGAGGACACACTAGGCCAAATAGAAGCTAATGGGAAACAGATGGCAGCAGCAGCATGTTTCCTTGGTGTTAGCTGTCACTGAGGTCATTCTCGATTTCCTCTCTTTGTCCAGGGCCTTCTTTTACTGTTCCACCTGTCACAAGGATGTGTATACTCCCGAGCTAATTGAACAATGTGATTGCAAAAACAACCAGCAACAAGCCCGAGGTGATTTCTTATTTTCTCTGTCCTTAGCCTATTTCCTGGGGGTCTGGCGAAGGAGGGGAAAAAGGCTTCCATCACTGAGAAGATAAGGAGCATTTGAACTTGGCCAAGATAAGGCCTGTGCTTCCCACTGGGGACCCAAGACCTGACTACTGGTCTTCTAAAGCTGTAAAACAAGGATGACAACAATACACCTTTGTGGTTGCCCAGTTCAACTCCCTTACAGGTCAGGAGAGTGAACTCCAGAGAGATTTAGCATTGGCCCCACAGCCAGCAAACAGCATCATCAAAATGCACCTCAGCTATGCCGACTGCCCGCCGCTGCTCTTCCCCTACAACACAGCGATTTTCTCAACTTCAGCCTGAAAACCCAGCCCGTCATTGCCGGCTAGACTGTCCATGAAATTACTGCCTTCAGACTAGTTGTTGAACACTTTTTCCCTGGTAGACTGTGGCGAGTTTATTCTGATGCGGGTGTGAGAATGTAATTCTGTCTTTTGTCTAGTTGAACTCAATAGCTCACTAGCAACTCTTTCCACTTTAATGCAAGAAAGGGAAGACTAACCCTAAATGTGCAGATAAGTTTGTCCCTTCTACTAAAAAAGTTAGTCTTTTCCAGGAGCTTTCATAATCTTGAATAAATTCCAGTATCTTAAAACAAAAACTTTATCACCTCAAAATGTGACTCTCCTGGTGGAATACATTTCATAGATTAAACTTTTTATCTCCTTTTCAATCTGATCTTTCCCTATATTTACTCACACAGTTCTTGAGACACCTTTTTCCCAACAAAACAACTAAATATGAAGTGAAACACCATGTGCTAACTGATTTATGTCAACTTGACCCAAACTAGAATCATCTGAGTGGAGTGAATGGCTGCTGAGAAATACCTCCATGAGATCGGCCTATAGGCAGGTCTGTGGGGCATTGTCTCAGTTACTGATTGGTGTGGGAGGACCCAGCTCACAGGAGGTGGTGCCCGGTCATGAGTTAAACATGCTAAACATGAAAACATAAAAATAAGGTATTGTCCCAAAAACATTATGCAAGAGAAATTGTATTTATAAATGTAATGAAACAAATCTGTAAATCTTAAGATGTCTTTGTATATCTTTAAACAAGTTAATATTTTTAGATGTATTTTAACTTTTATTTATGTGTGCGGGTCTGTGTCTATATGAGTATATGCCATGTGTGTGCAGGGGCCTGTGGAGGCCAGAAGAGAGTGTCAGATCCTCTGGGAGCTGGCATTAGAGGTAATTGTGAGATACCTAATGTGGGTGCTGGGAACCAAACTCAGATCCCCTGAAGAGAAAGCAGAGTGCGCTCTTAACCACTGAGCTATCTGTCTCTCCAGCATCCTGATCTCTTTTTTTCTCCAATGCTCATCCTGTTCCCCACCTTTTGCATTGTATCTTTTCTCAACTTGGCAAAGATAAAGACTTTTAAAAACCCTCATATTTAGCAATCAAAACTTGTTTTTAGTGGTCAGAATTTATCTTAAAATGTTTATATCTACATACATGTCTACACATACACATATATATATCTTAAAATTAGGCATATGTTAACAATGGTGATCAATAACTTAGAAGATGTATAAATGAAAGGGTCATGAGTTTTGTTATTTAGATCTGTCTTAGGTCATAAAATAACACATAAAGCAATTATTTATCAGTTGGTCAGTAGTTGAAAGAACTTATAAATACTTACACTAAAAATAATTTATAAGCACTTAACAACAACAACCACAACCTCAGAGAACATGTAACAGGGTTCAAGGAAGTCTCCATGTGAGATTCCCAAGCAGTCCTTATAGAAGTGGGTATTTTGGGCAGCCCCCAAACACATAGTGGCTTTCAGGGCATGCTTGCAGGGACTCTGAGACCACGATATATTGCCTGGCCCCAGTGACTCTCTGCAACCACAGTACAGGGTTTCATGACTCCCTCAGTTTGGCATCTTTCCTGCCTACAAAACCAGTACCGTATGCAGGACCACAGTTGCATCAGCTTCTACATGCTGATCCAGAGGAAACATGTTCCTAGTTGTTTCCCAAGATCAGGGCATCCCTTGGTGCATTCTCGGTTTAGACCCTCTGGCCTTTCAAATGAATTAGCATTCTTATACGCTAGAGCCTTTGTTGGCTGGGTCTTATCTTTGAGGCTTTCCTATTGTCTCAGTGCAGAGCAGGAGGTCTCTCGCTGCTAACCATTACAGCCTTTCTGGCAGATTCCCTGCTCAACTTTAAACTTTCTGGAGCTCTTTTCCTTGACAAAATGCTCATCTTTAACATCATTCTATTCTTATAAAAGAAAACATTTAACTGGGGCTGGCTTACAGTTCAGAGACTTAGTCTATTATCATCATGGTGGGAAGCATGGTGGCATGCAGGCAGACATGGTGCTGGAGAAGTACCTAAGAGTTCTACACCTGGATTGTCAGGCAGTGGGAAGAAAGAGTGACACTGGGCATAGCTTGAGCTTCTAAAACCTCAAAGCCCACCCCCAATGACACACTTCCTCCAACAAAATCACACCCAATCCAACAAGGCCACATCTCCTAATAATGTCATTCCCTGGGGACCAAGCGTTCAAATCTATGAATTTGGGGGGCATTCTTATTCAAAACACCACAGTTGTTTTATAGCAATCTTCCTTAAGGTACCCACTGGAAAACCCTAGTAAACTGTGTCATGATATTAACAATTTACCTTGAGAGCATGAAGCCTTTCTACCATTTCTGTCCTAAAATATGAGAAAATTATTACTTGTACACTATCAACCCAGAAAGGCAGATAGACAGATCAATGGACAGAAAGATAAGTACCATAAATTAATAAAGTTGAACTGTGTTTTAGGAGGAGATTGACGTGACTGAGTATATGTGTGCAAGGGGTCATGTCTCGTGTGTGACTTTTCTCCATCTTACATTTCAATATTGCTTATTTAATCTATTTATTTCAAATATTCTTGCATTTATCCTCATGAACATTCTTAAAAGTAATAGTGTGTTTCTTTTTATTTTTGCAGAAGAGGAAATTATTAGTTTTTATGTTATTTCTATATGTGGAAATTCCCGAGCAATTTGAGACATACCCTCGGAAGATCAGATTCTTTAAAAGTCTGAATTGTTAGTAAAAATACCCTGAAAGGGAAGATCAAATAGAAACTCACTACGCCTGACAACGGTGAATTGGAACCTGACCAAATGTACAGGAAGGATGGGGTTTGAAGGGTTTGTAGTTAGGCTTCCCAGTCCCGTGTAACTCCAGTCTCTGCCCCTTGGAAGACACAGAAGAAAGCACAGAAGTAACTCTAAGAGATACTCTTACATGCCAGGTGCATTTGCAGCCTGTGCAGTCAGTCTGATTCTTTAGGGCAGTGGTCCTCAACCTTTGGGTTGGGGGTTGCATATCAGATATCCTGCTTATCAGATTTTTATGATTTGTAACAGCAGCAAAATTAGTTATGAAGTAGCAACAAAAAATGGTTTTATAGTTGGGGGTCACTACAACATGAGGAACTGTGTTAAAAGTTGCAACATCAGGAAGTTTGAGAACCACTGGTATAGATGGAAACCAAAGACTATAATCCATCTTTTCAACCTAGCAGTTGCTAAGGATTCACAGATTCTTCCTAGGCAGGAGCCTGGAAATGATTCGGTCAGTGGAAATGGTTGGGAAGTCCCTAGGAAGGAGGTGACAGATGATGCGTGATTCATTGAGGTTGCTGTGCACTTGCAGGGCCAGACATCGTGATGATGAAAGACAACAATAAGAAACCCACTTGCAATCTAGAAAGTCAGGATTCTGTTTCAAGAGAACAGGAGAGCTTTCTTGCCATCCTTGAGAATAGGTAAGAACCACAGAACGACAACATCTTACATCACTCAGCATTAAAAATTTGACTTAGATTAAAACATTCGCTTTATCAGAACCTCTGTAGACCAGTGGAATTGCTGTTTACAAAATATATTCATCCCTACTTTGGCCCCATATCACATACTTTTTTCTACCATTGCTCAGATCTTTGGGGCACTAATAACCTTGTGCACCCAATTTCTTTCAGGTCACCTTTGAAGTACTCTATAAATGAAAGAGCTAATTCTTAGCTAGCCCCAAATAGCCTTTTTGTTATTAACCCTATACTTGTAACAAATTGCTAATGAGATTGCCTAAGGGTTTTGTTTGTTTATTTGTTTGCTTATTGTTGTTTTTGTTTTTTGATACAGGGTCTCCTTATGGAGACCAGGCTGGCCTTAAACTCTAGAAATCCACCTGCCTCTGCCTCTTGAGTGCTGTGGTTAAAGGCATAAACCACTATGCCTAGCTAAGATTGCCTAAGTTTTTTAATCTGCAAAATGGGACCAAAGAGTTCTCCCTCCCCAACTCTCTTTTCTCTCCAGTTCTTCAGTGTATTAAGATTTCTACCTGGAGATGAAGATGCGGCTGAGTTGGTAGAGTGCTCTAGCATGTGCAAAAACCTGGACTTGGCATGCTGGGCAGTGGTGGTACACACCTTTAATCCCAGCACTCGGAAGGCAGAGACAGGTGGATTTCTGTGAGTTCGAGGCCAGCCTGGTCTACAAGAGCTAGTTTTGTGACCAATAGGACTGTTACACAGAGAAACCCTGTCTGGAAAACAAGCCAACAACAAACAAACAAAACAAACAAACAAACCTGGGCTAGGGACGTAAAATTAGACGCGTTGTCATTCTCTTGTAATCCCAGTACTTGGGAAGGTTGGGAATTCAAGGTCATTGTTGTCTACACAGTGAGTGTGAGGCTAACCTGACTACATGAGACTCTGTCGCAAGAATAAAGAAAAAAATTTACTAACCAGAAAACAAGGTGGAGAATTATTTGTTTAGTTTATTCTAAAAAAAATCAGACCAATCTAAAATATTTATCATCCCTAATTTTAATAAAAACAGCTCTGTAATATGTAGGCAATATTTCAGTTTAGTAAGAATAATAATATAGGAAGATCATTAAGGATTGAGAATTGTAATCACCTAAAAGTAAATATATTATCAATGGAACATAAACTATTATGAAGAGATTATATAATATGACCAAAGTGGCAGATTTTTAAATGATTGAATAGTATTAACTATACAAGTATTTTGCTAGTATAACTTTTATATAAAACAGTATGAGAGTTTCTTTAAAAAAATTAAAATATACATCTGTCTTAGTTAGGGTTTTTTTATTGCTGTGAAGAGTCACCATGACCATGGTAACTCTTACAAAGGAAACATTTCCTTGAGGTGGCAGCTTACAGTTTCAGAGGTTCCCTCCATTATCATGACGGGAGCATGTTGGAATGCAGGCAGAGGTAGTGCTGGCTACATCCCTACCAGGATGTTGACTGCCTGTCACACTGAGTGAAGCTTGAGAAAAGAGACCTAAAGCCCACCCTACAGTCACACTTTGGGGGCAGTTTTTTCAAGCCACCACAACAGGTGATCCAGTGATCTAATTTCTGAATATCTAGCTAAAGGGAATGAAATTCGTCTATCAAATGATTCCAAAATGCTCCTTCCAGCTGCAGCTTTCATCACAACAGGCGAGCTCTGTGGCCTGTGGTGACAGTAAAAGGAGGAAGAAAACGGACCTGTGTCTCTAGATCCACACTGCAACACATGCACACTTTTTTTTTGCTGCTGTTGTTGTTTGTTTATTTGGTTGGTTGGTTTTGATTTTTGTTTTTTTGAGACAGGGTCTCACTATGTAGCTTTGACTTTCCTGGTACTCAGTATATAGACCAAGTAGGCCCTGAACTCACAGAGATCCACCTGCCTCTTCCCCCAAGTGCTGAAAATAAAGGTGTGTGCCTTTACTTTGGAGATTCCCATTTTATAAAGAAGGCATTCCTGTCCTTTGGGGGAAAATGGATGAACCTCAAGGAGTGCTCATAAAGGAAGTCAAGAGCAGAGCAATGAATACTCACATATATATCAAGTCTACAGAGGATCTCATAGAAAACCAGACGGTACTTGCCAGTCATTGGCTATGGCAGAATAAAGGAGTGTTAGTCAATTGTATAACAATAACAAGAAAACAACACACGAGTATAATTCTCACTACATATTCCTTAGTGTTGTGTGCTTGGTGGTGTTGTGTATCAATTTCACAAAAACTAGAGTTATCAGAGGAAGGAGCCTCAACTAAGGAAATGCCTCCTTGAGATCCAGGTGTAAGGCATTTTCTCATTTAGTGATCAATGGCAGAGGTCTAAGCCCATGGTGGGTGGTTCTAACCCTGGGCTTCTGGTCCTGGGTTCTGTAAAAAGGTGGACTGAGCAAACCATGGGAAGCAAACCAGTAAGCAGCTCCCCACATGGCCTCTGTAGCAGCACCTGCCTCTGGGATCCTGCCCTGTTCGAGTTCCTGTCCTGACTTCCTTCAGTGATGAACACCAATGTTAAAGTATAAACCAAGTAAACCCTTTTCTCCCCAACTTGCCTTTGGTCTTCCCATGATCCTCCTGGCCATCAGAGTTGTGGTGGGGTATGGGAGTGGTGAGCTTTACTCCCCTGTCAGTTTCCAACTTCCCATGCCCACCGCCCCTGCACCTGGTGCTGCAATCATGGCTTATCAAGCTCTCCTCTCCTCTCTGGGCACTGAATTCAGCCTTGATTGGCGGTCCAGCGGTGCATAGGGTCCACAGCCCAGAGGTTCCGCAGGGGCCTCTCTTCTACCTCAACCTTGCTCCTCATTTGCTGTATCCCACTGGTCCAGACATGGAGGAGAGGAGCTTTGGGTATTCTGAGCAAGAGGACCCTCAAACTAAGCCTTAAGTGCAGGCCTTATAACTTGTTAGCTATTGCCTTTCGTCCATAAAACACAAGGAAAAGGTCTCCAAGATCTCTTGCAGAGTTGGAAAGATTGACTTTTGTACTTTAAGAGTTCTAATTTTTGGTTGTTAACTTATATCTCATTGAAAATACATCTGTATTCCCCAGCTCCCTAAGTGTTAGTAGGAGCCACATGACTGAGCCTGGCCAATAAGCTATGGCTTTGGCCCTAGTGCTGCTATGCTAGTTCCCTGGACTTTCTCAGACTGCCTCTCCACCCTCTCTGCTCAGGAATGGGGCATATGACAACGTGGAGGACACTACTGAGCTGCTGGACAGCAGTGGAATGTTTCACTGGTGCCAATCGACACCCTTGGACAAGGTGATTCTGGTAGGTGACCACACTGTAACACGCAGTTTAAAGGGCGAAGAATGACCTACTAGTCACAAGAAGCAGCAGCTTGTCAGTAAACCGTGAGTCTGGAAGGAAAGCTACATTAGCCACACACATTGCAGGCCACGAGCCGTGGGCATGTGACAAAGGCATGCTGCGGTGTAAAATGCAGGTGACTTCACCTATGAGGCCCTTCTCTGAGCAGCTTCTCTGAAATAATTGTTTTCAACAATGCTTTCCCTGAAATGTAACAAATCTAAAGGTCCTAGATAAACATACGTACAAGGACTCTGCATTCTTTTGTTTTAAAATAAAAAATGCCCCTAATTTATTGGTCAAAATTTGACTTCCCTATATTTATATTTAATTAAAAACTGCACCTGTTAAGCAAGCCTTGTAGACATGATAGTTCTGTCCCTCCTCCTGCTCTCGAGCAGGTAATTTCCCCATCTGTGACTATTTAATAGTTATAAACATTTTCTTGCTTTTTCAAAAGCATTTTAGTATACATGCCACTCCTCCTATTCCCTGCCTTTGTGGTTTAATGCTAGTATCCTGACAGAATATGTTCAAATATTTATAAAACACGACCACTCACTTGATCAGAATCATTCATTTCTCAGAGCTGTCATATCAGCTGGAAGATGTCTTAGCTGTCAAACAACTATTTTGGCAATTCTACCCATGCTAGGTAAATGTCTGCTGAGTAGGAAGTCAAGCGTGTTTTCAGCTTTTTCAGTGGAAGCAGGTCTTAAAAGCTGGACCCAGATGGACACACTGAAGAGAGGCAGGGAGGGCAGTGGGTGAGAAGGTTTTGTAAAGCATGCAAACATGTCTTTGTACTTCCCCTAAAATACGGGTTGTAGATTGTGTGTGGCTCAGACTGAGTGCTCAGTCCTTTATGGAGTTTAGAAAGTGCTCTGGTTTTTATAATGCTCGGGTTTTGAATTTTTGTCCACAGGAATGGAAAGTCCAGATTTCAAAAATTCAGAGCCTTTGAACTTGGTTCTGCTTGCAGAAGGGACAAGTTGATTACTCATTTTGCGTTACTTTGAACAATGGCATCTGTCAAACCACCATTTCTCTTAAGTGTGAGACAGGTTTTGCCATAGTTGGTTGGAGGAAATGGTTTCCATAGCTGTGTTTATAGATGTGGTCGGCCATGGATATTTTTCTAATTTCTCAGGTCATCTCAGCAGAGCAACTGTTAGACTTTAGGCATGTTGCATGACATTTACTTAGTGGCTTCATTATTCAAGTTAAAACTGATCAGATTAAACAGACAACCATTTAATTTAGTTAGTATTCATATCAGTCTCTAGGCAGCTCTGGAGAAAAGTAGTTTTATATCCCTGCAGAAGGCAATCCCTGCAGAAAGAGTCTTCCCCAGTACGTAGTGATTTCATCAAATAAGTGGATGTGTCAGGTGTTTGTTGAAATACGGAGCGGCGGGCTGTGTCCCGCCACCCAGCTAGCTTTACCCGAAATAATTACACGGAAACTGTATTCTTTTAAACACTGCCTGACCCATTAGTTTCAGTTTCTTATTGGCTAGCTTTTACATATTGATCTAACCCATTTCTATTAATCTGTGTAGCCCACGAGCTTGCTTACCAGGAATGATCTTAACCTGCGTCTGTCTGGAGTGGGAGAATCATGGCGACTCCCTGACTCAGCTTCTTTCTCCCAGCATTCCGTTCTGTTTACTCCGCCTACCTAAGGGTTGGCCTATCAAATGGGTCTAGGCAGTTTCTTTATTAATAAGAAATCACTCCCACATCAGGTGTTAATTCTTATTAGTATATATATCCATTTGAAATATTCTAATTTGTATGTACATAGGCTATAGAACTCACTCATGTGAAATTTAAATACATGTAACAGTCTTTACCAACATTCAAGTGTTTTCCTTTAAACTTTTCAAAACTTTGGGTGGGGTGTAGTGGTGCACACCTCTAACTTTAGACTTTGGGTGGGGTGTAGTGGTGCACACCTCTAACTTTAGACTTTGGGTGGGGTGTAGTGGTGCACACCTCTAACTTTAGACTTTGGGTGGGGTGTAGTGGTGCACACCTCTAACCTTAGACTTTGGGTGGGGTGTAGTGGTGCACACCTCTAACTTTAGACTTTGGGTGGGGTGTAGTGGTGCACACCTCTAACTTTAGACTTTGGGTGGGGTGTAGTGGTGCACACCTCTAACCTTAGACTTTGGGTGGGGTGTAGTGGTGCACACCTCTAACTTTAGACTTTGGGTGGGGTGTAGTGGTGCACACCTCTAACTTTAGACTTTGGGTGGGGTGTAGTGGTGCACACCTCTAACCTTAGACTTTGGGTGGGGTGTAGTGGTGCACACCTCTAACTTTAGACTTTGGGTGGGGTGTAGTGGTGCACACCTCTAACTTTAGACTTTGGGTGGGGTGTAGTGGTGGTGCACACCTTTAGCCCCCAGCACATAGGAGACAAAGACAGGTGGGTCTTTGTGAATTGGAGGCCAGCTTGGTCTATATAATGAGTTCTAAGTCAGCCAAGGCTACACCATGATATCCTATTTCAAAACACACACAGAAATTCACACACACATGCACACACACACCTATATGCACACACATACACACATGCACACACTTGAGGGCTGAAAAGATGGCTCAGTAGTTAAGAACACTGGCTGCTCCTCAAAGGACCCAAGTTTGATTCCTAACACCCACATAGTGTCTCACAACTGTCTGTAGCTGTAGTTCAGGGGATCCAGTCCCCTTTCCTGACCTCTATGTGCATAACGTACACATGTAGTGCACAGTCATGCATGGAGGCAATACACTCCATGCACACAAAATAATAAAATTATTTTATAATTTTTAAAAATAAGCAAAAAACAAAACAAGAAATCACCCCTGAACAAGGAAACAAACAAAAACCCAGTTTAGGAGCTCAACAAAAATCACCCCTGAACAAAGAAACAAACAAAAACCCAGCTTAGGAGCTCAACAAAAATCACCCCTGAACAAAGAAACAAACAAAAAGCCAGCTTAGGAGCTCAACAAAAATCACCCCTGAACAAAGAAACAAAAACCCAGTTTAGGAGCTCAACAAAAATCGAAGTTGATTGACACCTGTTGGAGAGCACGCTTTCAGTGTTACTCAATTTCCACACAAAAGATTTACTATTTCAAACATTTAAACAGAAAAATTGAAAGTTAAACAGCTTGTTTATTTACACAGCTAAGATAGAGACAAAATTCAAAATTGGTCTTCTGGTGCCTCCTCTCCAAGTTCTCTGTTTGTATCAAAGGAGTTTTAAAATAAGATTGTGTACATGTGTTCTTGTGTCTACCACATATGTATGGGTACTCCTGGGGGCCAGGAGAGGGCATCAGATCTCCCCCAGATATGGAGTTGGAGGCAGCTGTGAGCCACTCAAGGTGGGAGCTGGGAGCCGAGCCTTGATCCTCAGAGGAGCAGCACATGGTTTTAACTTCACAATGAATTTCCTCAACTTAATAAAGAATTTATCAAATCTGTTCACTTATTAGATGTAATCATATGAACCTGCCATATTCAACCGTACTTGACACATCAGAATAATGATACTGATCTGACTTTTAATTGATTCAGTTCATACTGAAAGAAAGCTTTAGAAAGCAAAGAGTGCACAGATGCATACCCCACGTGTGTGTATGTGTGAACTTCCTTCATATGTATTATATATGTGCATGTGTAAATATATACATTATATATATGCTGTAGCTGCACCTGTAAGATCCATTTTTGTGTAAGCAGTTGATTTTATTAGCCTATAAAAGTACTGCTCTGGAGACAAAGTCAGGAGGGGAAGGAGGTGGGGCTCATTGCAGAACTCTTACCTGTCTGTGAAACTGACCTGAGTCTGGCATGTGTCTCCTTAGAAACGGTCTGACGAGTCAAAACCTGTGTTTCGGAACCACATTATAGCATGTGTGTTTGGAGATGCCCAATCAGCCCTCATCGGGCTTCGGAACTTTGTGATACCCCTGAGGGCCAGCAACTACACCCGGCAAGAGCTGAAGGACATTGTGTTTATCGGGGCTCTGGAATACTTCCAGAGAGAATGGCGATTTCTCCGGAACTTTCCCCAGATATACATTTTTCCTGTAAGCAATACATGAGGATAATGATGTAGTACTAGTATTTATGGTGATAGTAACGATATTTGTAGTTTGCAGTTACATGGTACCTACTGTGTGCCAGAAACCAGCCACAGTTTGCCTATATTACTTCATTTAATCCTCTAAATAATAATATGGGGTAGAACATAAAAATGCCAAACCTTAGGTATGGAAACAGTAAGTTTCCAAGTAGGTAGCTTTTCCAAGATCACAGAACAGGTGAGTAGAAAGAGGAGGATTTAAATCCAGACATTAAGGCTTGGTATGGGAGGCCATGGTGAACTGTGTGGAGCTAGCAGGCAGTACCGTATATATCATAGTAATTGCGCAGCTTAAGTTTTAGACTGGGCCAACAAGCAAGCAACAAGTATGTATATACCATAATAATTGTATGGCTTAAGTTTTAAGAAGCACTTAGCATTTTAAGAAGCACTTCTGGTCAGAAAATAATTACAGACAAATCCAGATGACTCACAGTGTTAGATAAATGTACGTAGGCTTGGGAAAGAGAAGAAAAAGAATATAGAGCGTTGACAAAGACAAACAGTCATAGATTAAAGGAGTGAAGATAATAAAATAAATATTAAAAACAATAGAGTAAAAATAAGCCATGTAAAGATGGAAAATTCACAGAGAGTCTGGATTATGTATATTATTGTGTTTTCTTTGAATATTTTGACTGTGAATGAACTAAGTATAAAGAGACATTTCATTGTATCAACTGCTAAGTTAAACCAACATAAAGGTATCTTGACTTCCAAATTTGAGTCTAATGATAAGTTGCTTTGGAAAAGAGGTCCTTCTTTTGTTTCCACAGAAGATGAGAACCTTTGGATTGCTTCCAGACCAATATAGTAGTTTCATGGAACAAGACCGCCTGAAAGGTTGCTGTAAACACCCTACAAAGAAAATTACTTTGCCCAATAAGCAGCAGGAAGCAGTTTGGAGAGAATAACTATGCCCGTATTCCCAAATATTGTTCATAATTGTTTGTTTACATTTAAGGGGGGATATGATATAGATATGCTATAGAGATTTGCATTGGTATGGATCTTGGTTTATTAATACAATTTTAAGGTCAAATATGTTATATGTATATGTATTTCTGATCTTGATTAAGGTATTGTGTTTGAGTTGCTTATTTAAAATGTAGTGTATAATTAAGAAATATAAGTTAATAGATACTCATCTATAATAGTCAAGCTTATAGTCATGTTAGATTTTCTAGATGTACAGAGATGTATTTCAGATGGAAAAGTATTCTTCAAATCTTTCAGAGACCTTCAGAATATGGCATTTAAATGTTTTAAAAATTTAGGACTTTTCATGACAATAAAACACATCTGCTCCTGACAGTAACAATCTACTTCAAGAGGAAGATGGGCATCAAAGAGGCTCCTTATGGAGTTTGTTAGATGAACTGGACATGCAGGATCCACAGAGAAATGACTGCTGAACTTGCTTAAAGGTGAGATGATCCTTCGGGGTTCCTGCTTCATGAAAGAGTCTTCAAGACATTCTGCAGAATACAGAAGAAAGTGACAGGCAAACTGCCAACATAGGCAGACCTGTCTTTTAAATTTCCTACTTCATAGTATCTGCTGGATATTATGGGCCTGTAGGCTGAAGATGGATGCCCCAACAGTACAGAAGAACTTTGGGTAACTGTCGAGGCAGCGAGATGTCTCTGTCAACTCTAGAGTTTTGGAAGTTGCTTTCAATGCACTTCCTGTTTACTTAGGTAATATTATATCCTTCTGGAGTCTTTGATGAAGTTGAAGAATTTATCATTATAGTTTTCTTTATATATTCCTTATCTTATTATAGTTATGATAAAAGATAAAGTAGACATAAATGTTGTAACTGTAATTCTTGCTTGATAATAACTGTTTGTTATATGTAATTTTACTATGTTAAAGTTAAAGCTTTCCTTTTTGTTTAAACAGAAAAGGGGAAATTGTGTGGGAGGTCCTTCTGTCTGTGTGTTGCTTTTCTTGGCTAATGAATAAAGAAACTGTCTTGGCCTGTTGATAGGGCAAAACTTAGGTAGGTGGGGAAGACAGAACTGAATGCTGGGAGAAGGAAAGAGTCAGAAAGATGCCATGGATCTGCTGCCAGAGATAGTCGTGCTGAAACTTTGCTGGTAGGCCATGACCTCATGGTGATATACAGAAATGGGTTAAATTAAGATGTAAGAGTTATCCAATAAGAAGTTAGAGCTTATGGGCCAAGCAGTGATTTAATTAATAGAGTTTCTGTGTGGTTATTTCAGTTCTGGGCAGCCAGGACAAACAAGGGGGCCCTCCTCCTACAAAGGCTCCTGAGTTTGTGTTCAGACTAGCATATTTTATAGACTGTGTATAATGAGAATTTCTCTGTGTTTTACAGTCTGCTTCTTCCTTACTTAAACCTAAGCTGGTTCTGGCTGGGCCTTTGGGTTCTGCCTTACTCATCTTTTCTGGTCACATTGTAATGGAACGCACAGCCACACAGGGCCATCACAGGGAGGAGATGGAGAGGAGAGGCTCTGTCTCCCCTATTGCAATGGACCTGTGGTTGGAATGGCACTTTCTCACTGTGACTGTGCTGAGAGGTGGGACCTAGAGGAAGTGACCAGGCATGAGGACTCTGCTCCCGTGTGTTAATGCTGCAGCTGTGAGAAGGGCTGGCCACTCTGGAGTGGGACCTGATGAAAGGGGAAGGTGGCCTCATGCTCTGTCCTGTGTGCACGCTTGCTGGGTCCCCACCCCCCAACCCCACTCAGATGCAGTAGGAAGGCCTTCATAAGATGTGGCCCTTCTCTCTTGGATTTCCTAGACTGTGGAATTATGGGAAATGAATTTCTTTTCTTCATAAATTTCCCAGTTACAGAGGCAGAAGAACGGGCTAAGACAGACTACAGTGTGATTGTGTGCCACTCTAGGTGACATTTTATTTACATTGAACTTTGATAGGCTTGTACCCCTAGCTGTGCCACCACATTCGTGGATGAAAATTCCATTATAAGCACTGTGGAAATGCACCAGAGCATTTGAATGTCTAATAAAATAACACTGGCAGTGTGTGAGAAACACTGATTTTCTAAAAAGCAAATTGGATTTGCTGTTTTTTAAAAAGCTACCATGAAGTTCCTGTCCCTCATCCTCACTGCTTCACTCTACTCAACAAGAGAGAAGATAC
The DNA here is from genome assembly GCF_018167655.1 of Microtus oregoni. Lineage (NCBI taxonomy): Eukaryota > Metazoa > Chordata > Mammalia > Rodentia > Cricetidae > Microtus > Microtus oregoni. Next base: position 8,522,106 of record NW_024543083.1, on the reverse strand, counting down.
CTAGAACTCTCCAGCCAGCCAGTGTCACGAATGATCAATATTAGACCCTTTCATGGGGGTATTTCTGTGACAGACCTGGCCATGTTTTAGATAAGATTGTAGAAGGACCTTGGAACTTTGGGCTGGAGAAGCCATTGAGTGTTCAGCTGAATGAACTTTTGTTTGAACTTTGAAAATAATGCTCAAAGCAGCTCAGATAATGGAGGCTTGTGGAATTTCAGAAGGAATTTAACAGTTTGTTAAAGAGTCTGTCGGTGCTGTTCAATATTTGGAGCTTTGAGAATCTGTGGTTCTGGTCAATTAGTACTGAAGAACTGGCTATGAGTAAGAAGAGACTAGAACCACTAAGGTGAAACCTTTGCTTTATTAGGACAATTGATGCTGATTTGATGGAGGTGAGATTAAGTGGTGATTGAGAAGAGACCAGCATCATCCAGGATCATTAATCTGGGAGGATTTCCTCAGACTCAGCACAGGAAGCCAAGGCTGTCTGTACCTTATGGTAGTACCTGAACTCTGTAAAGTGTAAGAGTCTCCCTTGTGACACTGGTTTGGAGGCATCAAGGAGTCATGGAGAGTAGCTGAGACTTGGCTTTATGAGAGGCCAGTAGAGGCCAATAGTGAAGGTGAAGCCTCAGTTGAAACAGAAGACTCAGGACTGAATTAGTCAGGGATAAAGTTGAGGCTTTGTTCCATGTAGCCGCGGTAGAGTCCCTGAAGAAAGTCTATGAGAGTCTTTTGGTGAAAATACAGCCCAGTTGCAGCAGGACTCAGAGTGGAAATTCCATTACCTGGGACAACCACCAAGGACAGCAGCAGCTATGGAGTGGAGTGGCCTGAGCTTATGAGATGAGCTATGTGTACTATTGCAAGCCCTTTGGAGCCTAGAAAATTGTGTTTGAATCCCAAAAGTCTGAGACTGAATTATATGCTATTGAATTTGTTTTACTTTGCTTTGATTCTATGTCCTGATTCTTCTTGGATAAATTATTTTTTTTAAATATTTATTTATTTATTATGTATGCAGTATTCTGTATGTATGCCTGAAGGCCAGAAGAGGGCGCCAGACCTCTTTACAGATGGTTGAGAGCCACCATGTTGGTTGCTGGGAATTGAACTCAGGACCTTTGGAAGAGCAGGCAATGCTCTTAACCACTGAGCCATCTCTCCAGCCCCGGATAAATTATTTTTATTTTATAGGATCCTATGGTTAAGAGACTTTGGATATTTGTATAATTTGAAGAGGCTTTGAACATTAATAGAAACTATAGATGTTTTTAAAAGACTGAATTTTTAAATGCTGTGGAACTTCAAAAATTATTTATGTTCTGATATTAACATTAATATGATATTGTGGGGATAAACAAGAAAGAAAAAGTTATGGATTAAAATGATGTGTCTGTGTATCAAACTGACAAGAGAGCATTTGTGCTGACTAGTTTGATGTCAACTGACACAATCTAGAGTCATTTGGGAAGAGGGAACCTCAATTGAGAAAATGCTCCCACCTGTGGTACATTTTCTTGATTGGTAATTTATGTGGGAGGGCCTAGGTCACTGTGGGTGGTGCAGGGCTACCAGAAAAAGCATTCCTCTGTGGCCTCTGTATCAGTTCCTGTCTCTAGGTTCCTACCTGTTTGAGTTACTACGTTGACTTCCTTCTGTGATGAACTGTAGGGTGTAAGTATAAGCTGAATTAAACCCTTTCCTCCCCAAGTTGCTTTTGATCATGGTGCTTCATCATGGCAGTAGAAATGTTGACCAGGACAAACTCCAAGCATCCTAAAGATGGGGCTACATTACTAGCTATATGAGAATACAGGAGGGATGGCCTAGTAGCAAGGCTGAGAGATATAGAATTAACCTATAGCTCCGTGATGCCTCCTTTCTTTGACTTTTTCATCGACATGGTCACCTTTTGCTTTCTTTTCTCTTACTTGAGTTGTCAAAATGGATTTTTGCTCCCCATCATTCTCCTTTGTCTCATCCAAACTTGTTCTCTGAGAGGGATCTGTCACATCAATCCACAATAAGACACTAACAATTTCCAGGACAATGTATCAGACAACTGATAATTGTTAGTCAAGCCAGTAGAGTCTTTAGCTCAAAACCTGCATCAGCCACAAAGACCCGGCTCCATGAGCCACAATCTCAGACCTGTCCATCTGACGACCCCTTCACAACGTGGAACTCTCCCCCTAGGGATCTGCACTCTACACTGGAGATCTGCATGCGGTCAGCATAGAGCACTGTTCCATGTGTGCAATCTTAGCATCCCCGTACAAGCCACTGAGCAGCCAGATTCTGGTGGACACTGAGACTATCACGGCCACCCTCAACATCCAGTCCCTGCGGATCAGCTGCCCTACCCCGATACCTTCAGTGCCAGGTCAGAACAACCCCTGAGGGGAAGGGCCTAGGGAGGATGGGATAAGGAGAGAGAATTAAATCCTCCCCAAATATTTGAGTTGTGAGGAGCAAGACGGATTGGGACAGATGTCACAGATTTTCTGACTGTGACAATATTATGATAGGAATAACCAAGTTATTTCCTCTGGAGTTCAAAGTCATGTGAAAACCCATATCCATCTTCAAGGTTGAATTCATGTACACTGGTTTCCAATTTTAAGGAAAAAGGCACTGAAATGTAAGAGGCATTATTTTTGCTGTTAATCTAATATTGGAAAGTGTAGCAACTACTATGTTATGATAACAAGTTGTATTAATCAATTCTTTTTTACTCTTACGGGTGTTTTTCAGTTATTGTTTAAAACTTAACTTTCTTTATAGGATAGAAAGATTTAAAAAATTAATTCTATTTTTTCGAGACAGGGTCTCATGTGTCCTAGAATGCACTATGTAGATCAGGATGGCCTTGAACTCGCAGCAATCCACCTGCCACTGTCTCCCAAGTACTGAGGTCAATAGTGTGCCCATAACACTGAGCCAAATATTTTTTCCATCTTTTATTAATTAAGCAAAAAGATGCTGATTTTCTCTGATGTTATTAGGTTCTATATTGGGGCTGGAGGTTGGCCCGTGATGCACTAATTGATGGTGAACAGTCAGTCTTCTTTGTATTTCCCTAGGTCAGTGGTGACTGTTTTGGTTGTCTTAACTGGAGAGATGCTGCCATCTCTTGGTAAGGTCACACATGCTGTTTGGCAAACAGCTTTCAGTGCATGGGGCAGCCCCACACAAAGGCCAGCAGTACCGAGATTGAGGAAGTTTACCCCCTCATATCTGGTGAGCCTTTTATAAGGTCGGGAGATCTTCCTGACATTCTGATGAACTTACATAGGAAGCCAAGCCAGCCCATTCCCTAGACATTCATCCAGGGAGGCTGAGGGGTGGGGACACAAGTGTGGACTTTCCAGAGGATCCATAAGAGCACCAGGCCTACTGGACATGTCTTTGGGAAGCCTGGAGGGTTTCCAGTCTTGCTCTGATTACTTCTCTGCCACACTGCAAGGGGAACAGGTTGGCAAACCTAGACAGTGCGGGATTCTGAATGTCACTCCCTCCACATCAAACTCTTGTGTACAGAATCCCAAGGTATCCCAGGTGGAGGCAGGGTTCTCAGAGTGGGGTACCACTCGATTCTGAGGAGCAGGAAAAAGATACAAGCAATATCCTCTAGAGGATCTTGAGGTGGCAGATCATATTAGGGGCCAGAAGTCCACTGCAGGGTCTTCAGAAGCACCCAGAAGTCCACTGCAGGGTCTTCAGAAGCACCCATGAAGTCCACTGCAGGGTCTTCAGAAGCACCCATGAAGTCCACTGCAGGGTCTTCAGAAGCACCCATGAAGTCCACTGCAGGGTCTTCAGAAGCACCCATGAAGTCCACTGCAGGGTCTTCAGAAGCACCCATGAAGCAGCGGCACCAATCATTAGAAGTTGGTTTCCTCCAAGTTCTAAAAGTATATTAATGTGGCTGTATTGCTACTTACACACTAACACCTTACTACTTGGACACTTTTGTCACATGCATACACACATACACACACACACACGTGCATACACAGACACCATGTACCATCCTTTCAAAGGAGTAGCAACTGAATACAGTCAACCCTCTTTACTGTGGGTTCTGCATTTCATCCCCAACCACAGACAGAAGATATTCTAGGGAAAATGCATCTATATAAAACATCTAAAAACATACAGACATCATCATTGCTCTGTAAACATTATTATAGCCATTTCATGGTATTAGGTATTATCAGGCATCTGAGGTAAGGTAAGGTGTTTGTGAGAATGTACATCAGTGATACACAAATAACTGGCATTTTCTGAGAAAGGGCTTGAGCTTCCAAGGATTGGTTCTTAAGGGACTCCACTTCCTGAAGATACCAGGGGACGATTATGGTAGCCTTTTTTACAAAATACAGAAATGAATTTGAGCTATGGACTAGAAAGTAAGATTGCTGAGCTAAAGCATCGGGTCACAGCCAAGTTTTACTTGGCTTTTTATTGTTCTTGTCATCATCTCTTATTGTCTGTAGGAGCCAATTCTGCATCCAGCTTCAGTAAATACCAGGAAAGAAGATACCAGCAGATCCCCATTCTCACTGAACTGAGTAAGTTGCTTATAAGTGGAATATTCAAGGGAGAGATTTTTAAGGTGCATAGGCGATGTCTCACGGTCGTTCTAGAATTCACAGTCAGAGGACTAAGAAACCAGAATAGGCCCCAGAAACCTTTCAATGCTATTTGGGTATCCATTGGTGACATCATCCATCGAAGCCTGTGTGAAGAAACTGAACCAGCACCTGTCAGTCACTGGTAACAACCTTGATGTCTAGATGGCTGCCAGTTGAATGTATAGCTTAATTGTTTTCTCCCTTTTAACTATCTCTGACTCTCAAAATTTTAAGTCTATAATTAGAAGAAATGGTAAATTAAAGTGGTGGGAGGAGATGAGGTATGTTCTGTCACTTGGCAGGGACCACGGGGTTTGTTCATCCAAAGACCTGGAAACAGACAATGACTGTCACATTAACTAGTCACCTGCCAGACCTTCAGTCTTTGCTCTTCTTTGTTGGAAAGGGTCAGGCTAAAATGGGAGCCTTGGGTCTGGCTTTGGTAGAGCATATACAACCTAAGAGAGAGTGGGGAGGAATTTTGAGGTCTCTGGTTTAAATGACCCAGCAGAATTAAGACAAAGTCTTAAGCCTGTGTGTATGTATAGGCCAGAGGACACCATCAGACAGATGATCTGTGTATAGACTAGAGGATACCATCAGATTGGTGTTTTTCACCTTTCACCACATGGGTCCCAGGAATCAAAATTGGGTCATTAAGTTGACAACAAGTGCTTCTACCCACTGGGCCATCTCTTCGGATCACACTTTGGTTTTTTGAGACAGGGTCTCTCATTGGCCTGTAGCTCACCAAATGAGCCAATGCGACTAGCCAGAGAGCTCCAGGGGCCCATCTGTCTCTATACCTTCAGTACTGGGACATAAGCATGAATGTCCATGCCTAGCTTCTCATTGTTTTATTTATTATTTTTATTTATGTTTATGGGTGTTCTTTGCCTGCATGTCTGCGTATCACATGCATGCCTGGTACTCACAGAGACCAAAAGAAGGTATGGGATCCCCTGGAACTGGAATTCCAGACAACTGTGAGCCACCATGTGGGTGCTGGGAAACGAACCCAGGTCCTCTGGAAGAGCAGCCAGTGCTCTGACCTGCTGAGTCATCTTTTCATCCTGTTGTTTTATTTGTTTGTTTACATAAATCCCTGCGTGTGTGGCAAGCACTTTACTGATTGAACAACCATGGGAGGGACATGAAGAAAAGCCCAAGGGTAGAGCTTGCTGTGCCCGAGAGGACTGAGCTTGGGAATACAGGCAGCAAGCTCTCATTTTTCTGTGTATGCTGGCCTTGCCTTTTCATCTTTTTTTAAAAAAATATATATTTATTTATTAATTTATTATGTATACAATATTCTGTCTGTGTGTATGCCTGCAGGCCATTAGAGGGCACCAGATCTCGTTACAGATGGTTGTGAGCCACCATGTGGTTGCTGGGAATTGAACTCAGGACCTTTGGAAGAGCAGGCAATGCTCTTAACCGCTGAGCCATCTCTCCAGCCCCCTGCCTTTTCATCTTGTCTTACAGAGAATCCCTCCAACATCCACTTGATTGAGCAAATGGGTGGAATGAACGGGACACTCAAAGGAGCTAAGCTGCATCTCAGCACTTCCTTCGCCAGGGGTACTGTCTTTTCAGACAACTTCTTGGATTCTCTTCTGGCCACGGTAGGTACAGATGAGTCAAAGTCCCCAGGAAAAGGAAAAGGCCCCCTGTGGGAGGCCACTGCTCACCTTTCTGACCTCTTTTAAATTTTCTAAAAAGGCAACTTCACAGGCATTATTTCACCTTCTCAGTTTTTCACAGTTTCAAGGTTATGATCTTGCAGTGCTGGTGCAGAGATTCCAGATGCCTGGGGTAGGGGTTGGGTACATTGGTGATCCTTTGGATATTGTGGCTTGACACACTACTCTGGTCACTTATGGAGGGAGAGGACTCTGGGATATCAGCCCCATGACTCACATTTCAGTGTCTGCTCCCTAGGAACTAGACTTGCCTTGTTTTCTCCTTGCTTTGACTAAACCAGCTTTCTACCCAAACTGCCAACATGCACTCCATGTTGATAGCAACAATGAAAAGACGCGTTCTGCGCCACGAGGCCCATTTCAAATGGTGACACCTACTAAATCTCCATGTCCCAACACCTCTGCCATACATGTGCTGGCCCTTCTGATTTCACACATAGCTTGCCTATGTTTTCCAGGCCTTCTATAACCATCATGTCCTGGAATTACTTCAGATGCTAGTGACAGGAGGCATCAGCGCTCAGATGGAACAGTGTTTGGTTCAGGACAAGTACTATGGGATACATGAAGACAGTGCCACAATCATGTCTAGAAGGTCACGGTGTAAGCTGGGGCTTCTTTCTTTAGAAAACACCATTCTATCAGACATTGAGGTGAGTATACTGCTGTTACCATAGTGTATTTCCTACTTCATTAACTCGCTGAGTTTCAATGGTCTAGGCTGCTTGAGTTCATGTATGACTTAGCACAGGAATAATAACTAGTAGATCCAGTGTTACAGCTAACGTGTCTGCACACTGTTGTGTTTATTCTTTGCAACAATCTCAAGAGGTAGAGAAGAAAGTGGTTTTCTCCATCCTCCAGCTCAATGTGCAAGCAACATCAGAGAGGCCCAACATTATGTCTGAAGGTGTCCCCTGTGGATCCTGTATTGGAAACTCAGTCCCTAATGCAATGGTATTGAAGGAGGAGCCATTAAAAGATTGACGGGGTATGATGGACTAGATGTCACTAGCAGGGGTTGGGTATCAGTAGAAGGATGGGCTTGGCCTCCTCCCTTCTCTCTTACACGTGGCCTCTCTTGCACCTCACCTTATCGTGAGATGATGCAGCAGTAAGGCTGTTGTCATTTGCAGTCCCCTTGACCTCAGCTTTCCCTGAAGCCCAGGGTCTACTCTGTGTCTCTTCCAGTCTTTTGTGTTTAGTCATACAGGGATGACATGAGTTAAGTAACTAAATCCATTTAGCAGAGCAAGAAACTGAGGCTTAGCTGAGGTCACTGCAATTTCAACCATGTCACAGCAGGGGTCCAGCTAAGGAGTATGGTCCAGGTTCTTACTATTGTCTCAAAACCTGCAATGGCTAAAGAATTCTGGTCAGGCTAGCTGCAGTCAAGCAGAACTCTGGGCCTGGGTCTAAGGATGTTGCCGGTTCGTGGAATATGCCGACACTTTCTTGACCAGAGAGCAAACAAAAGGCAGACTATCACAAGATAACACCATGGGCAGCTTCCAGAGGGGCATCTCTTCTTTTGGAAACCAGAGTAGCGTGCAGCCTGATCACAAGTGAGCTACTTCTCAGGGTTTGCGTTATGTTTCGTTTTGATTGGTACTGTATCCAGTTACCTGTTCAGTGTTATGGTGAAGACACACGTGAACAAGGAGACATCTTTTGTAAAGCCAGTGGATATGAGCATGGCCCCTTCAAAGGAGTATGCTCTTAAGATCACAGCTCTGAGTGTGCCTCAACGCATACTGCCCACTTTCACTGCTGTCACAGGTGGATGACGGTTAGGGCCTCTAGACACCTGCAGCAAAGAGCGGGCAGATAAAACTCAAGTTCTTACAACTCTTTGATTAAAGTGCTTAGCAATCCCTGTTGTTCTGTTCTCTTCCCAGCCAAGGAAAACCTTTGGACAACTGTTCTGTGGCTCCTTAGATAATTATGGGATCCTATGTGTCGGCTTATACCGTGTGATGGATGAAAAGAAACAGAACCTGGAACACAAAAGGGGAGTATGCTGATTTGAAAAGTACTAGATACCTTTTAAGTATGAGAACCAAGGCCACTTTGTCTCATGAAGGCCAAGTCCAGAGCTCCAAACCAGGAGCAGGATGTAGGGGCTAGATAATGGCGTAAGAATATGGAAGACTGGGTCTAAACAACAGGAAACTGTGTTCAGAATCCCATGAACATTGACCTTGTAAGGAGACTACAGATTCTGTCCCTACTGAAAAGTAAAACATAGACTTTAAATAAGAATTCTCTCATGGCCCACCTCCATCCATGAAGCTGCTGCTACGTCAGAGAGATGCCCTGATTTCCTGCTGGATTCTCTGGGGAATGTTTAATGAATGCTTCCTTCTAGTCACGGGGGTTTGTGGGCTTTTTATTTTTTTTTTTTAGTTTTTCGTGACAGGGTTTCTCTGTGTTGTTTTGGTGCTAGCTCTTGTAGACCAGGCTGACCTTGAACTCAGAGATCCACCTGCCTCTGCCTCCAGAGTGCTGGGATTAAAGGCGTGTGCCACCGATGCCCAGCTGGTTGTGGTTTGTATTCCTAAATCATCAGTGTACTGTGTCCAGACTCCAATTTTATTAAAAGAAGGTCATTCTGCTAGCTGTGGGAAAGAGAGAAAATCTATCTGGATCAATGGGGAAAGGGGAAAGAAAGGAGGGAAATCTCTAACAGCACAACCATGCAGTTCCAAGCCAGCACTGTCACCATGGGCACGAAAACAGTAATCAGGGAGAAGTGAAAACATGGAAGCATAGAAATAGGTTGGTCAAACCCATTCCAGGCAGAGGACAAATAAAATTACTCAAAATAGTGGGCTCGAGTGAGAAGGAGAAAGAGAGGAAGGGGCAGAAGAAGTGAGAGAAGGAAGAACAGTATATTAACAAGAGAAGGGATAAATGAATGATCTAAGGTAGGAGTAGTTGTGTGTGTGTGTTCTCTTAGCATGAAAATTTCTTAGTGCATCCATAGCTAGTGCAGACAGAGGAGATGGGAGGGTGATACAGAGTTGGGAAGAGGTAAAATTCAGATTGACGGCTGGGTGGTGTTAAAGCAGGGTTGTCATGGATACAGGGAACGATGGAGGACTGGAAATCCTGATAGAGAGGAGATGTAGTCAGAGGAAGGGAGAGGAGAGAAAGGATGGTGGGTGGAGACTGATTTCCCAAACTTAAGATTTCTAACATGGGACACAGTAAGTGGTAGCATCCAGGATGTGCCTGGAAAGCGGTTTGGAGATGGGGAATCTTTGGGTAGCAGGCATCAGAGAATGGGCCAGGGTGACACAGCTGTAGACCACACAGACACTGTAGCCACAGACAGTGCTGATGGAGCTAGAGTTAGGAGGAAACGCTGCCCACATGCCAAAGACCTAGATAAACATGGAGGTCTGATAGCTTACTAGGGAGGGCTAAGTGGCTTTAAAACACCCACCTGTAGGACAGTGGGAGGAGCGATGCTCTGAGTTCAGCTTCAGAAAGTAGAAATGGTTCCTCTGTAAAAATCTGTCCCCTGCTCCAGTCTCCCCCAGCTCTAAATCCTGCCTCCACAGGTCTGGAAAATCTGTAGAATCTGGTTTTTGGAAGATTGTACAGCTTATATTTGAGAGATCCTCAAGGAAGGAAACGGTATTTTTCCTTTAAAAGGAATGTGGGATCGTGCTAAATGTTAGTTAGAACCAATCGGGGCCAGAGGACTCATGGGAAACGATGATGGGTAGATTATCCACTGAAGGGAGGTCAAGCCTGAATATTTAAGAAGGGGAGACCTTTGGGGACAGTCGTGAAGAGGGCAGATGAAAGGCACACAAGGTCAGCTTGCCTACATTTTGGTCATGAATCCTGAGGTATTAACGCACACTTGTTGAGCTTTGCTCTGAACTTGACATCTGGTGAAGTGTCTTGCTTCCCTAAAAGTCTTCGCATGGAGGCCCAGGCTGTGAGTGTTCTTTCAGATTATTCTGAATAGAAATTTAGGTTTTAAATGCATGTATTCTTTGGTCAGGCTGCATTCTGTATAAAATTTGATGACACCTTTAATCCCAGCACTTGGGAGGCAGAGGCAGGCAGATCTCTGTGAGTTCAAGACCAGCCCAGTCTACTACAAGAGCTAGTTCCAGGACAGGCTCCAAAACCACAGAGAAACCACTCGAAAAACCAAAAAAAAAAAAACAAAACAAAAAAAAAAGATGACATACACATTAAGATAGACAAAAATCTATATGGGAAAAAATTCTGTATGTTGTAGCAAGCAAACTGTGTGGTCTCTCTGGCCAAAGGAACTTTTCCCCAGTCAAGCACTGCCCTGCTTTTGCTTGTGTGTTTGCTGTTCTAGGGGTGGAACCCAGGGCCTTGCACCTGTGAGGGAGCTCTTGCACATTGTCCTGTCTTGCCCATCTCATGTCCCAGTTTTGCTTCAGTGCTCAGAATTGTGCTAGCTGAATGTGTTAGTCTGTGTGTAGAGAAAGCAAATAAACCTGAAGTCAGATAAGCCAATAGAGGTGAGCTCTCCCAGATATGGTCTTGTCTCTCTCATTAAAATGACGAGCGCAGCTGTTCCCAGAGAGTTGTAGAGAGATGGACACAGACCTCTAGGAACCCTCCTGCTACTGCCTGCCAAGGACGAAAGGGGGGGAACTGTCACCTTTGCTTGGGGCATTGCTTGTAGCATCACTGTTCAAATGGCGATCTCAGAATTTGTCTTTGGCTCTCCTTACAGGTTTGTAATTACCAGGCCAGCTAATGACTGCGGCCTGCTGCCCTCAGATCTCGTGTTTTGTGCCATCCCGTTTAGCACTGCCTGTTACAAAACAAAAAATGTTTCTTCAAATCAGATTCTTGAGAACATTACAAACGTAATGTCACTGGTCCCAGAAAAGCATCTGGGCATACAGCATGTTTCCAAAGTCGGCCCAGAGGCAGAGAAATCATCTCAGCATTCCTACACCAAAGTCTATCCTTTGGACCTATTCACTTCCAGTTTTTTGGATCAATGAAAAGAACAGATGTGTGCTATTTTTGTTCCCATTGTTAGTAGTTCCCAAGTCAGCAAGCTCACGCCGCTGTGGAACAGACCCTCTTATCCCACCGGATAAGACGGTAGATAAATAAAGATGCACGTGGTAAACGGTATCAAAGCAAAGTCCATTGCGCTCCTTCCCTCCAGCAATAAACGGGTTCACTGGAGCTGAATTAAGAAGTCCTCCACATGGATAGATGCTGATAGGAACCGGAACCAATTTGCCTATGAATAAGATCTGGGACAAGGCAGATGTTCATTAAAATGAGTATTATGAATATTTTGGGATCACGCTGAAGCAGAGAATCAGCAGAATTTGTGTTGATCTGGGTAGAAGGGATGGGTTACTTTCAGAAAGACTACTCCTGGTTCCTGGACATTGTAACCTTTTCAAACTGGGAGACTATACAAAGTCCCGTCCATTTCGTGATGGCCACCTACTCCTGGGCGTATGGCCTGCCCTGAAGTGTGCTTATACCCAGTGAGACTCCACTGGGGTCTCATTGATTTTTCCCTTGGCCAGTGGGTATCAGTTACAGATAGCTTCTTTGTTAGGGTTGGGAGCCCATGTCCATGTCCCTCTCTTAGCCCTGGGACCCCATCTAACATAAATCTGTGCAGGCCTTCTATGCGCTGCCACAGTCTCTGTGAGCCCATGACAAGCAGTCCTGTTGTGTCCGGAAGACACTCGTTTTGTTTTGGCATTTTCTGACTTACTGGATTTTTTGGGGGGGGAGGGGTTGGTTGTTTTCATTTTCATTTTTGTGTTTCGTTTTATTGAAAGAGAGAAATAAAGAAAATAAATATGGGTGGGTAAGGAGGTAGGAAGTACCTAGGAGGAGTTGATGATCAAAATATATTGTATGAAAAAATTAAATAATAAAGTCCTCTCCAGAGCCCAGGTGTACTCTCACCTCCAGCCCTCCAGCCCCCTTGATGGAAGCTGTTTTCCTGTTCTAATGACATAGCTTTTGTGCTTTTTTCCTCTCTGTGACTGGTGCCTCTAAGTTCTGCCTTCTCACACCAATAATTGGTCAAGAAAATGCCTCATAGACTTACCTGCAGGCCAGTATAATGGAAGCATATTCTCAATTGAGAATGATCTTCCGGATCATTCTAGCTCTTATCAAACTGACAAAACACAACCACTAACTAGGACACGATGTTCCTGGGTGAAGCTCAGTAGCTTCAAGTAGGCAATGTTTCAACCCCTAAATCAGATCAAGATCACACAGCTTTAAGTTCCCCGACTTACAGGACCCTTCATTCCATCGCTGCCACCCCACTCTATGCCCAGACTTTCCATATCCTTGTCTAAGGTCTAGCCTAGTGACTACCGCCACCCCCAACATTTGTTTCTCTACAGCCTGCAGGATCTAACCCAGGTCCCACAGACAGGGCCCTGGCACAGTCTGGTCACCAGCACTTTCTATCAGGGGACCTCTAGCCTTCCACAGAGTCCCACATCTGGTCCTCCAGCCTAGCTCCATCACCTCCACTTGCAAGGTACCCAACATCTAGGCTTCCACCAGGATAAACCTGCATCCACCCACAGGACTCTTTGTGTCATCCCCACCCCAGCCCATACCCACTAGAAATCCTACATCCTCCTCCTGGGGTTAGCACTGGAGCACCCCTGATTTCTTCATCCAACTATCTTCTAAAATCTACCAGATTCAGCCGAGTCCCACAGCTAGCTCTTCAACCTGGTCTGGCCTTCCCTGCCTTCCCTTTAGGGGAGCTCTAGGGTAGGTGTTTTAATTAGCATTTCTTTTTTTTTTTTTAAAAAAATTATGGCTTTGGTGTTTTGCCTGCATATAAGTCTGTGTGAGGATGCCAGATCCTCTGGAGCTAGAGTTACAGACAGTTGTGAGCTGCCATGTGGGTGCTGGGAATTGAATTCAGGTCCTCTGGAAGAGCAGGCAGTACTTAAAGTCACTGAGCCATCTCTCCAGCACCTTAATCAGGGTTTCTATTGCTGTCAAGAGATACTATGGCCTGACAAAACCAGATTTAAACAATACCTATCCACAAACCTAGCCTTATAGAAAGCACTAGAAGGAAAACCCCAATTCAAGGAAGTTAGCTGTACCCACAAAAACACAGACAACAGATAATCTCGTATCAGCAAACACCAAAGAAGGGAAACACAAACACTACCACTGAAAAATAACAGGAATTAACAATCAGTGGCAACTAATATCTCTTAGTGGACTCAATTAACCTATAGAAAAGACACAAATTAAGAAAATGGACATGAAAACAGGATCGATCCTTCTTCTGCCTACAACAAACACACCTCAACCTCAAAAAAGACAAACATTACCTCAGAGTATAGGGTTGGGAAAAGGTTCCTAAGAAACAAGCAGGTGTAGCTATCCTAATATCTAATAAAATAGACTTCAGAGTAAAGTCAATCAAAAGAGATGGAGAAGAACACTTTATACTCATCACAGAAAAAAATCTTTCAAGATGAAGTCTTAATCCTGAACATCCATGCCCCAAATACAAGAGCACCCACATATGTAAAAGAAACATTACTGAAGCTTAAATCGTACATCAAACCTCACACACTAATAGTGGGAGATCAGTCAGACAAAAAATGGACAGAGAAATAAGAGAACTAACAGATGTCATGACTCAAAGGCACTTAACAGATACCTACAGAACATTTCACCCAGACAAAAGAATATACCTTTTTCTCGGCACCTAATGGAACCTTTTCTAAAATTGATCACATACTCAGTAACAAAGCAAACCTCAACACCTACAAAAAAAATTGGAATAACCCAATGTATCCTGTTGGATCTTAAAGTTAGAATTCAACAACAACACTAATTGCAGGAAGACTACAAACTTGGAAATTGAACAATGCTCATTTGAATAACCCCTGGGTCAAGGAAGAAATAAAGAAATTAAAGACTTCCTAGAATTCAATGAAAATGAATCCATAACGTACCCAAATCTATGGGATACTATGAAACAGTGCTAAGAGGAACATTCATAACACTAAGGGCCTACATAAAGAAAGTGGAGAAAGTTTACACTCGCAACTTAGCAGCACACCTTAAAGTAGATTCACCCAGGAGGAGTAGATGATAGGAAATAATCAAATTGAAGGCAGAAATCAATAAAATAGAAACAAAGAAAACAATACAAAGAATCAATGAAACCAAGAGCTGGTTCTTTGAGAAATCAACAAGATAGACAAACCCTTATCTAAACTAATCAAAAAGCAGAGAGAGAACATCTGAATGAACAAAGTCTGAAAAGAAAAGGGGGACATCACAAACACTGAGGAAATCTAAAGAATCATTAGTTCATACTTCAAAAACCTGTACTCAAAAAATTGGAAAATCTAAAAGGAATGGACAATTTTCTGGATAGGTACCACATACCCTCTTGTAGCCTCTGCAGAGACAGCACCTGTGCACAGCACTCATGTGCGCAACCCCATACACATACAATTAAAAAGTAAAGTCTTTAAAAACACCCAAATCACATTGTTTAGCATTAATAACTGTTTATTCAGCACTTGCTAAGCACAAGGCAGTACATCCGGCACCACACAGATGTAGAAGAATATGTAATTCTTGCCACTGATATCACAGTAACCAGAAAGTAACCATCACATGAGGCAGAAGCTACTAATGCCACGAGATGAATGTCAATATTTGAGAACCCCAAAGGTGTCAGCTCTGGATGGGAACGAGGTGAGAGGTGGTGCTTCCACAATGGGGCATTTGAAATGACAGATCAAATCCAGGTGGGGAGAACCGAAGATGGCAGTCAGGAGGGAGGGAGGGCCAAGTAAGGCTGAGAAGGAGGTGGGGAGACATGGGAGGAGTGGGATCAAATGAAGACCACTGTACCTGCCAGAGATGATGCCTCCGGCCCCACTGATTGGACAAGATGGTGGTCTGATCCAACTCCTTCGTTCTCAAGTTGAATCTGATGGCAGTGGATAAGGAGTCCCATAAGGAGGCAAGCGTCTAGACTCGAACAGCAGCCGCAACAGGGAGAATGAAGCAGGCAGACGTGGAAGATTGAGAAAGAACTGAGACTTAGCAATGATTAATGTGTATTTCTTAATTGGGAACATAAGTAAATGGGGGGGGGGACTTAAAAGCCACACAAACGTGTCCCCAGGCCACCACGGAAGAGTGACCTGAAGTACAACCCCGTCACGATTCTCCTTTACTATACAATACCCATGAAAAATCCCCACGAGGGAATGACATGCACAGCACACAAGGGCTGTCCTTCCACATATATCACCTCTGCTCCGGAAACTGTGGATGGACATTTGATAACATTCACTCCGATGGAGTTATAGGTTTCCCTATTATTCCTTTTCCAGGGTTTCCTATAAGATTACAGTGAGGATTTCAGAGAAGCTGCCAAGAGACCCCAGCTTATCACATCTAAACACTGGGGAGACCTGATGGAGCATGCCCATCCCTTTCCTTCCATGAATGAGGAACCAAAGCTCTGACAGGCCAGACGGCTGCCCTGCACCTTACACAGGGGCAGCTCAGAGGATCACAGCGAGAGCAGATGCTCTTCCTTCATCGGATACATCTCTGGCGCCTAGAGACGCCTAGTACCATCCAGAGACATGCCAGTGCAGACAGGCAGACAGATAGACAGCAGTAAATAGTAGGCTGGATGGATGGGCACAGTGCAACAAGAGTAACCAACAATAATAAACCTACCTATGCTTCAGTGTTTTCCGGGCAGGGGAGGGGGGAGAAGCCGGTCACTTTGGATAATGCATTTTGTTGGCTCATCAAAGCCTTGAAAATTACTTTGGCTTCCTAGAAACATTAAAGTGCATGCTATAAAAAAAATTAGACAAAATTATGAGACAGTCCATTCAAAAAGCTTTATATAAGTCTCACAACAGAAACCGTGGTATTTTTGTTGGCATGCATATACACAGGGGAAGGCAGTTTTCAGGAAATAAGAAGTGGTCCTTTGGGTTTTCTTGTGTTCTTGTTGTGGTTTGCTTGTCTGTGGTGCAGAGATCAAACTGTCCAAGTTAGGAAAACATTCTACCTCTGAGTCAAACCCAGCACATTACAGAAGCAAAATGTCCATTGTAAACCCCTCCACGCACGTTCCAAAAATATCAATTTCATAGAAAATGAAGGAAAGGGCGAACATAACATTTTAAATATGTAAATATATAAGTAAAAACATACAGGCAGCTTTCTGATGGCTAAGCAAGTCAGCTCGACACAGGACACAGCTTCCGTAAGTATGTCCCTTTTGTGGGGAGGAGTCCTTTAATAAAGACAGTTCCATCCTTCTCCCAGGGCCTCTGGGCTCCTCCAGCAAAGCCTATCAGGGAGTGCTGTCAGATTTTCCAGAAGATCTTCTTTTTATAGAGAACGTAGGCAATGAGCACCCAGACAGCGGTGGCAGCCATGTTCTGAATTAGATGCTCTTTGTGTGACTGGTCATCCTCCAGCTTCCACCGGAAGGGAAAGTAGTTCTCAAACACCTCGTGACCAACATACACCAGAATAGAATTCATCCCTTAGAGAGATCAGAACATGTCCAGATTAGTCATAGAATTCTTGAAATGAATTCAATAGAAAACATAAAGCACAGACTCACATTATCACCCTAGCCCGGATAAGCGATGCATAGCTTAGATACTGAAGTGGGAAGTAAGGGTATTTCTAAACTCTCAGGAATTAGGAGCATCGAGCTGGCTCAGCAGGTGGCATCTGCCACCAAGCCTGATTGACCTTAGTTCTATCCTAGGAACCTCATGGTGGGAAGGACTAACTCCTGCAAGTTGTACCTGGCACCTGTGCACCCGCGCCCGTGCTTGAAGTACAATCCTATTTCCTACTAAAAACAGTAAGTCTTGGGTCATATCCAGTGCTGCACCATTTCATACTGCCTGAAAACAACCAAAGTTTATGCACTGACTCTCGAAACCCATGCATGTAAAAACAAGGCGGGGAGCTCTAGAACACACCAGTGGTCTCCTGTGAGCTGAGGCAGCACAGCCTGCTTCCTGGAAATGTGTCCCCAGGACAAAGGCTTCAGCTCTGAGCAAGCCCAGTGCCCCTGTGAGCCAGTCTGCTGAGGGAAGACAGCTGACTCACCTGGATAAAAGAACGGGGCTCCTGTCCACAGCCTCTTCACATCCACGACGGGGTACAGGACGAGCAGGATGAAGAAGGCAAAGCAGCTCAGGGTGGTGACGTACGAAATGGACCTACAGGGAGATGAGTGAAGGAAGGCTGCCGCCCGCACCCCGGAACACCGGTGTCAACATGAGGACTTACAGTAATGAGACACCCTCCACCGTGCTTACCAGAGGTTTTTGTTTATCGGAATAAAGCCTTCGTTTGCAGACAATTTTGTCAAAGCAATAGAAATAAGCCCCTGTGAAGAGAAGATGTCAGAGATCTGTACTACAGTCTCAAGTCACAGTGCACTGGAGACAAACACTAGCTACTTAACCGCCAGTAAGGACCTAGGTGTCACAGCTTTTACTCTGCCCTTTGAACTGGAAACCTACTGTAAGATGTGTAAGGAACATCTGACACATTATCCAAATGACTAACACATTATCCAAAACCCACCTTCCAGTGTTCTCAGAGTCTGAGAAAGTAAGTGAGGAACCACAGCGACTCCTAAGACAATGTGACTCCACAGGCAGCAGGGCGAGAATGTCCAGCCGGGTGCTTATCATGGTCTTAACTGGAGGCTCCTGTGTTTAAAACGATCGCTTGCCTGGTGTTTCCACTTTTATTCTCTTTCTCTTTTTCTCTCTCTCTTAATTTTCTGAGAGAAGGTTTCTCTGTGCAGTCCTGGTTGTCCTGGAACTTGTTCTGTAGACCAGACTGGCTTCAAACTTAGATATCCTCCTGTCTCTGCCTTCCAAGTGCTCGGATTAGAGGTGTGCACCTCTGCCGCCCAGCTAAATATCCATTTCTTTCTTTTTTCATTCTATGTGCATTGGTGTTTTGCCTGCATATATGTCTGTGTAAGGGGTTGGACCCTCTAGAACTGGAATTATAGACAGTAATGAGCTGCCATGTGGGTGCCAGGAATGGAACCTACATCCTCTGTAAAAGCAGCCAATATTCTTAACCACTGAGACATCTCTCCAGTCCCTTTTTAAATTTTCTCTTTTGTTTCTGAGACAGGGTCTCACACATCCCAGACTGGCCTCAAACTCACTATGTAGCCAAGGTGGTCTTGGAGCCTCTCCCTCCTCATGATGGATTACAGACACATGCCACCACACCCAGTCTAAGGGGGTATAGAGGATGGGACTCGGGGCATCATGCATGCTACCTTCTACTGAGCTACAACTCACCCTGTGCCTAGTCTTCTTTCTGGCAAGGTTTCCCATGTAGAGCATCCCTACACGGAGAGCATCCCTTACATGCTTCCTCCAGCAGTCTTCACTTGAGTGACAGCAAATGCTCTTATTTATTTACCTTAGTGGTAGACCATGTACCAGGCCCTGGGTTCCACACTCAGGGAGAAAATTAGATTGATTTTTTTTTAAAGATGTTATTCTGTGAATCCTGCCCTTCAAGTGAAATGCTCTCCATCACGCTGAGCCAGCAGCTGCCCGACATTTTATTTCCTCTTCATAAATGTCAGTCTTAAGAACACAACCGGGTGAGGAGGGCTGGTTACTTACAAGGACGCAGCACCAGGCAGCAAATCTCATCAGGATGGCTTTCGTCTGGTCCTTGTAATACAGGAGTATTTTTCCTGCCTGGAGGAGAAAACAGTACGGCCATGTTTCTTTCTCACCCATCAGCTCTGCTGTGCGGCACCTGGAGCTACCGTCACTCGGCATTCTCCTGGGCCTCCTGCACCAGCCTTTCCACCCTCCAGGCTGCTCCCCTCAGAGAAGGCTCCAATGCCGGGAGAAAGAACTTCGGGTAGAGACACTAGACTGCTCTGAATGATCACAGAGGTGCACAGGAGATAAGCCAAGAGGAACTAGATTTGACTTGGGCACAGACACACATGCTCTGAAGCCTCTCACACAGCTGGCTGTGGATGGAAGCCCGTGTCTTTCCAATGTGAATACAGGACTTCTCATCCCCAGGTGAAGGGACCAGCAGGTGGTCCCTCTGGACCAGTATGGAGCTCTACACTTGGGAATGTATGTTAGGATATTACAGAGGGCTTGAGACGGCAAGTCCAGCATCTGCACCCTTCTGCGTACCACGTGTGGACACTGTGCCCATCCCCTCCAGAGGATGCACTCTGGGAGAGACAGGCCATTGTCGGGAAAGGAGGAAACCTGTGAGCCCTCTGAACCTGGGCCTGAGAAACGAATGTCTGCTGTCTGTGAGTTAGCAGCCTCGGGCGTTTTGCTACAACAACATAAACACGTGAGGACAAACGGGACAAGTGACACGGAGACCTCCCCACGTGACCATACATAACACTCAGAACTCCAGGAGGAAATCATTCACGTGTCTGCTTTCATCTGTGACAGGGTCTTACTAGGTAACCCAGTCTGTTCTCAAACTTGAGTCCTCCTGCCTCAGCCTTCCAAGGGCAGGGATTAGAAATGTGGCCATCGTTGGGCATTGGTGGCACACAATTTTAATCCCAGCACTTGGGAGACTAATCCCTGAGGAGTTAGGTTAGAGGCTTGCCAGGGCAGCCGGGGCTACACAGAGAAACCAAACAAACGAACGAACGAATGACTGAATGAATGAATGAATGTGGCCGTCAATGGAACTCATTATCCACAAACTCCTGGGCTAAAATAAAACCACAACCAGTAAGAATTTAGTTCCCAGAACGTAAGGATTCAGCCAGCTGTCTGAATTGCTGTTACCCCACCCTAGTTTACACAGTCTTGATCCTAAACAGAATTTACCAGGGCAGCAGGGGACCTCCTTCCACTGCCTCACTAGAGTGAAGTGGTTCTGGTCACGCTGCCAGCAGTCCTCACAGTCAGCAAAGGGAAGCCCGAGGAGAGAAACAATACCTGAACTCCTAAAAATGCCATCACAATGGAGTTGATAGTCCCTAAGATTCCTTCCGGGTCATAGGCCACCTCAGTGTGATAAAGGACCTTAACAAAACAGATCAAGAGGGTGGCAGTTACTCTCTGAACACAACAATGAACAGAACTCTCAGACAGAACACAAACCTGAATACATCTCAGTCGCCGAAGCTTTGAGCTCCCTCCCTCCCTCTCTCCCTCCCTCCCTCCCTCCCTTCCTCCCTCCCTCCCTTCAGCCCTTCCTTCCTTGTTGCTCTGCTTTTTGCTTTAACAGCAGAAATTCATGGGCAATTTATAGGTATAGGCAAAGTAAGCCATAATCCTGCTCGGCCACATTAGCAAGCCTGGCAGAATGCTGGACCACATTTAACGAAATGCAAATGCCTAACAGGACAGGAATCACATGCTCATTCTGTCTCAGCCAACCCCACTGTCGCTTCAACAGCTCCCAACCTTCTTTGCAGGCAAATAACATTTAATAACACATTTGGAAAGGGGGAGTGGACCAGGGTGAGTGTATTCTTAACATTTAGAAGGCCCGTGTTTTAATGTCTAGCACTCCAAAAAAATTAAAGTCCATTAAAACAAAACATTAGTATTTTTAATATAAAATGAGATTCTAGAATTTGGAATTGTACAGTGTATCCTCCACCACCGTAAGACCTGGAGGATTCATTCCCAGCTACTAGAAATAGTAATTGCCAAAAGGTCTCAGTAAAGAACCTCGTCCTTGACTAATCAGAGCCTCAGGGTGAAGGTACTGGGTCCTGAGCTTGATTCCAGCAACGTTAAACAAGAGAAGAGAAAGCGTGGGAACTTGTCTGCTTTTCCAAACCGCTCCTTTGCTGGGGACGGTCCACATCCACATCCAACCAGGAACATGGGGGGCCCACCCCTCACCCGCGCAGAAGAGCTCTCAATTGTCACTTCAGTGCCCGCACGAAGATTAACCAGACCCTGAGGAGACCCAGTGCAGTGCAGCTCCCTCAGCTGCATTCCTTGCAGGGACTAAGCAGGGGGCACGCCCCACGCACATCCTGTCCCTGCCTTCGGAGTCCGGGGCTGGAAACCTAGAGAGCTGAATAAAATGTCACTTGTTTCATGTGGCCCCTTCTCTCTCCACAATCAAAGTGCCTTTCCCTACCAACAGACAGAGAACATCTGCCACAGGAAGCCAGCCAGTTTTCCAAATAACAATAACCACATTGTCCTTAGATGGTCTGTGTCCAACTGGCTCGCTCTTCCTACTTCCCTAATTTCTGGTTCCAAGGAAAGGAAAGGCTCACGCACAGTGGAGGAGGGGTGCTGGTACAGATGATTGTCTCCCAGAAGTAGGCGGTCAATGTAGCCAGCTGCTCCTCCAGTACAGCGAGGGTACTTCCCCAAGTCCCCAATACCGCCAGGGCCAAGGTAGCCACTAAGGAAGTGAAAAGCACACTTAGTTGACAGGAGCACAGAAGAGATAGTACTGAGCAGTAGCTAGCCATGCAGGACAGGCTCAAACAGGCCCACAACAGCCCTGACCCTGAACCCCTGTGAACAGACAGCAGGGGTTCCTATCATTGGAAGGCACTTTCTACTCAGGGCGATGTTGAGACAACTCAACCCTCCTCTCCATGGAAAGAAAGAGGAGAAAGTATGAGAGAGAATTTCTCTGACCAGAGAAATTTTAATGCTATAGAGCCTTACCTCTGATTCAACAGAAAGGAACTACCATGGCTCAGTCAGTAAAGTGCTTGCCTTGCAAGCATGAGGGCCTGAGTTTGATTCCCAGAACCCATGGAAAGAAAAAAAAGAAAAAAGCAAATGGGGAGGGGAGGGAAAGGAAGTGGAGGGGAGAGGAGGGGAGGAGAGGAGAGGAGAGGAAGGGAGAGGAAAGAAAAGGAAAGGAAAAGAAAAGAAAAGAAGAGAGAACATAAGCTTGCCAGCCAGCCAAGCCATGCATTGGAGCTGGAGAGATGGCTCAGTGGTTAAGAGCACAAGTTGCTCTTCCAGAGGACGCAGGTTCGATGCCCAGAATCCACATGGAGGTTCTAATTCCAGGGATCTAATGCTTCCTTCTGGCCTCCTCAGGCACTGTGCACACATGACATGCAGAGACACATGCAGGCAACACACTCATACACATAAAATAATTTATTAAAAAAGAAAGCCATGCATGATGGCACACACTTGTAATACCAGCCGGGGAGAGGCGGAGACAGGTGGATCCTTGGGGATCATCGGCCAGTCTGCTTGGCAAACTTTATGTCTCAAAAAGAAAGGGGGGGGATCGATGACTGTGGAATAACACCTGTTCTCCAACCTTCAGATGTGCATGCACACACACGTACACACACAAACAAGAACACAGACACAAAGGGATTACCTGGCAAGGGGTCACTTACGTAGGGCACCCAGGGACAGGTAAAAAGAACGTCAAAGCCAGCCAAATGCTTTCAAGTATCAGAATGACGAGCCACTGGGGCCAGCTGGAAGTGATGTCCTGAAGAGAAAGGCAGCTTCTCTCCTGAGTGAGGCAAGAACAGCCCACGTGAGGCCAGAGTGAACCTGGGAAATGCTAGTGACTGGGTTTCGACCTTTATAGTAGAATTTAAAAACTGATCTGACTGAGGAGATGGTTGAGCTGGAGTGTGAGGACCTCAATCCAAGCCCAGAAGAAATGCAAAAGGGAAGGTGTGTGGCATGGCCCTGCAATCCTAACGCAGAGCCCTGAGCTCACTGGTCCAGCAAGGGCTGGTGTGTGGCGTGGTCCTGTAATCCTAACGCAGAGCCCTGAGCTCACTGGTCCAGCAAGGGCTGGTGTGTGGCGTGGTCCTGCAATCCTAACGCAGAGCCCTGAGCTCACTGGTCCAGCAAGGGCTGGTGTGTGGCGTGGTCCTGTAATCCTAACGCAGAGCCCTGAGCTCACTGGTCCAGCAAGGGCTGGTGTGTGGCGTGGTCCTGTAATCCTAACGCAGAGCCCTGAGCTCACTGGTCCAGCAAGGGCTGGTGTGTGGCGTGGCCCTGCAATCCTAACGCAGAGCCCTGAGCTCACTGGTTTAGCAAGCCTCGCCTACTGGGTTAGGCCCAGGCCAGCGAGAGTCCCAATGTCAAAAAGAGAACATGCGAGCACCCAGGGTTGTTCTCTGGTCTGCACACACAAGCACACGTATGAATGCGTGCACACACAAACTGATCTAGTAACGTAGGGTACAGCGGCTCCTGAGGCGGAGGCAGACAGATCTGGAGATGAAGTCTATCTTCAGCAGCACAGCAAGTCTGAGGCCAGTCTAGGCTACATGAGGCCCTATCTAAAACCAAACCAAACCCAAAATTATCTACTGTGTTGGATGATGCCAGATGCTCTAGCACTCTGAAGCATCGCAGTAAGACGTTAGACATCCGTGGGCTGGAGGGTTAGCTCAGGTGGAACACTTGTCCAGCACACGTGAGACCCCAGGTTGAATCCCTAGCACTACAGCAGGAAAATAAGAAAAAACAGAGTGTACGGAGCAGTGGCACACATCTTCAATCCCGGCACTCAGGAGGCAGAGGCCAGTGGGTCTCTGTGAGTTCTAAACCAACCTGGTCTACATAGTAGTGAGATCCTGTCTCATTGCCTCAAAACAAACAAACAAAAACAAAAAGAAACAATTAATGGAAACAGAAAAAAAGCATTTCATTAGCAAAAGTACAATGGTACACTATATGTACTATAAAAATCCAGAAAAACCAAATGAGCGGGATTGGGGTACATGATATGTAATTTCCAAAGAATCAATTTTAAAAAGATACAGAAAAGAATAAAAAAAAAAAAAAAGAAAATCCAGGAAACCATTCCATGAATTCTCCCTTTGTGTAAAGAATGATTTTGGTGGGTGAGAAGGCGGGTAAGTCAGTAGGGGACCGTGGTTCTAACCCAGGAACCCATTTAAAGGAGGGATGCCTAGGGCTCACTGGCCAAGAAGCCAAGCCTACCCAGGGAGTTCCAGGCCAATAAGAGACCCTGACTCAAAAAAGGTGAACAGCACCTGATAAATAATCCCCAAGGCTCCCCCCGACACACACATACAAGGTTCTCACCAAGGTACAACTGTCAGGGACAGGCTTCGAGAAGATGATCTCCAACACAGCGACCACAAAGTACGTCACTCCCAACCGCTGCAGGACACCGGGGATCCGCACCATATCCCAAGACACTGCCAAAGACACAAGCCACCGAAGGCTAAGCTAGCCCAACACGTCTTACCCCAAGATAGCAGGGAAGACATATCTCTATTACTTGTAAGTGAATTATCATAGCTCGGAAATACACATGGACTGAGGACACGGTGCCCTCTGTAAACAAACAGCCAGCCATCTTCACTCAGTAGGGGGATAAAGCAGGGACTCCCTGTGGCACTGAATCCAGCTCCCAGCCCTTACCCATCAGGAATATGGATATAACACTTATGTCACTAAAAACACACAGACCAAACCCAAACCACTGTTCCCCCGGTACAACCTATAGGTTACAGGCTACATTCCGGGGAAAGAACCGAGAGCAAACCCTCAGGGTCCCCTGAAGTTGGGAAGACCCTCACATGGAGTCCACCAAAATGAGTTCTCTCTAAGCCAGCGGTTCTCAACCCTTTCACAGGGGTCACTAAGACCATCAGAAAGCACAGATGTTTACATTATGATTCACAACAGCAGCAAAATGACAGTTATGAAGTAGCAATGAGATAATTCTATGGCTGGGGGTCCCCACAACCTGAGGAACTGTATTAAGAGGTCGCAGCATTGGAAAGATTGAGAATCACTGCTCTAAGTTCCCAGGCTTCCAGTAAAGGCCCTTACTGCCTGGGGGCTGGATTTGGCTGATGTGTGAGTATCTGTTCCCCTTTGCCAGAGGCAAGGTGAACCCCTGGGACAGTAACTGCTGCCTTCCCCGTGTGCTTCTGGTACAAAGCAAGGGGCTGACATCCTGTCTTCACCATCTGGTGTCACAGAAGCAATGACAAGACTCCCTTTCCCAGTAGCACAGCTGGCACACAGGGAAGAACAGATTCTCCCTGTTCAAGGAACAAAGTGACTGGCCGTTTGCTCCTCTGTCCCTGAATACTTGACCCAGAACAACACTTCAGTCCCACTCAGCCTGACTTTTCCTTTATATCACAGGAACCGGAGAGTCACAGTGCTGCTGCCCATGACTAAATTTCCAAGCTAAGTGGAACAGTGCTCAGCCATATACAAGTGGTACACACTCTTCTAAAAATTAGTCCTTCGGGAGGGATCCGGGTGGAAGGATTACATTAGATTACAACACGTGGGACTCAGAGGCAAAAAGCTTGCCTAGCATTGTGCAAAGGGCCTGGGTTTGATCCCAAATGCTGGAGAGAGAGGGGGGAGGGGGGGAGAAAATCTTTTCCGTAGTGCAACTCGAGTCTATATAAACAAAGGGGCAGAGATACTTACATGGACCAAGGCAATAGTTGGGGTTGACAACTATAATTCCTATACAGATTAGCAGGAAGCTTCTCCATGCGATTTTCCCCAGCAGTCTGAATTTGGAACATCCTCGTTGTAGGACAGAAGTCATTGACAAGAAAATTGAAGATCCCATAATAAATACAAACCTACAAAGAAAAAAAGGCTTTAGGTAGGTGGTATTTCCACTTTTTATACATGCATCCTTCATTTCTTATAGGAGAGGTGACATGCTACCGTCTGCAGCAGCCAGGGACTGAAACAGCCTCATCATACGGTAGGGGCGAGCACAGCCCTGCTGGAGGGACTTCTGACAGAACATCTCCGGTCCTGCTGCACGAGGAAAGCTGGCTAATAGTAAGTGGGATTTCCACTTACTATTTCCACTGCAAGCATTTATTAGAGAGGAGAGCTATCAACACTGACCCAAGGGGCTTGCGTTAACACACGGTCCAAGTCCTTCAGAAACAAAACATTCGAGTCTTTTAGAGACTCATTCCTTCTCCTGAAAGAATTCTCTCTCTCTCTCTCTCTTCTCTCTCTCTCTCTCTCTCTCTCTCTCTCTCTCTCTCTCTCTCTCTGTATCCATTTGGTAGGAGTCACACAGATTTCCTGTTCCTTTCTTTACACACGTAAAGTCTCCTTTAAAAAAAAAAAACCAAAAACATTGAATTTGAGATGTCCACAGGCTCATGTGTTCAGCTGGTCGCCATCTGGTGGTGTTTTAGAGATCACGGGACCTCTGGACACCAGGCCTACTTGGCCAGCACAGGGCTGCAGGGTGGAGCTGGAGGACTAGAGCAGCCCCTGTTTCTGCCACCAGACTCTGCTTCCTGTTTTGCTGCCAAGTGTGAGCAAGCTGCCTCATGCTCCCATTGCCACACATCCGTGAGATAAGGTAACTTCTTCCTCTAAGCTGCTCCCGTGAGGTATTCTGTCCCATGGAGGAGAAAAGCAGCCAATACAAAACAACGGGATACTCTTCCTAGTTATTGGCTCAGGGCTAGGGAAAGGCGGCTTGCTCTGGCTGCCTCCCAGAGCCCCTGGCTTTCCTTCCAGGATGTAGCTGTCTCACAGAGCAGTAATGGAGCAGCGCAGACAGTATGCTGAGGTCATCACCACATCTCGGGCAAACAACACTCGATCTATCCAAATCCTCTCAAAACACTGAACATTTCTCCCCAAACCTTGAGTCTATGATAGTCATAAAATGCCAGAGTCCCAACATGTGAACCGTTCTCCCGGAACTGTCTCCAGTGACGGAGCACTAGAGTTCCTCAGAGCACTGGGGTAAACACATCATACAGGAAATACGCCTTGACAAGACCAGAATCCACTGGGGATAGTAGAGTAGTTTCTACTCTACTATCAAATTAGGTTTTAAGTCACAACTATCATTTCCTGCTATCTATTCATCCATATTCACAGACACCGGTTTACCACACCTATTTTTAAGAAATATGATTTACACATATAGAACCTGCCTATAAATTCAGAACTTACGGTAGGAGTCCAGCATCAAGTAGAAAATGTCTGTTCTAACAAGGTGTTTCGTATGAAAGCACTCATCTCTGGGGCTGAGACTACGGTGCGGTGGTATACCGAGCGCACACAAGGTCTCAGTTTAAATCTCCAGCCCCATGCGAACACACAATGTCAACACCTTTCAAGTACACACGCAGAAACATGATGTCAGGTATGCGAACTGCACAGTAACATAACTTATGCTAGCTAGGGCTTCACAACAAGCGCAGGCTCATGACCCAGAACTGGTCACAGACAGGGCTCCAGCCTTTCAAAGACAAAGGGCAGGAGACCATCTGTGGAAGAGTTGATGACAGGCAGTGGTGATGCAATATTATAAAATATTTCTTACATCCTAAGAGACTGGAACTTTCACTGGCCCTCACAGCCAGGTTATTATACAGCCTGAAGTCACTTATGACGGCTGTCCTACTGTGTACTCAGCCTGTCCACTTACTCTACCTTTAGGAGAACAGTGTGACAGCCAACCTTACTTGCTCTGGATCTCCCATGATTTCAACCTTACAGCCAAGGCAATGCATAGCTGTAATCTTAAATGGTCAACTCTTCCACGCCTCTGGCCCAGAGAAAGTATGTATATCATAGCCAAAAGCAGCGAATACAGAGGTTGAGAGCAACTTCCTAAAATCTGCCATAAAGGTTGAAAGCAACCAGTTATGGACAGTGGTTGACAAACAATGGTGCTTACTGTCTGGGTCAGCTGGGATCAGCTGGAGCCAGTGACATCATCCCTTGTAGAACTCTACTAAAGAGTTCTGTAAAGTGTCCCCTCCCCTCCCCATTGGTGCTCTCTGTGCTGTTGGACAAATGCAGAGTGGAGCCCTATGTTAGGGAGACACACACAGCACCCACAGACAGGCACAGGGACAGACACAGCCTAGCAACAGACAGACAAGGAGCTGGGAGACGATGGAATGGGAGGTAGAGGTTGTGGTTAATGACTCCAAGGGGAGGTGCTGTTCTCTCTTTCTGTCATTATCAGTAAGGCATCATGGGTGACTGGAGTCAATCACTAATGTACGTAACCCTCACAACAGACTGTCAGCTCACCAGGGGAAGACGAGGTCGGCCACAGTCAGTCCTGCAAAATGACGTGAGAACAAACGTAAGAAGGAGGACACTAGGATAAAACACCTCCCAGTTCCAAAACTTGTATGCACTGCATTTTTACACAGAAAGTACAACAGACAGCCAGGAGCCACATAAGGCACTGGACCCGGGGCTGGGAGGGTTCCCTGTAAACCACTCACACTAGGAGTCTGTGGACGAGTCTGTGCAGTAGTACTGGTCGAAACCTATTCTCTGCCTCCACTGGGAGACAGTGTCCACTCCCTGTCTCCCAGCAGAATGTCCAACAGGGAACATAGTGAAACCATTCAGTCACACAAGAGAGAAGCTGCTCTTAGGTATGAACAGGAGAGGGGACTCTTGTTCTACATTGTTCTGTTAACTTTATTATGTATGTATGGGGAGTCAAGTGTAGAGGTCAGAGACAATGTACAGGAGTCTCTTTCCACACTGTGGATTGAGCGCAGGTTAGCAGCCAGCACCTTTACCTGCTGAGCTGCTTTGCAAACACATGAATCTTGTCTTATACTTGAGCAAAGTCCAGAGGCCACTGCAGGACCAAGTATCGAGCTGCATCAGCTGCAGACTCTACCATCCATACATGGAACCTGGGTCAAACACAATGAACTCTCTTCTAGAGGCTTCCCCAGACTTTTAAAGAATAAAAAATATTCTTGCAATTATATTTTAGAATTATATTGTAAAAAATATTTATTTTTACAAAATAAAAATATTCTGTCTGGCCAAAATAAAGGCAACTAAAAGTTCTCAAGAACCATGTCTGTAGCCGGGCGGTGGTGGCGCACGCCTTTAATCCCAGCACTCGGGAGGCAGAGGCAGGCGGATCTCTGTGAGTTTGAGACCAGCCTGGTCT
Organism: Microtus oregoni; assembly: GCF_018167655.1. Lineage (NCBI taxonomy): Eukaryota > Metazoa > Chordata > Mammalia > Rodentia > Cricetidae > Microtus > Microtus oregoni. Next base: position 8,492,780 of record NW_024543083.1, on the reverse strand, counting down.
ACAAGAGCTAGTTCCAGGACAGGCTCCAAAACCACAGAGAAACCCTGTCTCGAAAAACCAAAAAAAAAAAGAACCATGTCTGTAACGATGAGGTAGTCCATCATTCTCCTGGTTCCAGCAACTATACACCCAGGTTTATAGCTATTATCAAGGGCCACTCAGACTGGTCTTCGTAAGTTGCACCCCAAGAAAGATGTAAGTCTTAGAAGGCAGAGTCCCCAAGAACACAGTAGCCTTAAAATGATCGTGTAAAACCAAGTCTTTTTTACTTCCTGTGGAGACCTGTTGTCTCATAGCAGAAAAATCCAGTCTCCGCTTCCTTACAGAGAATCACTCTAGCTCCATGGGAGAACAAAACTCAAGGGCCCCTGAGTAAGCTAGGGTGGGAGGCCCACAGGTAATGCTGTGTCATCCCCCAGTCTCTCTGGGGGTCAGGCTGGGGGACCAGTAACTTACCATTCCAGCTGGAATGCTTGAAGTACCAATACTTTCCTCCGCCGTAGTTGACAAAGACCATGAGGATGAGGGCTAGCCTATAAGGTAAACAAAGGGGGGCGGTGTTGACACAACCCCTGAAGGACAGACGCTTTCACACAAGGGGTATCACATGATAGTGCGACTCTACAGAGCAGCTGATGGCACAAGTAGACAGGTTAAGATACAATTATCTGGTGCTCACTATGAGGGGCCACACAAGGATGCTCGGCCACCAACATTTCAACACAGTATCTCAAGAAAAATTTACACTTGGGCTGACCATATGGCCCAGCTGGTAAAGACACTACAGGCCTAAAGACCACAGCCCCCATGGTAGAAGGGGAGGATTAACTCCTGTAAATGGCCTCTCACTCTGTCTGCTGGCAGAGTAGTCGCGAAGGGTGAGATGCAGCCATGGGCTGGCGTGCCTTCCGAGCTGGCAGTGTGGCCTAAACAGAGCCCCTTGCCCAGACCACTGAACATACTAGCAGAAACTGGTGGAAACTGGTTCTGGCTGTGTTCCTCCTCTTTTCTCTCTCCACCTCACGGTGACCCTGACTTTTGTTTCACTTTTCTTGTTTGATTTTTGTGGTACTGGGAATGACCTCTGAGCCAAGCACAAGCTACGCCAGTGGTTTGCCCACACTCTGGCCCTTGTCATGACAGAGAGGATGCAGACATTATATTATTTTTTTGTCTTTTTGATAAAAGGTCTTATTAGCTATCCCAGGCTGGCTTTGAATTTTCAGCAGTCCTTTTGCCTCAGCCTCCTGGGTGCTGAATGCAACACCATACCAGTAAACACATAAAATACCTTAAGCTAAAAATGGGCTTGTGTGTAACTACAAAATCTGAAATAGACCCATCCGTATCCACCACGTTATGAGTCCCACTTACCCCCTAAACGTGTCCACGCATCGGAGACGGTAAGGCGAGGCAGGCACACGTCGTGTTTCTGGTTGACAGTCATCACTGAGGGAGTCTGCTCTGCTTGGGGATCCTAGCTCCTTCCAAACAAAGAGAGAAAGACATGGTACTTAACAAGGCTCAGGAATAGATTTCATTATGTGGTATCCCAGCACAGAAATCAGAGTGGAAACGTAAGGATAACTTTGGGACAATAATTTGGTTTTGTAAAGACGGCATTCCGAGGTTTTATTCTCCACTTTGTGGAGTTTGCTGGTAGTCGTGTTGACAGTGACACAAAGAAATGGGTCTGGGGCTGAGGGTTAACTCAGTGTCAGGAGAGCCATGTGTTCAGGCCCTCAGCACCAAAAAAAAAATAAGGTGTGAACTGGTTCTTAGTTAGTCCAGAACCGACATGAAAACAAAGGTGTTCCTGAAAATTCATTAGTCCAAATATAATAGCATATTTGGTCATTACAATGGCCATCAACATTTACACATTTAATTCTGATGTTTTGGCTCATTTATTTTCAAACAGGGCTGGCTGCTGAATGAAAAATTGTACATCTTAAGGCAGCCCAGATTTCTACCCTTACTGAGAAAGAGAGGGGAGAGGGTATGGGCCCTCCACAGAAGACAAGGACAAGGCTGCTCTTTATTAAGGACAAGTTGGGGGCTAGCAAGAAGGCTGTGCTTGAAGTGCCTGCTGCACAGGCCTCATAACAGAGCCCACAGCGGAAGAAGACAATCTACTCGCACAGGTTGTCTTCTGAGCTCTACACGCAGGCCACAGCAATGCATGCGCACACTCACACGCGTGTGTCTCTCTCATACACATATGTTAACAAATAAGCAATAAAATAAAATACAAAAACAGATGTGAGAGGACTGTCCCAGCCGGAAAGACGCTTCTCTAGCACATCTGCCCCATCACCAAGACGTCTGCCTGCAATCTCAGCCCTCAGGAGGTGGCCAAGAGTGGGGATTAGGAGTTCAAGGCTATCCTTAGCTATATCCTACACAGTAAGTTAGAGGTCAGCTTAAGCTATATGTGAGCCTGTCTCCAAGAAAGAGAGAGAGGAAGGAGAGAGAGAGAGAAAGGAAAGAAAAGGAAGCATGTAAGCAAGCATGCAGGGAATGCGGCCTGCACTGATAATCCCAACAGACAGGAAGAATCCAGGTCCTGGCCAGGAATGTTGCAGCAGGTAGAGTCTGTGTAGCATACACACAGAGAAAACATTCAGAACATACAGTCTGACTTTCCACAATATAATTGAAATGCATTAGGTGGAACAATGATGCTCACTGAAAGGGAAATTATAAATTCAAATCCAGAATACCTCCCAGACAACACATGCAGACTCGAATAACTCACAGAATTGATGAGGCGGTCAGTTTCTCGAGAAGTTATTGCCTTAGAAATGCAATTATTGAAGTCTTCCAAACTGTATTAAAAAAAAAAAGCCCCCATTAGTTTTCTTTCTTGAATGGTAATATTTTCAAAATGACTAGCTACTGGAATAAAATTTAAGTTCCATAAGCATCATCAAAGTTCTTTTAGAAATGGCAAAACAGAGTAGAGTCTGTGGTCGCCTCGTCAGTAAGAACAAGTGGTGACAACTCAAAGGGCCCTGAAAATCTCATGACACCAGGCTTCTTACTGCCATGAAAATCAGAAGGCACATGGCAACAACCATGACCACTCAATTAGGAATGACTTAAAAGAACACATAAGAAATAGCGAGCACATATAAAAAGCAAAAAGCACCCTTCATGTGATTGTAACTACACACACACACACACACACACACACACACACACACTGAGTAAGCTGGAGAGAGCATCCATTGGCAATTCTTTTATTTGTATGGTTGACCTAATTTACAAATTAAACCCATCTACATGGTTGACAAAAGAGTAAGTACATTCATTGATTTTCTTTAAGATGAGATCTCTACTTGGGTATAAATCTTTGCAAAGATCTCCAGCTCACAAGACAGTTCACTAAGTAAAGATGTTTGCCACCAAGGCTGACAACCTGAGCTTGATCTCAGGAACCCATAAGGTAGGAAAGAACTGATTCCCAAGAGATGTCCTCTGACCGCCACACATGTGTATGCCCCGCCACACACACATAAACACACATAAAAAACAAACAAACAAAAAAAACCAGACTATCTTGCCAGGCATGGTGTTGCACACCTTTAATATCAGCACTTGGGAGGTAGAGGAGGATGGATCTCTGAGTTCAAGGCCAGGGCAAACTACACAGAGAGGTCCTGGACAGCCAGGGATACACTGAGAAACTCTGTCTTGAAAAACCAAAAAAACCAAAAGAACCCAAAAGTTATATCTCAGCTTGCTTTCAAACAAAGCCATCCATATGCTTTGATAAATACAATGAGTCACTGAGCTTCAAATATCCACACGTGGGCAATCTTACTTCCCCTAACTTCCCCTCCTGACTCATTGCCTTTCCGTACTGTAAAGAAAGCCCGGGCACGAAACCGCCTGATCCAGAAACACTGAGGTCTCTGTAAAAGGGAAACACTGTTCTGTCTCTAAACACAACCACAATATTATCATAGTCTAATCTGCTTTCTTTATTTATTATGTGGGGGAGATGCGCATGGGCCATGTGTGGAGGTCAGAGGTCAGCTTGCCGGAGTTGGTTCTCTCCATTCACGTGGAACCGGGTTGGGTCAGGTCGTCAGGTAGTGACAAGTGCCATCATGCAGGTTTCCCATCACTGCAATTCAAATGACAGCAATGCTCCTTGCTATCTTCACAGCCTGCTCAGTCTGGTGGCTGGTAGATGTTCTTCACACTTCAAATGTTCAAACCAGGTCCACATAAAATTCACATAGCCCGTGCTATTCACATAGCCCGTGCTTCCGCTTGTAACACCTCTTACAAACCAGGACCATTTCCGGTCCACATGGCCCTGCCTGCATTACTGTGGTGTGAAACATTAACACAGACACATTCGAGGAAGCACCAAAGCAGAGAGGCTGAAACACTTAAAAGTAAATAGACACTTGTCTTTGTTTCTTCTCCAAGAGAAGGGGGACATCATTCTTGGCCTGTAAAACGTCCTTAACTTACACAGGTGTGCTGGGAAACCACAGAGCAAGGGGTGGCCTTTAGCTCCCCTCCGCCAGAGCATTGAGCTCACCCCTCTGCAGGAGAGGTAAAGATTAGTCCAATTACACAGGGCCAAGATGGCAAGATGAATGGCTCCTCCCTGCAAAAACCTCATTCCAGCTCTGTTACGATGGAGCAAAGGGACAGAGCCAGGCACACGCAGAGCACCAAGAGAGAGCACACCGCAACAGTCGAACAGCATGTCCATCTCAGCAGAGACTGACAAGCCAACACCTGGCTCCAAAGAAATGAAACTGCAAGGCTTCTGTTTTCTCCCGGGAAGCTGCTGCATCAAATCGTCATGCCTAAGCAGCAACTGACTCTTACCAATATAAGGTCAGGTTTCCGAGACATGGGATGAAACAATTTCAAAAGCTCACAAAGTTAGGTCAGAATATATAAGCTCCCTCAAGGCAGCCAAACTAAGGTTATATTTTAATACTTCCAATTGAGCTGCGAGCCGGGCGATGGTGGTGCACGCCTTTAATCCCAGCACTCAGGAGGCAGAGGCAGGAGGATCTCTGTGAGTTCGAGACCAGCCTGGTCTACAGACCAATTGAGCTGCGTTCAGCCAATAGCTAGGCAGGAGGTATAGGTGGGAGTTTCAGGGAGAGAAAGGAAGAGGAGGAAGAATTCAGGGGCAGGAGACACCAGAAGACACAGAGGGGAAACAGGAAGTACAAGATGAAAAAGAGACAATACCAGGAGATAGAACATAGATGAATACAAATGGCCTAATTTAAGTTATAAGAGCTAGTTAGGAACAAGCCCATGCTACAGGCCAAGCTTTCATAATTAGTAAGAAGTCGGACGGGCGGTGGTGGCGCACACCTTTAATCCCAGCACTCAGGAGGCAGAGGCAGGAAGATCTCTGTGAGTTCGAGGCCAGCCTGGTCTACAAGAGCTACGGAGAAACCCTGTCTCGAAAAATAAAAAAAAAAAAAAAGAAGTCGGAAGTCTCCGTGTCATTATTTGGGAGCTGGCTAGCAGGACAGAGAAAGACTCGTTACAGAACACAGCTTCCTAATGAAGTCTGTGGTCCTTCAGGAGACCCAAGACCCTAAGGGATGAACATCTGAGAATACAGTCTCTCTCTTCCTGCTGTCTGTCCTTCCTTCCTAGACCAGTTCCACTATGGAGTCAAGGCTGGCTCTGAACCCAAACTCCAAATCCCCCTCTACCTTCTGACTGCTGGGGTTACATGTGTGTGTGTCACATGACCATCATTCTTCTTCTTCCCTTAAAACATGAAAGAACTTTCCTTTACAGCTGATTAAAGGGCAGAGAGATGGCTTGGCAATAAAGAATGCATATTGTTCTTAAAGAAGACCTGAGTTTGGGTCCCAGCACCTACAGAGGGTGGCTCACAACTACTTTGACTCCAGCTCCAGGGGATCCAATGCCTCTGGTCTCTGTGGACACGGACAGATGGACGGACGGACACGCACACACCCCTCTGGCCTCTGTGGTGTCTGTCTCTCTCTCTCTCTCTCTCTCTCTCTCTCTCTCTGTCTGTCTTTCTGTCTCTCTCTCTCTCTCACACACACAGACACAGAGAGAGAGAGACAAAAATAGACAGATACACAGAGACAGACACATACAAACACATACAGATTACTTTTTAAAAGTAAATTAAATCTTCAACTTGATTAAACCAGCCTGTTTGGTTTATTGAGTTTGCTCTATTTTTTTTGTCTGGTCTACTGGTTCACTCGCCAGGATCACTGTTAACCAGGCAGAGAAGGCCAAATGCCCTCTCCTCCAAGCAGATGCTTCTGCCCATAGGAAAAGGAATCCACACTGAGGTCCTACGTGACATGGTGCCCTTGTGCAGACTTTGGCCCCCAGACTCCTGAGCTAATGGGAAGTAGAGGAAGATGTAGCTGAGGGGTGGAGAAGAAACCAGTGTGGCAACCTTCTAAAACTCAATCCAGGAGATTCTTTAGGAACTAAACATTTCTCAAACATCTCCATCTTCAGCCATGTTGGGAGAATAAAGGCAAAGACCCGTTTGCACCCTGTGAGCATGCCCTACAGTCAGAGACAACATTACAGTCTGCTCGGATGCCAGGACTGGAACAGACATGGCAGATGCACAAACACTTGCTGAACAAATACTAACAGTCATTGTGTGCCTCCTTTTGGTGACTGTCCTGAGGTGGAAGAGCAGCCAATGGAGGGCCAAATCACCCTTTCTGGGTATATTATTTCTGGGCTTTGTTTCCCGGTCATGTTCTCCTCAACAACTTACCTCAGTAAGAACCTCAGGAAAGATATCGCGATGATGAGGGCTAGACCAACAAGGAATGCAATGCTCACAGCTATAAAAGAAGAAAACATTATCCTTAAAACGTCATCATAAGTATCAAAGCTGCTGGGGCGTCACATTACCCTGTCAGTGACAGCTGGAAGCAAATATGAGCAAAGCTCACACTCCTATGCTAAACGCTGTACAAACAATTAAGAACAAAGCATGCAGGAGCATTACATGACACGCTCACAGCGCATCCATCACTCAGTTCCTGGATGATTGATTACTATCATCAAAAGACCGTCTCCCTCGGAGCTGGGGACGCAGCTCAGTGGTGGAGCACTGACCTTGCATTTTCAAGCACTTGGGTTCTATCTTCAGGAAAACAAAAACAGTATTGCAAGGTTTCATCTATTGAGTCCCTTCTCCTTGTTCATTTCATCCCTATGTACTTCACTGTGTTCTTGAGACAAGGGTCCTGCAGAAGGTCTGGTGACCTCGTGTGTCTCCTGTCATACCACACAACAGGGTCAGTCTACTAAACAACCAGTTCTCAAAACCATCAAGGCCATGAAAGACAAAGCAAGGCCAAGAGGACACTGACAAGGCAGTTTTGACAATTAAATGCAACGTGGGATCCTAGACCAGCTCCTGAGTGAGAGCAGCGATACCAGGGGAAATGGCTCAGCAATAAATGCCCTTGCCACCACGCCTGCAACCTGAGTTCCAACCCCAGGAACAAGAAGAAGAGAACAAAAGCCCCAAAGTTGTCTTTGACTCCACAACACGTGGACTGTGGAACCAACCACAGAATAAATAAACAAATGTATGTTAAAAAAGACAACTTGAGACGTTTAAACGTGTATAGATCGGGGCTGTGTAAATGCTAAGTCCCTGGCCCCAATGATTATATACAGGGTAATTATAGTATGATTATACAGTTTAAGGACATACACACAGCTAGATAAAGGGTGTCCAGAAACTTTCTGTAACATATCTGTAAACCTAAAACTTCTTCACAAACAGTCTCATGCAAAGCTACCAACAACTCTTTCATACTGAGGAGGCACCGCCTATAACTGACCACGCGACATACATACACACTGAGGAGGCACCTGCAGCTGACCGTGTGACAGAGACACGCTAAGCTGGCAAGAGCCTGTCTATCTGGTGTCACAGCACACAGTGGCTTCCAGGTCCAGGCTCAGCAACAAGCACCATTGCCTGCTGAGCCATCTCAATGACCCTCAACAGACAACTTTAAGTTACCGTCCATATTAAGGGCTCCTGTGACTTACTCCAAAGGCAACTTAAGCATTATTCTTATTTTCCTCTTCTTTGTTTCATAATAACCCTGCAGTTTTTATACTTTTTACACATTAGTTTTTCATCAGTAACACTTATTACATTTTAACTGTGTTTACATTTAATTTTAGTGTGTACATACGTGTGCTGCACTGTGCGTGTGCGGAGGTCGGAGGCCAGCTTGCAGGAGTCTGGTCTCTCCTACCATGTGAGCTCCAGGGGACTGAACTTGGATCCTCAGGCTTGGTAGCAAGGGCTTTAACTGCTGTGCCATCTCGCTGGGCCTCATTACTCTTTTAACTCCGTGGGCTGCCCACAATGCTCCCTTGGTAAGGGATCTACATTCTTTTGAGATAACGTCACTCTTAGCTCTCTGTGAAAAGAACTTACTAATGACACGAAGGTCCCCGGTTGTTCTTTAAAGAGTATCACACACAATAATACTAGAGAGGGCTCAGGGGACAGATGCTCTGCCGTGGAGCTATGAGACAATGAAGGATGTCCCTTACTGTGAGGGGACCTCAGGAGCCGTCAGTGTCAAGGCTCCCAGGAAACACTATGCATGCCCTAACCCCCCAAACAGAAAGTTAACTGCCCTATTTCTAGTTTCTTCCCACATGTGCTTAAACCCAGCGATATCAAAATACGGAGCTATATCACATAATTTTCTTCATATGTATCTATGACATAGCAAAGCCACCAAATGGGATTGGAGGTATAGAATACATGCTTTAGCATGGGTGAGGTCCTGATTCTAATCCCCAGCACCAAAAATCAACTCCAACTGTGCCACAAATGAACGGTAGTGGTAATACATAATCCATGTTTTAAATGAATGACCACGTCATGAAGTGTCAGATGCAAGGAGACCGAAAACTTTGAAAATACAAACTTAAGAAAACAATGAAGCATATACGTACGAAGGTTACTGTCAACTGGATTCTCGTTGACAACTAGGTCACAGGCGACTTCACTGGCTCCAGGGGAAGCATGCTGGATCAGAAGGGAATAGTTTCCAAATTCTCCAAATTTGTATTCCAGCCTAAAAAGAGCAGGCAAAATGAAGGCCAACGGCTACACGTGGAAACAAGGAGCTAGACCAGTGGTTCTCAGCCCATGCGTCCAGACCCTGTGGGGTTGACTATCAGTATCCCGCATATCAGACATTGATAAACAACTCACAACAGCAGAAAAATTACAGTGATGAAGTAGAAACAAAATAGTTTTATGGTTGGGGGTCACCACAACATGAGGAACCGTGTTAGGAAGGTTGAGAACCACTGGAGCTAGGCTGTGCTAATGCCATCAGCAAGGAACGATATAAATTCAGGAAGATTAAAAAAAATATTTTAAGGAGAAGAAAAGCAAAACCATGCAGAAAAAAATAAAAAAGGAAAAGCAGACTCAAATCAGACCACAACGAGCAGGTACGGACCTGCAAGCTGCAGTCTCTCCCTGGGTGTAATTGACTTGTAGGATGGACCCGTGCTGGGTGCTCACTGAGACGGCCGTAACGCGTGGCTTCGCAGGTTTGCCACTGTGAGAGACGTTCGCCAGAGGCTGGAAGGTGCACTGTGGAGACAAAGTCAGCAGGCACATGCAGGGTGTTCTCATTCTCAGACTAGGAGCCACTGTCATCTGGCAGGGCCCTGAGCTGTTAGGTAGGAGCCTTCCCATAAACTGCACCTCTCGTCCTGTTCGGGGTCTTCAAAGTCTGTCAGTGGTTGGGGGACACGATATCCAAGAGAAAAAAAATCCTAACTCTTCCTGTATTTTAAAAAACTTAAACTGCAGTAATGCAGATAAAATTTGCCCATTTTATATTAAAATAATGACTGCCATGATGGAATTGAACCATCTTTATGTATAGGTAAACTTTTCACAAGTTAATAAATACAGCCTACTTTAAATCTTGCATTCTATTGTTTCAATATTATTTAACCAATTTACAGGATCCTATTTTACATATTTCTATTTACTACACATATGTCACCAACTATAAGCACCGTGGGTATTTATGTCTTCCAGGATTTTCTACTGTAGCTTTACATTTTTGTCATATAAATTTATTATTTTAAAATATCTACCCATGAGGTTCTTACTCCTTTAAATTCTTTCCTTAATGTAAATTTCCAAAAGTGAAATTACTGGATAAGAATCGTCTTAGCCAGTGGTGGTGTCGGCAGCAGAGCACACCAATCACTGCCAAACATTCTCCCTTGATCATATTCCATCTAGTTCTTTACTATAAACTATTTTTGTTTCCTTGCCTGTAAATCTGAAGGGAACAAGAATAGGGCTTAGACATCAGAACTGTGTCTGGAAGGAGTACCAAACAAGACCCGAAGCAAATGGAGAGGATGCAGACGATACGCACTTGGTAACAGGACTCAGATTTCCAGTAGACGGTTAGGCTTGTTCCCGATAGTTCATTGTGGATGAGAAGCAGAGCCTGATCCATCTTCAGCTCCACAGGCCTCTTCTCATCTACATCTGATAAGGATCGAAAAGAAAAGTTACAAAACAAAAGAACCAAAAACCCAGAGCACCAGAGGGAGACAGACAAACACAGTATTAGTACTTCACAAATACTACAGGCCGGAACATGTGCAGTCTTCAGCCCAATGCCCCGTGACCTGTGTGCAGTGCCACACGCAGAGGCCCTTTGCACAGATGGTTCAGCTACAACTGAGGTCCCGTCAGCACCATTCCCATCCAGGGTGTGAGGACTGTCTGAGGAGGTAACACTCACTGAATAATACGGAGGTCATGAGCTAGGCTCTTTTCTGTTTTGCAGAAGAACAAATCCCACGGCTTTTGCCCCTGCCCAGGGCCACAGCTCTCCAATGAAATCAATGATCTGAACCAAGAGTCTATTATTCCCATGTCTAGACTTTACCACATTAGTTATGAGCTCAGCCTCCGCAACTTGTTACAAATGCAGACTGCAGCTCTACCTCTCCAAGGAGGCAACAAGAGACATCAAAGGCTGGAGAGGTGGCTCAGCCATTAAGAGCACTAACTGCTCTTCCAGAGGACACAAGTTGGACTTCCAGCACCCGTATGGCAATACACAACCATCCGTAATTGCAGTTTCAGGAGATCTGACACCCTCTTCTGGCCTCTGCAAGTACCAGGCATGCACATGGTACAGAGACATCCATGCCGACAAGACACCCATACATATAAACATTATATGAGGAGACACCAAGATACAGACAGATGTGTATGAAAGCAATGGCAGACAAGATCATCACCCTCCATATCCAGCCCAATGACTTCATTGAGAATATCACGGCCAAGATCCAGCCATGGGGCCCAACCTGACCACCAGGTCTTGATACACAGCAACGGCAGCCGGAGTGTGACCTCACGCTCTTGGCCTACGCAGTCTAGAAACAGTCCAGCCTGCACCGACTGCTGCACTTACATAGAGGCATCATCCAGCTCTCCCAGAAGCAAAACTGAAGACCGGCCCCAAGTGCTACACCTACGTGCACTTACCAGCTGTGTGCTGTTGCCACTCCTTCAGCCTCCAACCCAAGGCCAAGCAAAGCCAAGGGCAGCTGCCAGGCCTAGGTTCTTGGGACCCTAATAATGGAACCAAGTCCCACTTACACTGACAGGAGCAGTAAAAGAAAAAGGTAAATGCAGTCGCAGCCCTCCCTCCCAGCTCTCATAAGCAGGTGGGCAAGGCTCCTAGGAGGTTTTGCCTCTTAATATTCTAGACCTCTTCTACCTCCTCATTCTGGTGGGGGACTCTGAATCTCCAGATCTGAAGGAGTCACAAGTGTGGGAGACGATTGAAGGGCGGAAACTCCGTTTTCACATTCAATAAGGGGTCCAGGTCACGGCTTGCTAGATGACATCATTAGGGTTGCACAAAGATGATAATCATTTAGGGACTGGGGTGGCTCCTCCCCTCATCATGTAGGCTTCAGGGACCCCACTCAAGCAGTCGGGTTTGACAACACACTTCAGTGCTGAGACATTCTGAGCCTTGTATGTTATTCTTTAAACAAAGTACCCAGAGAATGAACTTTCATGAGTGACGTTTCCCCTCCAAAATAGTCTTTCAAAGATTTTAATACAATCTCAAAAGTACTGTGAAATTCCAGTCCTATTTAGTGGGGCTGGCAGTGACTTTCTCACTACGTGCCACATCCCAAAAGACTTATATATTAAGTGTCCTCCTTCCCCCTCCCAGTTGGGGTTTCTCTGCATTGCTGTGATTGGCCTTGAACTGTGGGCTTCAGGGATCCTTCTGCTTCAGTCTCCCAAAGAGCTGGGGCTCCAGGGAGGCACCACTGTGAGACCTAGGGAAATCAACCAGCTGGCTGAAGGTCACAAGCTGCTTGCTAGCTGGCAGGTCTAAGTGGAGGTCAGTCAGCTACAGCCTAGATTATCACACTCCAGGAAGGAAGTGTATCTGCTTGGGGATCTCTGTTTTTCATCGGCCTTTGGATTTCTCTCTCACTTTCCAGCTGATAAATAGAAAACAGAGCTTTGAACAGGTCCTCCAAATGCATGCCATGACTGTGTTCCTATCCTGTGATTGGCTGCATGACTGTTTTCCTATCCTGTGATTGGCTGCATGACTTTTCCTAGCCTATGATTGGCTGTAATACTTATTTAATCCCTCTCTTAAACACAGGTAGCCTTGGGTTTGCTTGGTTGTTTTATCTTTGTCGTATTTTTTTTCATTTTTTTTTCCTGATAACTTCTTTAAGTGCGTTTGGATGCCTTGCCTACATGCATGTATATATACCACACGAGTACCTGGTGCCCCCAAAAAGCCAGAAAATAGCATCAGAACCCTGAAAACTTTGAGTCATATATGGCTGTGAGCTGTCATATGGATACTGGGAATCGAACCTGGGTCGTTTAGAAGAACTGCCAGTTAGTTCACCTGGAGACAAATCTCTCCACACCATATTTGACTATCTTCCTTTTCGAGTTTAATCCCCTGTGCACCTGTTCATCTTTTCTCTATCATTTCAGCATCCCTTGGTGGTTGGAACGACTATACTTCTTTTTCTTCGTCCTGAGTGGTGCTTCGATTTCCCTTGTGGATTCTAGACTCGCAAAGCTCTTGCCAATGTTACTATGGTAGTCAGGACTATACAGAATCCCTCAGGCCTAGCTGAACATCAGAACTGCCTGGGAAGCTTCAAAAAGAACAGCAACAACAAGTTCAAACACCCTGACCAGACTCCAAACTCAGCATGATTTTTAAAAATCGCTCCTCCCAACGACAAGCCTAAAACCCTGAATTCTTACATCTTTCTTTGTACTTCTTTGCATTACTTCAATGTATTTTTAAAGTTTGGAAGGTGTGTGTGGGGGGGTGTTTCTCACAGAAGCCACATCCAAGTTCTGAGCCGGAAAAGGGGGTGGACGGTGGGGAAGAGGCAGGCGACACACCGTGCAGGATGATAGGCCCTACCTTATACAATGCGCAAAGGGAGTTTGTCCACCTGCCTCAGTCCCTGAGCCAAGCTAGCTTCGAAAGGAGTTTGTGGAACGGTGTTGCAGGACCCTGGAACCTTGGGGTCGAGGGAACTCCCAGAATTCCTTTTTTCCCCCACCCCTTCCCATAGTGAACTCGGAGCCAGACTGAGCACTCAACCCGGGCGCCCGCGAACTGAACCTGGGAAGCCAGGCCGGGCCGGGCTCCCGGGTTGCAGCTCCCACTGCATCCCACCCCAGAGAGGAGCCAGCGCCTCGCTCAGGTCCTGTGCCCCGGAGGTCGTCCCGGGCAGGCCCACGCACGGTCCCCGCTGCCCCCAGCCCGTGCGGCCGCTCACCTTGCTCCGCCCGGCGGCCGGGGGCGAGTAGCGTGGCGCTCAGCACCGAGCCGGCCAGCAGCAGCGCGACCAGCGCCGGGCCCGCGCCCATGCCGCCTGCCGCCTCCCTCGGGGAGCTGCGCTCCTCTGTCACCGCTGCTGAGCCGCGCTCCTTCGCCCGGCGCCTGCGCGAGCTCGACCGGCCCGTCTGCGCCCGCTCCATGGCGTCACCGCCGCTGTCCTGCTCGGGAAGGCGGGGCTGCGCCGCCACAGACCCCGCCTCCTGCCTCCCTAAGCCCCGCCCCGCCCCGTGGGAAAGTGTGTGCCTATCCCTAGCACAGCAGAGTGCATCCTGATTGTTTTCTACCCTTTGCGCAGTGTTTTCCAGTGGAGAGAAACATCCAGAAGAGTGGTCTTTGCTTCCCCAGTTATTCACCCTCACCACTTTCCTGACCGACATTCTAAATTCTTACACCCTAGCCTTTTAACGTGCCCCTGTCCTTGTAGAAGATTCCTGCGTAATGAACAAGACTGAAGAGCTTCCCTCTCACACGCACAAACTCTAGGCGTTCACTACATAGAGGGAAGGATACATCCCCTAAACGGTCTTCTGTTTCTGGCACGGTGAAGAGGCTGCTGCCAGTCTTCTGTGGACGTTAAAGGTGCGCAGGGATGAGGACCCTGCAGATCCACACCGCTGTCTGTATTCCCAGGGAAACCGTCACAGGTGAAAAAGGAAGGGCACAATTTGTAACACAATTGCTTCTAATAGCAAAATCGCATGAGCAATCCAAATGGCCATCACACTGTGCAGCTAGAGGAAATGCTCAGCCCTTCTTCACACAGCCACATGCGAAAGTCTTAAATAAGATGAGGGGAAACAGGCTGCGCTTAGCTTTGCAATTACATTTATTTAATTTCTCAGATGGACTCATTTAAAAATCCAGCTATGCAAAGTTGCATTAAACGTGCAATTGCATTAAAAGAATCACATTCTAGCCAGGCGTGTTGGCGCACACCTTTAATCTCAGCGTTTGGGAGGCAGAGGTGGGAGGATCTTTGTGAGTTCGAGGCCAGCCTGGTCTACAGCGTGAGTTCCAGGATGGTCAGGGCCGTTATACAAACAAACGACGACAACAACAAAAAACAAAACATAAAAAAAGTTTTTAGGAGCCAGAGAAGCTCCGGAAAAATAGAGAGCATTCATGTTTGCAGGGCCAGGAGCTCCAGACCCCAAGCTGAGAGCTCTAACCCATGCTACTGGAGAAGACTGGACTGGTTGTAGGGTTAAGGGTGCTGTTACCCCAAGGCTGTAATACAGGACGGCATTACTGCTTATGGTTGCCCCCTGCCGCTCCTTGACGCTGCCAAATGCTGGGGGAAATTAAAGGTGAGGTGATAGCAGCCCTGGCAGAGCTCCCCCTGTGTACCCTCAAGCTCTACCCAGATAGAGCAGAACCCTCAACCTCTAGTGTGGAAGGGAGGTGAGTTAAACAGAGCTCAGTAGGTGGTTCCCCAGTTAGGGACTGTAGGAAGCCTTCACATGGCCATTCATAGCGGCTGGAACTCCAGTCCAGGGATCAGATTCCCTTTTCTGATCTTTCTGGTCACTGCGTGCAAGCACACGCCTGGTTACTGTGTGCATGCACACACTTAATTGCAGGTAAGCACTTTTAAATCCAAAAAATTAAAATATTGAAAAGAAAAAACCCAAACAAATCACTAAAGAATCTTGACAAATCCATTGAATTAATAATTACTATCTCAATAGAGTGGAATGGCTAGATGTCTTTAATAAAACTTACGTGGAAAAATTAGGTAACAGAGGAAAATAAAAACTTACCTTAGAAAACATAATTGCATTCAAGTATGTGCACACAAAGCTGACACTTTTGCCTTGTTATATAGAAGTAAAGAATGACTCCAGGCTTCCTTCTTTGTAAGGTCTCTCCTATTCTTGTCATCTGCATCTTTAAAAACAAAATCATGCTGTATGTATGTATGTATATATATATATATATACTCATTTTGATATTTCATTGTATTTTAATAAATTGCCTGAAGATCAGAATGCAAAGCAGCCACACTAGTCAGTCATACAGGCCAGTGGTGGCACACACCTTTAATCCCAGCAGCCACACTAGTTAGCCATAGAGGTTGGGTGGTGGTGGAGCACACCTCTAATCCCAGCACAGAGAGGAATATAAGGCAGGATGAGACAGGAACTCACTCTCTTTCGGTATGAAGATTTCATAGCGGTAAGAACTCTCTAATGGCTTGGCTGCTTTGTTCTTCTGATCTTCAGGTTGAAGCCCAATATCTGCCTCTGGGTTTTTTTATTATTTGTGCTACTTAATCCACTACCCCAGAGTTTTAGAACCTTTTAAAAATATACAGCCGGGCGATGGTGGCGCACGCCTTTAATCTCAGCACTCGGGAGGCAGAGGCAGGCGGATCTCTGTGAGTTCGAGACCAGCCTGGTCTACAAGAGCTAGTTCCAGGACAGGCTCCAAAGCCACAGAGAAACCCTGTCTCGAAAAACCAAAAAAAAAAAAAAAATATATACAGCATGAGCCGGGCGGTGGTGGCTCACACCTTTAATCCCAGCACTCGGGAGGCAGAGGCAGGTGGATCTTTGTGAGTTCGAGGCCAGCCTGGTCTACAAGAGCTAGTTCCAGGACAGGCTCCAAAGCTACAGAGAAACGCTGTCTCGAAAAACCAAAAAAAAAAAAAAAAAAAGTGTTTGTTTGTATGTCATTATTTGTGCTAGGCGGTCCAAAGGAAAGTCCCACCTCATACAACACCCACATCTGTAGTAGTACTTTTTCACCAGGACTGTTGTTGGGGACTGCAGATCGCCAGATCCTGAATTGCCTGTAAACAACTTGTTTTCCTCTGCTCTGAGCAGCCTGCAGCTGTTCTGAGCACGAGACCCTGATGGCAGGGGAGTGGGTTCTGATGAGTCTGCAGCTGAAGGATCCCGCGAGCTGGGGCGTGGCCAGAGCCCTCTATAAGCTGCCCCTGAGCACAGTAAAGTGGGAACTGCCTGTTTCCCCAATGCGCTTTTGCACCGTTACGTTCCCACTAGCAAGATAGTAAGGGGTCCAATCACTCCACATCCTGGCCAGTACTTGTTAATATCTTTAAGCCAGTTGGTTTTGGTGGAGTTTTTTGTTTGTTTGTTTGTTTTTTATGTTTTTTGAGACAGGGTTTCTCTGCAGCTTTGGAGTCTGTCCTGGAACTCACAGAGATCCGCCTGCCTCTGCCTCCCGAGTCCTGGGATTAAAGGCATGCACCACTACCATCTGGCTTGGTGGAGATTTTGTAAAACAAACCCAAAGTGAATGGAGCACCTGTGTGCTTCACAGAGACGGTTCAGATACCCTAGGCAAGCTCACCCCCTTGTCAGCCACAGGCTACAGAAAACAATCAGATCCGATGCCGCCTACTTCTTTGGCCTGTGGTACTCAAGGGGGATATGAGTTTTGAATGGTGGTCCCTGTAGGAGGAGGGAAACACCAGGGGCAGCATCATGGTGAACCAGTTACAATGAAAACCCTTGGACTTCCCTCTAGCCCCGTGAAGCTAGAGACTCCAAGGTGGGCCCCGAGATGTGACTCCAGGTGGCTCTGTTGCCTGCTCAGGTTCAGGGGACACCTCGTGAGTGGCCACAAAGACACACCGACTCTCTCATGTCTCCCAAAATAAGGATGCCAGCACCACAGGAGAGACTTTTTTATTGGGGTGGGGGCGTGGACAGATGGGATCGTGGTATATAGCCCATGACAGGCCTGGACTCTTAGTTTCTCCAATCTGTTTCCCAGGCGTTAGGATTACAGGTGTGCGCCACCATTCCTGGCGCCACAGTTTTTGTTTAAGGTGTTCAGTTGTGCAAGCCCGGGGAGGCTCGACACTGTCTAGGAAAGAGGAACACTGGATATGAAACGTTCACCCAGAAACCGCAGGTCAGCACCATCCCAGGCAGGTAAGGAAGTCCCCGCAGCCTGCCGTTCCCAGCAGTCAGTCCTAGCCATTCACCGTCTCTCTCTAGTGCATGCTGCCACAGCGTACTTGGCTCAGTGAGAGGAAACTGCATGGAACCTTCACAGACGGTCATCTCCAACACTGACAAGGACCTCACTGACGAGGGCTGCACTTTGGACACCCAAAACGGTCTTTGAGTGAGTGAGTGTGTGTGTGTGTGTGTGTATGCTACGGATCATATCCGAGGCTTTGCAAAGAACCAGGTAAGCACCCGACCACTGGGCTCTATATCCCCAGTTTCCAACAGGACTGCTCAAATTAGGAGCAATGTTCTCTGAAGAATTAGTGTATGTTTCTTCCCATTTCCTACCAATCTATAAACATGGTTACCGGAGTAGGCGATGTGTCTTCATGATTACCGTTTTACCACTTCCTTCAAACACCGTGTGGATCCATGAATTCTCTGCATCTTCACCAGGAAGCACAGTAAAGCAAGGTTTTCCCTCTTGGCTACTTCCATCTGGATTGTCGGGAAAGCAGGGCACACTCAGATGTGCAGGCAGATGTGGAGGAGACCCTGCATCCACAAATCACGAGGTTCACGAAAGCACTTCCATCACCAAGAGTAGAACAGCTTGGATGCCATTCAGCTGTCAAGTCCATCACTTAACGGCCTGACCTTACAGCATCTCCTTTGTCTGAGACATCACAGAGTCTCTAAGCGAATGTAAAACCTTCTGATAAGTGTCCAGAACATCCTGAGCCGTGGGTCTTTCTGCGGGGATCTGGCTCTTACATGCCTTATGGATATCAAACAAGTGGAATCGAACCATATCGCTGCCTTCCACGTGCCCCAGAAGGAAACTGGAGACATCCGGAATCTTCCAGATGTCAATCTTCTCATCATAGGAGGGCATGAAGTCATCTCGGAAGGGTGTGTCTCCCCCATAAGGCCACAGCTGCTCCGGAGCCACAAAATCCCCGTGGAGTTCCCTGTGGCCACACTTCACCTGGATCCCGGAGGCGTGGTCCACCAGGGGCAGTGCATCCAGGTCATTGGCCACAATGCTGAAGTTGCTTGTCAGCAGGTACTGAGACAGCGTTTTGGGCAGGTCGTTAGAGTCACACATGACCCTCACGCCCAGGGGACTCTGGTGCAGGTAGTTGATGATGGCGACATACTCCACGGCCAGCTGCAGCCGGTGCTGCCAGGTGTTCACATCTTGGTACTTCGAAAGGTTTAGTGTTTCTTCCAGGTTGCTCAGGGAACCCAAGGGGTGATACTCGGTGAGAATAGTGCCGTCCTCCTCGCAGTAGCCAAGCAGCGTGACCACGTGATGGCTCTGCAGAGACTTCAGCATCTGCAGTCCGTGGAGGAAGTCGTCCTTCATCTCCAGCCTGGTGAGCCGTGAGAGAGCAACTTTGTGCTCATTCCACTCGGACAGAAAGACCTGAAACGGGGCCAAGGAGAACGTCAGACCCAGGCTTCCACCAAAGCACGCCGAAGAACACACACCTCCTAGGAGGCAGGCGTGGTGCGGAGGACGCGGAAACAAACCAGATACGGTCCCGTCTCTGCCATCCCAGAGCTGTGAAGACAGACACACGGCACTCAGCAGGGTGAGCATGTAACTGGGGTGGGTAAGGAAGGAAGAAGGAAGAGCAGGGCCAAGGCAGAGACCACGGACTCTTCCAAAGGCTACCCAGAACCTGAGAGTCGCCATGGACCGCAGTGTGGAAGAGCACAGCCTGCTCCTGGCGGACAGAAGGGGTAGGAGGGCCCAAGATGATTCCCAGGTGTATGGCTCAAGGACCTGGGTGGAAAGTGGTGCCATCTACAGAGGGGGGAACAGCAGGCCCCACAGAAGAGATGATCAACCATTCCACACCAAGCCAGCTGTAGTGACACATACTGGTAATCCCTAAACTCAAGAAGCTGAGGCAGGAGGATCATGAATTTGAAGGCTATACAGTAAGACTCCATTCGGAAGGAAGAAACAAACAAGAGTCCCACCCAGGACGTCCTGACGTGCTCAGAGAACTCCAAGCGGAGCTGACAAATACACAGTTGGCTGCACGGTTCTGGGAGTCGGGGAGAGACAGGCCTCGAGAGAACCATCTGGGAGTTTATTAAATATGCAAAGGCAACAGCATTAGACTAGGGCTAGATATAGATGACATCTAGAGACACAGAGAGACACTTCCTCAGCTTCAGCATTGCTACGTTAGTCCAGACAGCTGTCTCTCGAGGGAATTCAAGGCCAACTTGTGCTACCTGACACCTCGTCTCAGGGTGTCCGGTAGCACAGGTTGGCCTTGAATTCGGCCTTGAAACAAGCATTCCTCCAGCTGAGCTAAGCTCCAGCCCGACTCCTGAACGTGTTCCTGTCTCCCATCCTATAGCACTCTTTCACACCTGCCTCCCTCTCTCCAGATGATTTCACTACGCCCGCCCGAGTTCCCGATCCGAGACACAAGGCAGTCAAGGGACTTTTTTCTTTGTTTGTTTATAAGACAGTATTCCACGATGTTGCCCAGGTTGGCCTCAAAGTCCCCACCCCAAGCAATCTTTTTTTTTTTTTGGTTGGGTTTTTCGAGACAGGGTTTCTCTGTGTAGCTCTGGCTGTCCCGGAACTAGCTCTTGTAGATCAGGCTGGCCGCAAACTCAGAGATCCGCCTGCCTCTGCCTCCCGAGTGCTGAGATCAGAGGCGTGCGCCACCACGGCCCAGCCCCAGGCAATCTTTTTGCCTTGGACTCCCAGGTACAGCACGCATCATGGCACCTGGTGCCAAACAATTGCTCTCCCAGAGTTGACAGTGAGGACAGAGGGACATGAACACTTACTCTCTTCACGGCTCCTTCCCCAACGCGCCTCAGCTGCCTCACTTCTGTCCTCAGCTCCTCGCAGGACAACCAGCGCGAACAGTTTTTCATCCGTCCCATCCTAAAGTAACCATGAGGACAGCGACTCGGGTCCTCCGGAGGTCGAGGGGAAATGAAAAACCAGTCGAGACAGAGGTAAAGGACGGCATTCATAAGGGCCAAGGAGAGCAACAGCCCAACGCCCCGGGGGACTTCCCTGTGGGTGAGACCTTTCCTGCTTCCATGTTGCTGTCCCATGTCAGTTCCTACAACAGAACATGAGACAGGAAGTAGCGTCACAGTCTATGCTGATTTTCATGGGAGTGTTCGGATGCCACTAGTGGGCTGAAGGTGGTCGCCGTCACTCGGGGGTTCGGTCAGGATCAGCATCACTTGAAGGCGTAAACGAACCGTGAGCTGCTCTGATAAACACTAGTCTTCATTACAAGCTAAAATGGGGGTTCATCCAGACCACATCTGGTCTTTTTCTCCCACAGGAGCTTGCACTAGGTGGATGGCCTGAGTGTAGGTGTGCATTGTGGGACTGGGACAGAAGGCAGACAAAGAGGCTTAGCGTAGGAATCAGACGAGGTTAGGGTGTTCTGGTGATACAGCTCAGGGAGCTTCCAGCATGTGCAAGACCCCGGGCTTGAACCCTAACACAGCAACAACAAAATATTTAGGCTTTTTCTGTGGCCCGGGGGATTGAACACAGGGCCTCGGTTAAGCCAGCTGAGCACCCTATCCCTGAGTGATACCCCAGTGAAGAAGCAAAGCTAACTTTTCAGTGGGTGCACAGGTAGCTTTGGGGTGGGGAGATGGAGGTGCAGAAATTAGGCCCTGATGATAATCCGGGATAAGAGTTGACAAACTTGGAGAATAATCCTTTAATTCTAACTGTCTATAAGATTTTCCGAGGAGATGACTTAGGAGACACAGGTAGCAGGGACCCAAAAAATCCAGAACAGAGACCACTGCAAGGCCATGGCGGAGGGACCTGGCAGGGGACAGACCTGGGATGGACCCTTGAGCAAAGGATGCTTGTCCCTCAAAGTGCTGGACAGAAGTGTTCCAAAGTGGCCATTAGACTGGAGACATGGGGAGCCAGAGTCAATCTTGACAGGGCTACCTTCAGGAGTCTCTTCCTTCTCTCAGCTGAGTCTCCATCCACATGCCTGGGTCGCTCAGAGTTGTGCTTGGTACCACATGGCAGCTCACAGCCTCTGTAACTCCATCCCAAGAGATCAGACGGTGTCTTCTGGCCTATGTGAATACTGCAGTCACACACAGACAAAATAAAAAATATATCTCGACTTCAAAGAATAAACTTGTCTTGTCCCCCAAATCTATTCCTTTTGCACAGTTCCTATCAGCAAATAAGGAACTTCTCCTTCCTGTTTCTAAGCCAATGAGGACATGGGTGAAGGGCTGTCACAGCAACGCAACTACTTCTAACCCCGAAACGTAAGGACTGACAGTTCAGTAGCTTCGCTTAGACAACAGAATTCAGCACTGGTATTCATTCCTGCTATCACCGGGTTGTGTTCAAGAAACCCCGACTGCAATCACTCTGGTTTCATTCACAGGCCATCTGGAGGCCATCCCCCCACACTCTGGGGTCTCCCCGGCCAGTTCCAGCAGTGTTCAGATTCATTTGTTCGTCTTTCCTCATCTCGACCTCAGGCCTCTCCCTCGGCTCATCTTCAGAGACTGAACAGAGCTGCTGCGGCTGTTTCTACCCAGGCTGTTGCACCTGTTATATTATCTCTTTCATCTTACTTTAAAAAGAAACTTTACGTTAATTATCATTGTGTGTACGATGTGTGGGCATGGGCGAGCACATGCCACAGCCCGTGTGCGGAGGTCAGGGGACAACTCAGTGGAGCTGATTCTCTCTTCCCTCTTTAAGTGGGTCCTGGGGATGCAACAGGCTTGCATGACCAGCACCTCTACCCACGGAGCCATCTCTCCAGCTCATCTTTCTTCATAATCTTTAGAGGGACCAGCTGTGTCTCAACTTAGACCTTAGGACAGAGGGTTGCAACTGCTTTTTCTCTAGGAGTT